>NC_071511.1:88025431-88328462 GCF_027887155.1 Malaclemys terrapin pileata | reverse complement strand
CATTGCCCTTCTAAATTACAGCATTCCTCTATGAGGAGACTACTGTTCACTCAGCAGTACGTGGCAGACTGTGTAAACGGGGGCATGTCGCCAGCTGCCTGAAGAGGCATGTCAAGCCTTGCTGTATGCAGTACAAGAATATATCCAGCCAGTCTGACACAGCTTTCAAGGAAACTAGTGATTTTTGAGGCAGCCAGTTAGAATCCATAGCATATGATATTAGTGTTTCCTCTTCAGGAATATCAGCCTCTGCTTTTATTTTAATCACTGCTCTTTCTCTAAAGGAAGAGTATTTAGACCATCCTTAGTATGTAAAAATGTTAGGAAAGTGATATTTCATATATCCCAATGACTAGGTTACATTCAACTTTTTAAGAAATGCTAGGAAAGGGGAGTAAATGTAATTGCCATTTTAACTGTTCATTTGTAATAAAATAAGGTCAAACATCTGTTTCCCAATTTTTTTAATTTTCAACTTGAGAAAATGTCAGATATCCACCAGTGTGGATTTCAAACGCTTCATAAAATATTTTATGTAAAATACAGTGTGGCAGAATATTTCTAATTCAGGTGTACAGACCATGCTCTATTCATGGATTTCCATGAACAGCTTCTGAAGGGGAGCGGCTGAATGTTATGTTCTGATGATGGCAGCAATGATAACTAGACCTCTCTACCCTTTAGGGAATCTCTAGGAATTTTGGCTTTTTGAAGTGGTACAAAGAAAACTTCAAGTCCTATATTAGCTTCCCTATGATTACCTCTTAAAGTAAAGTGGAAAAATGCTTGTGGGCTTCTCCAGTAAAAGGGGTTTCAAAAGAGGAATTATTTTCCACCAGGGGAAAAAAGCTCCTCTTAACTTGGATGATAGTCTTTTCAGATGTAAGGTTACCTGTCTGTAACATTCACTTGAAGCATAATGATATTTCAAATGAGTGAAATTATTTTCTGGCCAGTAGAAGTCAAAGGAAAAGTTGCACTGAAAGGCAGAGCCTGGCATGCATTTCACATGAGCTGATCTGATCCTTAAATCCATACTTTAATAGTTCAGCTAGTTAAGCACAATTTTCTAACTGATTACTAATCCTATAGTGCAATTACCAGTGGGAAAAATGTCTTCAGAGTTGTGTGAGAGAAGGGTGGTGATACAAGAGAGCAAGGGAAATGAAGTTTTTCAAGTGGAGGATTTCTGTCCCTGTAGAGCAGCACTCACTGTAGATACCTACGTTGGCTGCTTTGATAGTGAGTCCTGCAAGAGGTAGAGAGAACAGCTCCCTTAGACTGATTTTAAATATATCCACAGTGATCAAAAGTTGAGACTAGCAGCAAAAATGGATGATACAGATGGGATCGTATCCCTGAAGGGCAGATAGACAAATTCTGTTGGAAGTTGCTGTTCTGAAGGAACCTACTAGAGCAGCAGTTCTCAAACTGGGGTCAGAACTGCAAAGTAGGTCACGACCCCATTTTAATAGGGTCACCAGGGTCAGCATAGACTTGCTGGGACCTGGGGCTAAAGCCCAAGCTCCACTCCCACCCAGGGCAATGGGGCTCACGCCTCCTCTCTTTCTCCCCCCTCCGCCCCCCAGGGTGGTGGAACCCCCCCTCCTCCCAGTCGTGTAGTAAATTTATTGTCAGAAGGGGGTCGCGGTGCAATGAAGTTTGAGAACTGCTGTACTAGAGGCTTAGAGAACTACCAGAGGTGAGTTGCTGCTGGAAAATCAATCCAGAGCTAGGAATACGCAAATCCTTCTGAGCTGAGATGGGAACTGAGGAAGTAGATTCAGTAATGCTTATGGGTGACAACCTGTGCCAAAATTTCTTGCTAGAAGTCACTACTCAACTCTACCAAGTAGCTTTCACTGCCAAGTTACTCTTCCAAAGTACAGCGGACGCTCGCTAGAACGCACATCTATATAGCGCAAATTCACTTATAGCGCGGGACTGCACATGGATCCAAACCCCCGCATTCTAGTGAGGGTCTGATGCATATATGATGCTGTTTTACCAGAAATAGGACTGATGCTTCACAAAAGTTTGTTTTATCTGGATCATCGGCTTCCTTCTGTTCTCTGTCACACAGCTGTGGTGAGGAAACAACTGCCAGACTCAGAAACCTGTCTCAGTTCTGGCAAATATTAAAATGCAAGATCATTCTCTCCTCTCCTCCCACCCCCCAACCACCACCACTGCCCCTTCTATCTTATACACTATGGTAAGGGGGGGGGGGCTAAATAAATACTTGAGTGCCTCACACTCTAATTTATTTATCCTCCCACCACTTGTGTGAAGTAGGCAGGTTCTATTTTTCCCCATTTTACAAATGGGGTACTGAAATAGACTAGGCGAGTTGCCCGTGGCCACACAGGAAGTCTGTGATGGAGCAGGGCATTGAACTTGAGTTGAATCCCAGGCTAGTGTCGTAACCACTAGACCACCTGTCTTCTCTATAGCACTCCGAGAGTGTGTGAAAGCTACTTGGTAGAGTTGAATAGTGACTTCTAGCAAGCACAGATTAATTCGGGTGTGATGGCTTAGTCTGATAGTAACAGAATGGTCTTATTGTGGTGGTTTCTTGTGTATTATGTATCATTGTTACAGTGCCTTTCTGAGGACAGTGTTGCATGTTCTGGGGTTTTAATTTTCAATATGCAGTGTATAATTGGCTGTTGTGGGAAATGCTTCATATGCACACATTCCTATTCCTTTCCTCCTTGTTCGTTCTAAACAGAATGAGGCTAGACTGCTTTTAACACTTTCTTATGCTACAATTGTTCTACCGTATTTTTATAAATATTCCCAGTGTGCTGAAGTCCTCATTTTGAGATGGAGTGCATTTACGTGCTGTTCTGTGCATGGTGAATATTTAAACAGATTTCATGTTTGCCCTTGGAGATTCTGTAACCTGTGTCAGTACCATGTGTTGTAGAAACGTGTTTTGCTGCTTCTCTTGATGTGGGGTGTTCTGGGGCTTTTAAAAGAACAGGTATGTAGAAATACACTGATGTTAGTAGGTGAAAAATTGTAATAACCCTTTGAACCAACGCACATACTGATTTGCCAGTTCACTGGTTCTCAGATTGATC
This sequence comes from Malaclemys terrapin pileata, assembly GCF_027887155.1. Taxonomy (NCBI): domain Eukaryota; kingdom Metazoa; phylum Chordata; order Testudines; family Emydidae; genus Malaclemys; species Malaclemys terrapin. The sequence goes on along the minus strand of NC_071511.1, from coordinate 88,325,376 downwards.
TGTGGGCACTGGTGTTCAAGTGGTGCTGGTTTCTAGTTTCCCACTGCTTCTATAGGCGTCTAGACTTTCCATTGCAAAGATGATCCAGGGAGCTAGCTGTGTGGTTAGGAGGAGTTACCACATAAAAGGGTTGTGTAAACCAACCAGCTTCAGGGACCAGAGTCGTCAGTGTTTCGTGCTGTCAATGAGGGAGGACTGTCTGGTGAAGAAAAAGGAGAAGAGGAAAAGATGGCTGGGTAGCATGTGCAAAGAGGAATAGAAAAGGGACTAGAAAAAAAGGCCTATTGCTGGAGATCATCAGGAGTGTTTATATGTTTGAGGGGTAAGGGAAATGGTCTAGTAGACTGGCTCAGTTGTGATGACACGAAGTTTGAACCCCGTTGCACTGAGTCAGTAATACTCAAGTTAAATCATTACCTTTGGATACAGTTGCCATTTTTACATTGCTTGATTTTCAAGAATGAACATAATAAACAGGATAACATTGTGATTGATCTGCTCCATACCTGCAAAATGGTACATTGGTTCAGTAGTCTAAGGGTCTAGATGAAGACAAGGATTCATATTGAAGGCTTATATAGTATCTGTTATTTCTGCACCTGTTTTATTTCCGTCTGAACTAATTTTTTCCCCAGAAGTATCTTAATTGCAAAGGAAGCTCTTGGTTCTAAGTTTAAATATCATAATTTAAAGGCAGCAAAGTTCTAAAATGATATTCAGAACTTTGAGGCTGACCTTTTTAGGAAGCTGGAGAATATTTAAAAAATGATACTGGGTAATATTTGCTTACTCAACTAAAGCAGAACTATTTGCTAAATACTGAATATTCTACAAGCTGTTCTGATAAGAATATCTGAACAAGGAGGAGAGAAATTAAAATACCTTTTCTGTGTATTCAGATTTTTTGTTTTGTAAATATACTTTTGCTCTTGCCACCAATGGGGGCAGATAGGGAAACTTTGGCCACTTCGTATTCTATTCTCCAGAAGCCCTTCTGAAAACCGATTATCTTGAGAGCCCACAAAAAATTGTTCCTGTTTTATTTAAAAAGAGGGCAGCTACAGTAAAGCTTGTGTAGTATTGCTCACTACATAAACATCTGGACTGTTCTTTATGTGTATCTATACTATTATGCTTGGAATATGGAGGTAGTCCCTTTATCACAGTTCTCTGTTCAAACAGGGCTTAGATTGAAATGGGTTGACAACCCAACCCAGTCCCTCCTACCCATCCTTTTTTTTGAGGCATTCATCTTGTTCTCTAGAATTTCCACTTTTGTTTTAAAAATGTTACGTCTCTAGGCCTTATAGTTGCAGAGAAAGCATTGAAAATGTGAAACCAAATGTCAGTGCAGTATGTCTGGAAAAAATAGATCTGAGGGATGTGAATTGCCCTATTTATTTCATTGCCTGATAATGGGAAACTTGTCAGTGAAGTTTTATTTAAATTTATTTATATTAAATGTTGTTAAAAGCAAGTAAGAAATGAGGGAAGGCATGGACATCACAGATCTGTGTAACCTGAGAGGGATAGCGTTTGGGAGAGTTGAGTTGCAATCACTAAGGTCCTGTGTATGCTGAGCCAAAAACAGAGATAAGGGTCCATGTTTAAACACTGCTTCGGCTGCATAAGTTCCTATAATGGATTGTCTGGTCAGACTAGACAGGGCAAAACTTGTGTTTGTAAGCTTGTTCAAAATGATTGTTAGAACCTGACATAAAATAATGGAATACAATTTTTAGTCTTGTCCACTTCACTTCAGCTGTCCAAATAGTATTGGAAAGTAACTTACCTATTTTAAAAAATTTAAATATGGTTCCTTTGATCATTTCCTAACCCATTATAAAAACTAGGGGCCTTATTCAAGACTCTGATATTACCAAAGTTACTAATGTTCTCTCTGGTAAGAGAAGCCTCACAAATGTGGGACCTGGCAATGCCAGTAATTATATTATTAGCGTAAACAATTGTCTACAGATGATTCTGAATGTTCCACTTCTAACACAAGCTTATGGTATGTTACTAGCAAATCATTTCCTTTTTTTAATTTAGTGCCTGGTTGTCTGGATATGAAAGCCCTGTGGTATCTCGCATTAACAGGAGGATACAGGACCTAACAGGATTGGATGTTTCCACAGCAGAGGAACTACAGGTGTGTACATGAGGATTTCAGTAACTAGTCACACCAGACTTTGGTTTGAATGAAATGGACTTTTAAATCTACTGTACAGCAGACACACCCAGGTAGTCTTCAGACAGCTGCTTTGGGGGATATATGCAGAGGCTTATTCTTTGGTGTGCACTCAACTCCTTCAAGTGTTACCGAAAGTAAGGCCTAAACAATATGAGAAGAACATCAATGCCTTGATACTTAAGTTGAATAACTGAGCCAAATTCAGTTTTGGTGTAAAGGGGATCCAATTCCGTTTTCAGTGGAGCAGCACCTGCTTACCCCAGGGCTGAGTTTGACTTATAGAACCTGTAGGGGAGTAGAGAACAGTTGAAATTTCTGCTCCTTAAAATGAGTGAGGTTTTTTTATGTAGAAAATTTTTTTATTGCCACCAATAAGACCAGGTTTTCTGATGGTAGCTCAAATTTTCATGGGAATGGTATCTAGAGAAATATTGGTTTTGAGTGATATTTAAGGGAATCGGTTGTTTTCTCTGAAGCCATCTCAAGATTAGAAAGTCTCAGAGAAACTGATTTGAGGACTTTATCCTTACTTCATCAGTATTGTTAGAACATGGGGAAGATTGTGATAGCATGTGTATATTTTAAGTGAATTAAATAAATTCACTAGTTAAATTAAGACCCCAAATCCCTATTTCAGCAATGTGGAAGCATCACATTTTAACATTTACTGCCATTCACATTGAGTGTAACATGTTTGCAAAAAAAAAGCAAACATAATTCTGGGCTGCATTAGCAGGAGTGTTGTAAGCAAGACACAAGAAGTAATTTTTCCACTCCATGCTGATTAGGCCTCCATTGGAGTATTGTATCTAGTATGGGTGCCACATTTCAGGAAAGATGTGGACAAACTGGAGAAAATCTAAAGAAGAGCAACAAAAATGAGGTATAGCAAACAATGACCTATGAGGGAAGGTTGAAAAAAATGGGTTTGTTTAGTCTGGAGAAGAGAAGACTGGGGGAGTACATAATAGTTTTCAAGTACATAAAAGATGGTTACAAGGAGGGAGAAAAACTGTTCTCTTTAACCTCTGAAGATAGGACAAGAAGCAATGGACATAAGTTGCAGCAAGGGCAGTTTATATTGGACATTAGGAAAAACTTCCTAATTGACAGGCTGATTAAGCACTGGAATAGATTGCCTAGGGAAGTTGTGAAATCTCTGTCATTGTCTAACCTGCTCTTAAAAATTTCCAAACACCTGTCAGGGATGATCTAGATAATACTTAGTCCTTCCTTAAGTGCAGGGGACTGGACTAGAAGACCGCTCGAGGTCCCGTCCAGTCCTACAAGTCTATGATTAAGACGTAGAAAGTGTGACTGCTGATCATGAAACCAGGCTTGCCACACTAAACAAAGTTCACATGAGGATAAAATGCCCAGGCATCCAGCTCAGAATAGAGAGCTCTTTAGAGCAGGGGTGGGCAAACTGTGGCCCGCAGGCCACATCCGGCCTGCCAGCCGATTTAATCCGGCCCTCAAGCTCCCGCTGGGGAGCAGGGTCTGGGGCTTGTCCCGCTCCCACACGGGAGCGGGGTTGGGAGTCGCTCTGGGCGTGTGTGCTGCAGCTACTGGAAGCAGCGGCATGTCCCCCCCCCTCAGACTCCTATGTTTAGGGGCAGCCAGGGGGCTCTATGCGCTAGACTGCGGCCCATGGGTGCTGCAGGGGCAGTGCCTCCGCACGGGGCAGCACGCAGAGCCACCTGTCCACGCCTCTGGGTAGGACCCAGAGTGGGGACGTGATGCTGCTTTCGGGAGCTGCTTGAGGTAAGTGCTGCCTGCACCCCTTACCCTCTCCTGTGCCCCAACCTCCTGCCCCAGCCCCGATTCCCCCTCCCATCCTCCAAACCCCTTCAGTCCCTGCCCAGAGCACCCTCCTGCACCCCCATCCAAAGCCCTCCTCCCTCCCCCCCCGCCCAGAGTCACCACCTGCACCCTGAATTCCTCATTTCTGGCCCCACCCCAGAGAGGCCCCTCCCCCCCCCATCCTCCAAACCCCTCGGTCCCAACCTGGAGCATCCTCCTACACCCCAAATCCCTCCTTCCCAGCCAAACCCCAGAGCCTGCACCCCAACCCCAATTTTGTGAGCATTCATAGCCCACCATACAATTTCCATGCCCAGATGTGACCCTCAGGCCAAAAAGTTTGCCCACCCCTGCTTTAGAGTGTCGTGTAGGAGAAGGTGGCAGATGGAAGTCAGCAATATGGTTGACAAAAGAAAAAATGTGGTCAGGCTGATGACTAATATCCAAAACTGAGCTTAATTTTGAATGGAGGGAGAGAGTTCCTATTAAAGGATGGGAAAGTGATTTGGAGTGACACACAAGTATGCTTTAAGAACAATTTTGTAAGTCTTTAAAGTTTATAGAAGCTAATTACTATTTTATCTATGACTTGGATAAAGGACTTCTTGTTATAAAACAGACAACCATTACAGGAGGGGAACATTACTCAAAACGACTGATAGACTAGAGACAAGCAGGGACAGATAATACATTTCTCCAAACAGAGTTGCAGAAACTAAGAGTGGTAGTATCAAAAAAGTGACTATCTTTGTTGATGCTCTGTGCAATGGAGAAGTATTTGAAGGCATGATGGCTCCAGCTGTGCTGATCAGTAAAGTAATAGTGGTGGAATGAAATATTAGAGCTCTCACTTCAAGAACAGACACTGCCGCAGGAATTCTGAAATCCTAACTCATAAATAGTCTTGGATTTACTTCTGCCGTTGCTGAGCTAATCTAACACTGCATGGAGGATTAATTGCCTGATTTTTCTAAGATGCCAAGCATCCCAACTCACTGGAGTCTGATAGCTGAAGATGCTCAGCATCCTTAAAAAATCATACTTGACCTGACCACCTTCAGGATTTTAGAGAAGGACTGCACAAGTCAACAGACTTTCTTAATGTACATTCTGTCTGTGTATAAATTTAAAGTGTCTATATGACTTAGGGTGGGAGAAGAGTGCAGGAAAGTTAATTCAGGGTAACAGAAAATGAAGATGTTTGGCTGCCTCTTTCTAGGGCAGCGTTTTCTCAAATGTAGCCACTGTGGCTGCATGAGGCCACCAGGGGCTTTTCTTGTGGCTCTTCTCCCCTTCCCCCCCCCATTGCCTCTGCTGCCTCTTCCAGCCCTGGACTTTGGGCTTGTGGTGGCAGGCTCACCACTTAGCGCTCCTGGCCCCTGCTGCCTTCTCCAGCCTCCCAGCAGTGGGCTCCATCCCCTGGCTGTGGGATTGGGGCTTGGACCCCAGGGATCCAACCCTGGCCGTGCAGCGGCAGGTATCTACCCAGGGCTCACCCCCCAATAACCCCTGGCTCCCCATCCAGGGCTTAATTTGTCCCCAGGCTTCCTGGGGCTGAGTAAGTCTGCCATGATATTTGTATGTTTGTTAATGTCACTTTTCACAGCAGACTGAGTAGCTAGCTGGGAGGCTGTGAAAAGTGATATTAACATATAAATACCACTTTTCACAGCAGTAGACTTACTAGCAAGCAAGTCTTTTTAAAAGGAAAAAACTACCCCAAAAATACAAGAACGTGCAAAGCACCTTATTGGTGTTTCTATTCTGTTTAGGTCCAATAAAGAATAGAGACAAGTGTATATTATTTTTATTACTGAGTCTTCGGGGGGAGGGGGGGAATCCACCCCTACATAAATAAATTACAATAATTTGGAGATGTATATATGAATTTTTTTTCCTAAAGTTAATTCAGTATTTTAGGAAAAATTGTTGGTGGCTGCACTCCGGGGCCACCAAAAAAACTTGAGAACCCCTATTCTAGGGTTTGAAATGCTATCATGAGACAGTCTGTAGATAGCTGTAGAAATGATCCCGAGACTCAAAACTCAGAGCTAAACTCCTGCTTGTATTCTCATGAGTAGTCTGATTGAAATCAATGGAACTATTCATGAGTAGGTTTAATAGGATTTAATCCTTTGTTATTTGACAGTATGCCCTACAGGGGAGGGACTTATTTTCTCTGGCTGAATTTTTTGTAGATGGAAGTTTTAAGTGTACAGGCTGGAGTCAAATATTCATTTGCTCTCCTCCAGATAATATACTGCTTTATTAGATATTTGTGCTTCTCCTTTCACTATAGGTAGCCAACTACGGCGTAGGAGGCCAGTACGAGCCTCATTTTGATTTTGGAAGGGTAAGTTCCTCTACTTTTCTGCCTTCATGGCTTTCTACTTCACATGCACTGTGTTTCTCTTTTTCAGGTGGCAAATTATGGAGTGGGAGGACAGTATGAACCCCACTTTGACTTTGCACGGGCAAGTAAAGAGGTGGAGGGGTGAAAATGACCTATTGAAGTCTAGGCCTGTTGACTGTGGCACAATATATTTTCTTTAATTTGTGTTAAATTTCATAGCCTATCAACTCTTCTAATCCACATTAATGGATAAAGCCCTCTAAACCACCAACTGAACAGGCATTATAAAGCAGTAAGATCTCCTCCTTTCAAACTGTAAAACAGTCTTTTATTGAGGGAGGTGACTAATTCTTTCAGACTGAAGGTATTAACTTCATTTGGGAGATGGATAAGGTATGACTGGCTCAGCTCAATGTAATAATTTTTAGTCACTGGTGCAAGTCCAACCAAAGTCTGCAATGAATCAGTTATTACTATCTGATGTCTGTTTTGGTGGCATATGGAAAATAATGTAGTGGCCTCAATCAACAGGGTTTCCATTCACACAAATTACCACAATTTGCACCCCCCTAGGTAGTCTCTTCAGAGAGGCCAGGACCTGAATTGGCCTGGAGACTTAATTATCTTCTCTTTTCTAGAGAGAGTCCCTGCAGGTCAGGATTGTCTGGACACTGTGGTGAAGTATGCATTGCTATTGCCTATGCTATACCTTTAATGTGGAGAGAGAATTTAATTTCCCAGAGCTGAGAGTTTTGGCACCTTTCACTAGCACTAAATTCTCATAGATCAATCCGCTGCTTTTTCTGGTTTATAAATTGAGTAAAAAATTAATTGCCCAAAGAAAGAAATTAAGAGATGACAAAAGCCTTATGTTCCCGCCCCTCCCAAGCTCTGCTTTTGTTTACTTGCTTATTTGATAAACAATTTGAATTTCCTCACCTCTTCCTACCCCAACTGAATTTCATATGACTGGAAATAATGCCATTTCAGGTGGTTGTTTAATGGGCATTTTATGTGTGATTAACACTTTTTTAGATTAACATTGTCCTGTGAACCAAAAACCAACAAATATGAAAAGTCCTGTCAAAGTCATTGAAAATCATTAACAATTTGTTTTCAAATGCATGAATTAATTTCTAAAATAGTGGCTTCTAAAAAGAATGAACCATCAGTGCACAAAAATATACAATGTTATTGGGGGAGGGGGGAATGCATTGGAGACTTCCCACAGATGAATATGTAACAGTAATTAGTCTCAACCAGAAAGAAATAGTTTCCTGCCCCACAATGTGGATGGTTTCTCTTGTGCTTCAGGGGATACATATGGACAGTTTTAAAAATGTTCTGTAAGGCAGCTCTTTGGTATAGCAGTGCCATTGTGGCATATGAAGGGAGGAAGTCATTTTTTTTTTAAGTTGGTTTCTAGCTAAGTCCGTATTAAATTAGTAGTGTGGGCATGGCTTCTCGATTGGCTGAACTTCAGTAATTGAGCTAAAATTAGGGCTGTCAAGCAATTAAAAAAAATCGTGATTAATCACGCAATTAATTCTGCTGTTAAACAATATAATACCATTTATTTAAATATTTTTGGATGTTTTCTACATTTTCAAATATTGATTTCAGTTATAACAGAATACAGAGTATACAGTGCTCACGTTATATTTTTATTACAAATATTTGCAATGTAAAAAAAATACAATTTTTAATTCACTTAATACAGTACTGTAGAGCAATCTGTCATGAAAGTTGAACATACAAATGTAGAATTATGTACAAAAAAACTTGCATTCAAAAATAAAAAAAGTAGTGCCAACAAATCCACTCTATCCTACTTTTTGTTCACATTTGCAGAAGATAATGCCTGCTTCTTGTTTAGTGTCCCTGAAAGTGAGAACAGGCATTCACATGGCACTGTTGTAGTCGGTGTTGCAAGATCTTTAAATGCCAGATGTGATAAAGATTCATAAGTCCCTTGATGCTTCAATCACCATTCCAGAGGACATGCATCCATGGTGATGACAGGTTCTTCTTGATAAGTCAAAAGCAATACGGACCAATGCATGTTCATTTTCTTCATCTGAGTCAGATGCCACTAGCAGAAGAGTGATTTTCTTTTTTGATGGTTCGAGTTCTTCATCAGAGTGTTGCTCTTTGAAGACTTCTGAAAGCATGCTCCATACCTCATCCCTCAGATTTTGGAAGGCACTTCAGATTCTTAAATCTTGGGTCGAGTGCTGTAGCTATCCTTATCAATATGAAATTTCTATCTTCTTAGCATTGTGCCAGATTTGCAGTGACAGTGTTCTTAAAACGAACATGTGCTGGGTCATCCTCCAAGACTGCTATAACATGAAATATATGGCAGAATAAAGCAGAGGAGGAGACATACAATTCTTCCCCTGAAGAGTTCAGTCATAAATTTGATTAATGCATTATTTTTTTAACAAGCATCATTGGCATGGAAGCATGTCCTCTGGAACAATGGTCGAAGCATAAAAAGGCATAAATCTCTAGCGCATCTGGCACATAAATACCTTGCAACATCAGCTACAATAGTGCCATGTGAACACCTGTTCTCACTTTCAGGTGACCTTGTAATTAAGAAGTGGACAGCATTATCTCCTGTAAATGTAAACAAACTTGTTTCTCTTAATGATTGGCTGAACAAGAAATAGGACTGAGTGGACTTGTAGGCTCTAAAATTTTACATTGTTTTGTTTGAGTGCAGTTATGTAACACATCTACATTTGTAAGTTGCACTTTCATGATAAAGAGATTACACTACAATACTTGTATGAGATGAATTGAAAAATAGTATTTTGTTTTTACAGTGCAAATATTTGTAATAAGTGAGCACTGAACACTTTATTCTGTTATAATTGAAATTGATATATTTGAAAATGAAGAAAAACGTCCAAAATATGTAATACATTTCAATTGGCTGTTGTTTAACAGTGCAATTAATCACAATTAATTTGCGATTAATTGACAGCCCTAGTTAGAATTGGTTCTAACTGGGGTAGTCTAAAGGTCCTGCAGCAAGCCTGGCTCTTGCTGAGGTATCTATTCTTGCCACTCTCTAGCTGTAATAAAAGAATAATGATGACTTGCTCCAAAGGGAGCCATCTCCAGTGCTCCTTGTATAGGGGGAGAATTGCTGCTCCTGGGGTATTTTAGAGCGTGCACACCTGCCTCCATAAACACAGAGGCTTGGATCTTTGTATAATACATCTTAGAATACCCATTTTATGCATTAATGCATGGTCATATTTTATCAGCAGCTTCAGCAATTAGAGCCAGACATCCTGCTTCTGAGACATTGCAGCTATAATACTAAGAATTGGATAATTCAATATCTAAGCTGTATAAAATGTGAAAGTCAAGAAAGTCAAATAGCACAGGCAGCAACATCATGGCACAAGGGCAAATACATTAACTAGCAGGTATAGTCCCTGTCAAAGGGTCACTTGTGCACTAGTACAAAGAATGGGGGCAGAAAAGGGAAAAGCAGATGGAAAAAGGGAGAAGGCTAAAAATCAAGGGGGAGGGGGGAGCCAAAATAAAAAGGTAAGGTGGCAGCATGTATTAAAGGCAGCCAACAAGGTACAATCCCAAGAAAGTCCTGACCTCAGCCTGCTTCTCACTCAACTGAGGTAGTGAAGAGCAGATTTCCCTTGTGTAAACTCATGCTTGTCAGTTACAAGTAGACAAGTACTTAAGGCCTAGATTATGAAGGGATTTATATATTAATTTTAAGACAAAGGGGCATTTTCAACTTGCCATGTGGGCTGCAACCTTTTAATTTCAGTAGCTTTAGCAAAGGAAAAATATTTAACAAATAAACCAATACATACATTTTCCTCACCCTCTGTGTCCTGAGCTATATTTGATATTTTTCTGCATGAGTTTGTTTGCTGGCACTGCAGCTGTCTATCCACTGGTGTGCAAATTACATGATCAAAATAATGAGCATTTTATTAAATCAGTGTTTTGCTTTCTTTCACAGAAAGATGAGCCAGATGCTTTTAAAGAATTGGGAACCGGCAACAGAATTGCTACTTGGTTGTTTTATGTAAGTGAGACATTTTTAGCCATGTCATTACAAACTGTTTCTGCCAAAAAAAACCGTTTCTATTTCTGCATATTTAGCTTAGGCACTTGAGTGATTTCAGTGATTCTGATTCATGTAATCTGCAAATAAAGGCAGCTAATAATTGCTTGGTGGTAAACAAGAGTACCTTTTAAAATTGGACCAACTTTTAAAAAAAACAAATTCAGTAAACTTACAGCCTCAAAGTTCTTTTCTTTAGGTGCTTGAGGTTTTTTAATAATCGAAAAGGCAGTCAACAGGTATGACACTTCCTGCGGATACCCAAGGTTGTGAGGCACTTCACTAGCACCTGCCCTTCGTCTGTATGTAGCAGTAGTCAGCTCTGCAGCTCTCGAACCAGAGCAACATAAGCACTTCCATTTAGGCCAGGGGTTGGCAACCTATGACACACGTGCCAAAGATGGCACGCAAGCCGATTATTTGTGGAACCCCGGCAGCAGGCTGAGCCGGACCCCGGCAGGCAGCAGTGTGCCATTTAAAAATCCTGCCTGACCCAGCCCTGCCCCCCCGCCTACCACTCTCTCTGGCGAGGGCGGCGGGCAGAAGCAAGCTTGGTCCTCCTTGCGGCTGCTGTATGGCAGGCTCCGCCAGCAGCCAAGCTTCCCCTTCCCCCGCCGCTTCCCCCAGTGTGCTGCGTCGAGCCCTGCCTCCTCTCCCTCCCTGCCGCCGATGGCCCTTGCAAGGGAGGGGAGAAGAGCAGCCCCAGCGCCCTCGCTGCTCAGACTGGTAAGGAGGCAGAGAAGAGGCAGGGGGAAGGGTGGTGTATCCCTTCAGCCCCCTGCCGTGAGCCGCTCAGGGGGCTGGGAGCACCCCCTGCATCCCCCTTGCACCCCAGCCCCCTGCATTCCCCCCACAATCCCATCCCTGATTCCTGCATCCTCCACACATACCCAGCCCCCTCACACCCTATGCCCTGACTTCTGCACCCCATCACATGCCCTCTGCCCTGACCCCTGCACCCCCTTGCACCCCAGCTCCCTGCACCCCCCCACGACCCCATCCCTGACTCCTGCATTCCCCACACATCCCCAGCCCCCCCACATCCTCACCCCCCACCCTGAGCACCAGGTTGGCAGCAGGCTGAGCGGGGCCGGCGGCTGGGACCCCAGCTAGCAAGGGGCTGGCAGCCAGAACCCCAGACCGGCAGCAGGTTGAGCGGGGCCGGCAGCCGGGACCCTGGTTGGCAGGAGCCAGTGGACGGAACCCCAGACTGGCAGCGGGCTGAGCGGGGCCGGCAGCTGGGACCCTGGCTGGCAGGAACCAGCGGACGGAACCCCAGGCTTTACATACAACAGTAGTTTAGTTATAGTATGTATAGACTTTTATAGAGAGAGACCTTCTAAAAAACGTTAAAATGTATTACCGGCACGCGAAACCTTAAATTAAAGTGAATAAACGAAGACTTGGCAGACCACTTCTGAAAGGTTGCTGACCCCAATCTAGGCTTTGCTGGTTCAACTGTTACTCTATATGTTAGCAATAAGCACACACCAACCCTCAAGCCTTCCAAGCATCTCCCTGGAGTGTTCACTCCCTATTCCACTGGACACTTAGTATTTACAGTTTTGGTGCACCAAAAGAAATAGACAGAGTCCTGTGACACCTTACAGACGTATTGGAGCATAAGCTTTTGTGGGTGAATACCCACTTCGTCAGACGCATGTGGTGGAAATGTCCAGAGGCAGGTATAAATATGCAGGCAAGAATCAGTCTAGAAATAACAAGGTTAGATACAGATCCAGACTAATACGGCTACCCCTCTGATACTTGACACCAAAAGAAATAGTACATCCTAGCGTACCCATTCCACCTCACATCACCTTTGCACTTAACACAGCACTTAAACATACTTGATTTCATTATAAACATATTTATTTAACAAAGCATAGAGATTCAAGTAATAGCAAGTAGTACTACTGGAAGCAAAAGGCTTTATATATAAAATAAAATCATAACATGCATTCTACAACCTAGACTTAATTAAATACTCATCTTGCAGAGTAATGCTCACCAAAAGTCCTTGCAGTGTTTTACAGCCATTCTTGGCTGTAATCCTGCTTTCATGAGAGACACATGCTGTCAGATTGTCTCCTAGGTGAAGGACTCAGTGTTTCTTTGCCTCCCCAGATATAAAAATCCCATCCTTAGTCTTCATTCATAAACAGGACACACTCCTAGACCCTGCTGATTTGTTTTTTCTTACTGATTTTCTCCCATAGATTGTGTAACTGTTCAACTGGCACCTGGCTCAGTCTGTATATAAGCCTCCAATGTGAGGCAGACAATACACAATATGCATGACCAGACAGGGAGATAAGTGTCTCTTACCTCCTGCCTAAAAGGAACCTGTGCAAGATGTGTTGTCTCCTGGTGCCCAAAGTTAAGAACCCAAATTCTTGTACCTTAAGAACATAATTGAAACATTTTCAGTATGGATACATAAATTCTTAAATATTACCTATACATAGGTTTTGCAGTGATCGATGACCAGTGGGCTACTGGCTCTCAGTGGAGACCATATGACATTTTGGTGAATTATTATGCATCTATTTGACCCAGGGGATCCCTGTGCCCTCTGCCAGTTGGCAACAAGAGGTCCCAACAGGCACATGTACACCCCATGCACCGGAGATTGCAAATTTCTTGGAAGTTGTGTCCATTGGTCCAGGCTTCTCCTTGTGCTACAAATTGAAGATAAGGGGTGGTGCAGATCAGCCACCAGCTCCCTCTTACCCAGCACTTGGCCTGAGTCAGAAATCTCTGCAGAATCTGTAAATATATAATATATATTTGTACATAGTTTAAGTATTCTTAGAGTTTATAGTCTAGTTAGCATAGCTTAATTTCTTCCTGCCTTGTGGAGCTTCTCCCTGCAGAGAAGGATTATACTCAGTCTTGGGATTTAAGAACTGTCTCCTATCCCAGCTCCTTCTCAGTCAGTGATGAACACCAGCGTTCCCTTTAGAGGTTCACAACCACCAAGTGCAGCATTTGTCATGAACCTGAGGCACAAGAGCACCCTCTGAGGAAATACCACATGGAGAAGGCCATAAGATCCCAGTCACATCCAGGCCACGGAGACACCCTCCCTCTCTCCTCCCCCCCCCCCCCCCCCCCCGGTGGCCTCAGACTGTAGGCAATGACCCTATGAGCGCAAGTTCTAGAGCAGAGGCTATAACAGCAGTAAACCCAAAAAAACACTGTCTCAGGCCTCTTACCAGAGTAAGGGGCATTCTTATGGGCATAAGAGATCCCCTTCTAGATCTGCCATCAAATGAAAGTAACCCTCTCCAACTAGGTCCAAGTTAGGTAAGTCCTTGCCTACAGGTCCTGGGAGTTAGATCCATCCACCTAAATTTTCCATCCAAGAAGGGAAGTTGTGAAGGAAGAAGGAGCAGTCAGTTCTAGTTCTAGCTCCAGCTCATAGGACAAATGATCAGCATCTACCAGGACGGACTGGGAACTTGACTTCGGACTCCCCTTCAACAGCACTGACATTCCAGCAGGGATTAGCCAACCACCATGCCCTCAGGTGCATCACTCCCAACCTCCAGAACTCCAGTGTGGACTGAAACTTTTACCTTGCCAGAGGATGGTTGTGCCTTGCCCTACCCACAACCTCCTTTCCTGGCCGGCCTGGTCCTTCTCTGACATTTCAACGTTGGAAGAAACCACCCCGAGATTTTTCCCATACCCTTTCCACAAGCTGGAACATTTTTCTACCAGTAGACTGCCAGTAGATGGTGAACCTACTTTCTCATCCATTGAGTCCATCTCCTCCTAGGGAGGCTAACCTAATAGAACCTCTGAGGTCTTGGAGCAGTCCTCCTTCAAGATATAACTGCCCACAGAACTGCATTAGTGGGATATTGACCCCACAGGATCCATATGCCAAACCGCCCAGATCTGTGCACAAAAACCTACCAGCACTACTCTCCTAACTGATACCAACTGACTGAGTACACAGAGGAAGAAATCAAACTAGAGGTTTGGTACTGATGGTCCCAAAAGGCATGTCATCGTCCTCACCCAGTGAGGCAGTCGCTCCATTATTGCCATATCAATTGATGGCCACAGTCAATATCAGGGGTTTTTGCAGGGGATGGTGACTGAGCTCCAGCTCTCTTGACGAGGTCCATGACACACATCCTAAACTCCTTGACATCTTACAACCCATGGGCCTTTCCCTGGTGGCCCTCTCAATGAACAAGGCCATTTTGGAACCTGCTAGGGCATTGTGGCATACCCCTGTGCCCCCATCCCAGGGAGGCTAAAAGAGCAGAATTCCTCTTTACTCACCCAGAGGGTAACTCCCTAGTGGTGCAGGCACCCACAGTGAGATTAAGATTGCAACATCCCAGGGCAGCTCTAACAGATAAAGGCTCTAAATGCCTTGACCTTCTGGAAAGGATTTTCATCAACGAACCTCCAAGTCAGAATTTGCAACTACCATGTCCTGCTTCCTCAGGAGGACAGGACTCAATTCCAAGACCTCATTAAGGAAATCAAACGGGTGCCTGAGACCTCTTTCTAAGCAGCAGTGGAAGGGGGTGATCCCATGTTTAGAGCTGTTGCTATAGCTATAGTTATGATACTTGAATCATGCCTTCCCTCTTCAGGGTTCCCCAGGGAGGTCCAGAATATCACTGAGGATTTTTCCTTACAGTTTAACCCTTCAACAGGAAAGCTGATGAGTCATTGCACTTGTGTAAGGACTCAGGACAATTCTCCACTCCCTGAGCATTTATATCCCAGCCCCAAAGAGAAAACGTCACAAGCAGGGTTATAAACCTGGACATGCCTCTCAGCCATTTTACCACCAGAACTTTTACAAGCTGCCATCCAATGCTAGAGCAGATATACTGCTTCCTCCGCCTCAACTGTTGCCGCTTTCTCCCACTTCCCCACCCAGGGGTTTCTTTGGTGGGGCATTCTGGTGTTAGCAAGGAATGGCATGGCATCACTAGAGCTACACAGACTTTTGGTGGTTGCCTTGCCCACAACTTCATAATTCCAATGAGAGGAGACTTCATTCTCATGACATCAGATGGGCTTTGGCATTCTGTATGCAATCTATATGCAAAGAACAAAACCAATTAGGAAGTCATCAAGGTTATTTGTTGCAAAAGAGTGATTGCAAGGAAAAGCATTATCTGCGCACTCTCTCACAGCTGGTGCATATTCCTCCTTCAGATGGGTGAAAGCCTATTCCATTAGACCACAAGCAACCTCAACAGCATCTTTTACAGAGGTACCTATACTACACATTTGTAGAGCAGCTACCCTGGAGTGCCATCCATACCGTCATGAAAATTATGCCTTAATGTAGGCCTCTTTTGCAGATGCAGCTGTTGGGACAGCAGTTTTACAGACATCTATACAAACTGCATTTTTGCACCCTCCTGCTGTTTGAATACTGCTTACCAGTCATCCACATGTGGAATACACACAGGGACCAGTACTTGAAGAAGAAATGAAGGTTACTTATCTGTAACCTGGAGGTTCTTTGAAGTGTGGAGTCCCCTATTTGTATTCTACCTGCCCTCCTTCCCTTCTGCTTCTGATCTTTCTTGATTTCCAGTAAGAAGAAGAACTGGAAACGTGTTGATTTGCACTGCCCTTCATATCCTCGGTTTGGAGCATGAGGAGACCACGTGTGCAGGTGCAGAACAATGGACATTACTTGCTAAGAAATTTCCAGTCTAGGTGAACGGAGTACATGCATATCTATGTGTGGAATACAGATAGGGACCACACATGTCAAAGAACCTCTAGCTACAGATAAGTGAACTCCATTTTTCTAGCTGCCACGGTATTTTGTACTCTGCTCATCATCGAGGCATCTGAAAGCCTTACAAATTCTGGAACAAGAATGGCTACCACATTTTCTGTTTCATGCTACAGGGCCATAGCAAATGTAATTTTACAGCTAGTCACAGAAATTGTGCCCTTAATGTGGAGTCAGAAATGAAGGTTTTCAGTAACTTAATATTTTATTGATGTGTTTTTTGGAAAGCACTGGGTAAAAGCTGCTCTTATTTTCTCTCCTTTACAGATGAGTGATGTATCAGCAGGGGGAGCTACTGTATTCCCTGAAGTAGGAGCTAGTGTTTGGCCTAAAAAGGTAAGATGAGTTTTAATGCATCTTAGATGTTACTCTCCCACTTTCCCTCCGTTAACATTCAGCTATGAGGAACTGTATATTGGGGTGTTTAAATGTAAAATGAAAACTTCAAAATGAACTGATTGAAGAAAGTACTAGGGCACCAATCCTGCAAACACTTAAGCAGGACCACTTATTTCAGTGGTGCTACCTATGCAAGTAAAATTACACACGTTTTCAGGTCAAATCTAGCCGTGCTCGTGCAGTGTTTCAGTTTTTGCTGTTCTGCATGATTATGAAGTTTTAACCTGTATTGAATTATAGACTACTGAAGCCAATAGGTCCAAAACCTAAAACTTACCTTACTTGTAATTTGGGTCAGACTCTATTTGGAGGGGAAACCCAGACTAGCCAAGCAGTGCACAGAATAAAACTCCTTTTTAGAAAATGGTGGTGGCTCTTAAAAAGATCTTTTTGGGTTCTCTGATCATCTGTAGGGAGAGAGCTGGATTCCAAGTCCAGGGCCACTTGGCAACCTGGCTATACTACCACACACAGGGTCATGCCCTTCCAAGCCTGGACAAAATGGTGTGGTGAGGGCCAGCTGGGAGGGATAGGGCTGTTTAGTGAAGCTGAACCGGGAAGTCGGGGGGAAAGATATTGCCAGGATTGATAGGCCACTTGGCTTGCATTCTAATGTTCAGTTGCCACAATGACCACTCACTTCTACCAACAAGTTTTCTTTGTTTAAAAGAAACCAACCCCCCAATACCCCCCCCCAATAACTAGGAAATCAAATGACAAAAAAAATTAACACAGTTCTGGTTTCCCAGTGACAGCTAGTGCCTTTCCAGAACATCAAGTTCAGCAAAACTCAAACTTCAGGAAATAGAGTTAAGATAAATGCCCACATAACCTTACCTCTGCTCCCCTGGAGCTTACAGTAGCCACTGGGAATTATCCACATGCACTGCAACTGCATTCAACCATGTGTGTTTTAACTGTACTAAATGGTTTTAATGGTGGAGGCAGCAGGGGGTAGAGATTTGTTTGTGAGCTGAGAAGAAAGAGTTTTGAGAAGTGTCACAGAACTCTGAGTATATGAGAAGTTCAGGATTTGCACCCCACCTCCTATGTCCGAGGAAGGGAAAACAAACATCATGTGTACTGTGAGGAGCCACTGTGGATCATTTTATTACAAAATTGTGTAGGTTGTTTCAGGAGCAAGTTTCAGGAGGGGAAGAGGAGGGTCTTGCCACACGAATTGCCAATAGCGAGGTGGGATATGAGAACAGTTTGTAGATGGGTAAGGGAAAGTATAGGTTTAGGTGGTATCCTGTGAGTAAGTGTGAAGCAGCTGTTAAATTTTACAAGTGTGGTGTGCTGTCAAGTACAAGACGCTCGTTTAATTTACAGTGAAAAGGCAGAGTATGTGGGTTATGGGGCATTGCTCAAAGAGGGCAATGTTAAGGTTATGTGGACAGTTTACCTTAACGCTGCATTTCCTAGTTTTCTGAAGTTTGAGTCTTGCTTAACCTAAACTTCTGGAAGGACATGAGGTGTCACTGGAAATCTTAACTCTGCAGTAACAAAGATTGTTGCTATTTAAATAAATCTTGCATTCTGGACACATGAAAGAGTCAAATGTTTTGGATTTATTAAAACAAAAGATGGATCTATGGTTAGTGAATTTGAACTGATGGTTTGTCACCATGCCCTTCATGGTTTTAATAGATTCATCAGTTCACACCTAGGGATTGCCTATGTGGTGGTGTAATTTGCACTTTGTTACTCTGCTTTAGAAATCCCCCTCCCCCCTCACCTGCAGTGTTGCACATTAATTGGTACATATAGACACTGGTGCATACTAAAGGTCCCCTAGAGCACTTTAACAAACAGCACTTTAGGAATCACACCTTCCCATAATGTGGATTATTCCACACTGTAGACAAGTTTTTATTCATAGATTGGAAATTGAAAAAGCAAGAAAGTTTCTCTCTCTCTCTCTTCCAATCAGTTTCTTAACTTTGAATGAACTAGTTGAAGAAACCTGAAATGAAGAAAATATTTTCTCTGCATCTGCAGAAGAGGCTGCTGCTGTCAAAAGCTGGTGTAGCACTGCAGCAAATGCAGGTTCCAGGTGCTTAGCCAGTGACTTCCTGCAGCTTTTTTCTTTAGAAGTTGGCAGAAAACACTTTTTAATTTAAATTGAATACAAATAATGTTGAGTTTTAGGCTTTAACAGGTTGCCAAGTTTAATTTTAAATACATTCATTTAAAAATTAACCTATTTAAATGCATCATATTTTAAAGTCATTGATTATTAACCCTGGTAGAAGTAAACTTTGTGTTGCATAGAAAAAAATGTAATGTTTGTATTGAAATTTCCAGGGAACAGCTGTATTCTGGTACAATCTTTTTCCAAGTGGAGAAGGAGATTACAGCACAAGGCATGCAGCCTGCCCAGTACTAGTTGGAAACAAGTGGGGTAAGTATCCCTACTCTGCCAAACGTCTGACTTTAAATTTTTTTTTTTTTACTTCACTGCTTGTGGTAGGATACAGTACAGCCACCAGCTCTTTTCAAAAGAAGTGAGCTAGTACATACCTAGCTACTTCATACTAAGATTTTCCCAATTTGCAAATATTGTGGGGTTTTCTTCTTAGGCTTAGTATGTCAAGTTTCAGGCTATTGCTTTGACATTTATATTTGGGGAATAAAGCTTTTCTGATGCATGTGCTGATAACGTGTATTTAGTTTAAATAGAAGTAGTGACCAATACTATTTTTGTCTCTCATAGTATCCAATAAATGGATCCACGAACGAGGTCAGGAATTCCGAAGACCGTGCACTTTATCAGAGTTGGAATGATGCAGACTTTTCCCTGTCCTATACTCGAGTTTGTGTAAAATGTCTCCCCCATTTAACTTTCTACAGTTTTTACAATTTACTAACACTCCACTACAGGTACAGTCTCCAATCACATCCCGTATTGTCTGTGAAGAAACACCTATATTGTTTTAGTTCACTCTACGATATCCCTGTTTTATATCGAGAGAATATATTGAGATTTTTCAAGTTTTTCAGGCTAGAAGGACAAAATATAGTTGAGTCTGAAATAACAGGGATAACTTGTGATTTATAGTACCCTTTACTCTGTAGAATCTCAGATCAGCAGAGAAAGCCAGTATGTGACTTGTGTTAGTCCTCACAAGCTTGAGTTCACCAGTGGTAAAAAAACATGAACAATCTAATTTCAAGCACAGATTTCTTGTTTGGAGAGATGCATTAAACCAATCCTTGTCTCCAGCTCCTAATCCCAACTCTTTGTTGTAGCGTGCCTCACCACTACAATTGAACGGTGCGCGTGGTTTGTGTTTCTCTGTGTGACAGGTTACCTTTGTGTTTATCCTAGCCTGTTTTTTCAATACTACACAAGCCCAGACTTAACGGACTTGTAAATTCTCTCTCATGCCTCTAAAGTGAATTTGACTTGTAACCCAGAGAATGTGAGCCCGCAATCATATAAAGTACGTGTCGGATACCTGTGTGCCTCAGAACAGTCTGACAGAAATGACCTGCTTTCCAGGTCTAGTTTTGTTTTTATGACTTAGTTTGTCCATTTAAAAAAAAGCTGCTTTTCTGTGTCATAGTAATAAACTTTTACATCCATTTCTTGGACAGTGGGATGGGGACTGTACCATCTTTGATTAAACAGAGCATTGTGCCTTAGGAGACTGGAATTTCAAATTGGTTATGAGGTAATGCGCAAGCCTCGAAGATTTACTTGTGAAAAGCCAAATTTTCCAATGCTGAAATCTTTCGTGACAAAGGCAATCTATTTATAATCTTCACTCTTTTAAAATGCTTTTTATTTTGTGTATGTTTTGATATGTTGTGTACATTGAATACATGCCATAACTGTGACTGGCTTTTCACCAACTCTGGACTGAATTCACACAGGATGTAGATGAAGGTAAAAGTGAGCCACACCAGAACCTAGCAGGCCACCTTCTGTCAGTCTAATCTTGGATTATGAAATGCTGAATATTTTTAATAGTGTATGGGCAAACCCAATTTTAGATAATTGGATTTTCTACCTGAGTGAAAACTTGAAGATTGAACCCAAAAGGTATGAGAATCCAACTATTAACCTATACAAATATTTTGGGAACAGGGATGCAATTTAAAGGTACTACAGAGGACTCACATCTTCAGAAGGATTATTATAAAAAAGTTAAATCAAGTAATGTATGGCATAAATAAAATCTAGCAAAGAAATATGCTCCAACAGAACAGAGTTCTTGTTCTCTGAATTTTGACCCTTTGACAAATTTTTCATCTCCCCCCCACCCCCCTTTCCTCTTGTGAATTGTGATGTAAATCCCCCTCATTTAAGTTTGTCACTTGGTTTTTTTCTTTTCTCCATCCTGCTCTTCATTCATTCCTTTCATATGTTCTCTTTTGGTAACTAGGGCTGAAGTTTAGTCCTGCAATTTTTAGAAAAATGGAGTGGACATGGCTAAGAGAGCTTGATAGACAGTTGTCAGGCACAAAAAGGCAAAACACCTCCATTTCCAATACCCCCTCTCTGTAATCAAACAATTTCTCTAGTTAGAGACACCCCAGTAATGGTGTGGCAGCTAATAGTCTGGGTTTTTTTGCTAAGAAAAAACCCACTCTTCTCTTACATTTCAGTGCCTCTTTTTAAACTCGGTTTAATTTCTTAAAAGGGGAAATCTCAATCAGTGGTCAGCTAAGTCACTGCTGTATACTTGCTTGAAATGTCTGTTGCTCAAACTGGAAGAAAGCATGCTATGCTCCAACCCACCCTTTACTTTCAGTCAGCAGTAGTGAGAAGATGTGGGTATCGCATACCAACCTCTAACTCCCAACTCAGTTCAAGCAAAGACAAACATACTATTCCCTCCCTTAAGAGATTTGAGATGGGAAACCATGTTTTGGAGCCTATTACACTTCAGTTGGTAAGGTCAGAAAATAGTCTCTCCTTCTGCGCCCTCCCATCAATAAGCGTTTCTAATGTTCATAGAATTTTAGAGAAGTTTCTAAGTAGTGTTGTTTCATGATGCTTAAGATCCAGAAATAAAATCATATGATAGTTTTTTCTTTTGTCCATTTTCACTAAATGAAATTTGTTTCCCACTAGTGAAAATGTTCCATTGGATAAAGTTATATCTAAGACTGGTTAAATGTGTTGAAAATAATTAAAAACTGAATTCTTCCAAGTCTGGTTAGTAGGAAAAGAAACTATTTACTTTAATTGTTGTAGATGAAGACCCATATTTCATCTCCCCTGCTTGAAGCATTCATACATTTAACACTGTGTAAAAGTACTGTTGCTTGCTGCCTTATCCATTAACTTTCTAAAAGGGCTTTCAGATCAAGAGTTTGGCTCCTGTGTGAATGCAGTTTAGTATTAAATATGAATGACAACTATCTGGTTCACAGTGACTGACATCTGAAAAATTGCCTTACTATTAAATTTTTTGTAAAGTTTTTTTTAAATGTAAAGAACAGGCTTAAAATAAAAGTCACTGCCACTTACAGTGAAAATCCTCAACATCAAACTTTTCTTGTGATCTGTTTGTCTCCATTTGTCCAATTTATGGATTCCCATATGGTTCCTAGAAACTCAACAGCCCTATTCCCTAATTAATTTCAGAATATAAAAAGTGGGTTGAGAACAGAGGTGGGCAAACTACGGCCCGCGGGACCATCCTGCCTGAGCTCCTGGCCCGGCAGGCTAGCCCCCAGCCCCTCCCCTGCAGCCTCAGTTTGTCCCGGTGCAGTGCTCCAGGCACTGGGGCTGTGAGCTCCTGGGGCAGCGCAGCTGCAGAGCCCGGCCTACCTCTGTGCTGCATGGCCACAGCGGTGCAGCTGTAGCACTTCCAGCCACCAGTGCTCCAGGCAGCGCAGTAGGGGCAAGGGGGCTTGGGGGTGTGGATAGGGGTTGGGAATGGGGTTGGATGGGGCAGGGGGGGCGTCAGGAATGAAAGGAGGGTTTGGATGGAGTGGCAGGGGGCAGACAGGGAGCAGGGGTGTGTGGATGGGGCAGGAGTCCTGGGAGGTGGCAGATAGGAGGTGGGGGTTGGGCCACAACTCCCTCCCCAACTGGCCCTCCATTCAATTTACGAAACCCAATGTGGGCCTCAGGCCAAAGTTTGCCATCCCCTGGTTTAGAAGATGCTTGTAACATGGATTACTGTGTATTAACTGTTCTCCACAACAACAGACATGAGGTTTAAACATGTGTGTCCAAGTGAGACAAGATAAGGGACCAAAGAAGCAGAATGGAAGAAAATAAGCCTTTTAAGATCTTCTGGGTACTGCTATTCATTGTTAGTTTCCAAATAGCCCTTTCATTAATGTAAAACACTTGTAAAAACTGCACTCTTTAGGCTTTCTTTATTGAAATACAGCTAGGGCTTCTGTTTCTGAGGTTTGAGTTTCATTTGGGGGGAGGGGTATTTTTAGCAATTTGATTTGTAGGTAGCTGTCCAAAAATCAAGTTTTCAAGTCTCTTTTTGAAACAGTACTATGTTAAAATAAGTTTACAATAGGGATCTTTAGTATGCACCAGGTTGGTCTACACAGACCAATTAATGGGTTGCACATTAAGTGTGCTTTAGAAACTATACGCTGTCATCTGCATTATTGCTCCATGTAGAGGCCTTTGGATCCTAAACCATTTCTGGTGGGATAAACCACCTTTGTTTTGGTATTGGGGGTGTTTTATTTTATGTTCCAATCAGTTAAAACGTTGTATCCTAGATGGAAGCTGAGTTGAATCCAGGTATCTCAAGTTACATAAGTTGATGTTGTGTGGACCTGTAGCTTATATTGGAACTGTACAAGAAGAATCTCTAGCCTATAAAGGGGTTTCTAACCTAAAGCTGAGGGTAGGGGTAAGGAGACAAAGGTGTTGGAACCCTTGCCATAAATTTCCTTTTTCAAATATTGTCAACATTTGTTTTTAAATATTTAGAAGAAGCTTTCTTATGGCACCCTAACCTTTGGATTGTTCACATGAAGGGGTCGTTGAGGAAGAGCCCATGCCACAGGCATTTAAAGGTATATTCCCAACCTTTGTATGTCCATGGGGTTTATCGCTTTCCTATGGACTCAAATCCTACAGTTCTGACAAACCACAAACATTTTCCAGATGAGATGCTAAAGAAATAGCAATGCCATGTTGTAATCCCATAAATTAAATAGTCTTCTAGGTACATGCTGTGTGCTTCTCATTTACGGAACACTTGCTATAGATGCTGTTGATAGATTAACAAAACTGCAGTTTAGGTTTAGAGATCAACATTTTTTTTTTAACCCCTTATTTCAGGGGTGTTTGGGACCAAAAGTCTAGATCCCAAGCATGAAATTCAAAGCTGGACTCAGGTTGGGAGGCAAGGTCAGTCCCAAGGCAGCAGGGAGAGGGATGGCAATTGTCCAGTCAGGTTAAAATAAAAACACCAACACAACTTTTAGCTTTTGAAAAACCCAGCATGAACTAGCAGAAAATTTGATTCTCTCTTTAGGGTCTCAAGGTTTGTCTACATGGTGGGGTAAAGGGCATTTCAGAAATCACACCCTGTAGTGCACAAACATGTATATTAATCTGTCCAGGTGCTGCTGGTGAACACTAACATTTCCTAGAGTGCTTTAATTGAGTTCCCACCAGCCCTTTCTACATGGACCCATTAACGTACGTTAGAACACTTCAAGTCACACCACTCCCCTACCACTAGTGCACATTATGCCACAGTGTAGACATGCCCTTTGTCTCCTTTAACTTCCTCCCCAGCAAGCTGGCACTTTGGCTTATCACACAAAGAGTCCCCAGTTGTTCCCTGCCCAGACCTAGCGTAACCTCCCTTGTACTACACATTCTTTCTTCAGCCTTATCTGAGCTAATGAAGGCTTTCTGTGATATCTATATAGTAATTCACTACACACTATGAAATTCTTGCAGTCACTTTTCCCTCTGTGGCTATACTACACAACATACAGCTGGCAGGGCCAGCTCCAGGCACCAGCTTAACAAGCAGGTGCTTGGGGTGGCCAAGGGAGAGGGGCAGCACCTGCGGCAATTCGGGAGCGGCAGGTCCCTCACTCCCTCTAGGAGCGAAGGACCTGCCACTGAACTGCTGCTGCTAACCACGTTGTTCCCCGCCCCTGCCCCCTTCCCCCCATTGCTGCTGCTGATCACGGCTTTTTATTTTTTGCTGCTTAGGGCGGCAGAAATGCTGGAGCCGGCCCTGACAGCTGGGCAACTCAGGAGCAAGGATATCTTGTGAAAGATATCCAAATGTAGTTTCTTGTCCATATCTTCCCAAATTGTATACAGTATCAAAAGCATTATAGTCCGCTGTTACCTGTCCCAGAATGTGGCTTCTACTATCTCTTCCTTATTGTACCTGCTGCTACTCTTGAAGAAGGGAGTTGGACATCAGAGGTAATTCAGTTCATCCCAATTGTACAGGCAATTTGCATACTGCAATCCTGTTAAGAACTAAAGATGCTAATTTTTTTGTTACATTGAAGCTAGATTCTCAAACCACGCTTTCTGAATGACAGGACTGTAGAAATGTAGTTCAAATGAACCTTCCCTCAACTAGAACAATGAATGCACAGGAATGGTTTTGTGTACACCCCGTCACATGTTATGATAGCATAGCTTGACTTTTAAAGTCTTTACATCAGCTAACCAAAATCTTATGGATCCAGATCTGCCCCCAAAGGCAGCTACCATTGAAGTTGAGTTGTAAAGCTACATGGGTAGAATTGGACCTTAAAAGAATGTAGCTTTTTAAAGTGTCAAATAACTTAATTTTTTGAGGTGGTTTATGTTCTCCTCACTAGCCATGCTTTTGCTCACTCTACCATTACCAGATTTAAAACATATTTTGATGGTTGCACTAGGAGAATTAAAATGCTGGGTAATTCTGTAATAACCACTATGAGGATAAACTGAGTGACTCTCATTCCACACTTCTAACACAGCTGCACTTTGGAATGAATGACTGCAGTTATGGAAACAGTCAAGGTTTAGGGGTTCTCTATATAAAAACTGAAGCTGATCCTGAGCTAGTGTAAATGGAACTAAATCAATTCACATCACCTGTGGATCTGGCCCTGAAAGGTGTATAGATTTAGATTTACTTGTTTACTTTCTGCATTAGTCTGTTTGGACAGTACATATATGCTAGGTGGTGTCATTTCCATAGTATCTTGACTAACACAGTTTTGTATTGTTTAGGTTGCCAGCATAGCTGGGCCCTGTTAACCAAATGGATTGTATATTAAAGTAATTTAAATCTAAGAGTATGTTCACAATTAGACTGCAGCAACTCTTAAACTGAAAATATTTTGAGTGGCCATTGAATTGAAATAATCCATAGATAAAATGTTGATTATATCTATATTGTTCCACATGGACTTGGAAGATGCATTAAAGTTATTTACTATAGCAAGTAAGAAGCCCAGTGCTATGAATAGTAGACAGTTTGTTTTTCGTGTACAAATTGACATACTTGTATTAACTAAGCAAAAGACAGAATCCCATGTGCTACCCCTTGTACCTAGAGTTCAGTCTGCACCTTTTCACAGCAATTCCAGCAGGATTTACCTTTTTAAAATCAGATCTACACCTTGGGGAGCAGGCAATGCTCAAAGAAAAAATAATAGTACAGTAAACAACCAACAGTGGTTCTTCAAGGTGGTTGCCTTGGTGGATCTGCACTACTTCCCAACTTTTCCATTGTTTCAGAACTTTGCTATAATTTCTTGAATTGAAGGAAGGCATGCTCAAGGTGGGAGGAGAAGGGCACAGATATGGTACGCTACAATCCCATTGGGCACTGTTATTAGGTGGTGATACAAGTGAGCTCAGAACTAAAGAATCTGCACCAGCAGTTGTTTTGAAGAATCAGTTCACTATGGATGTCGGACATTGTTTCCTCACCACCTTTCCTCTATGCTAAATGCTAGTTTCAGTGACAGCTGCACTGAACTGCGAAGGCCATAGGCAATAGCCAGCTTGTGAACCATGGCAAATTCCCTCCTCGCCCCCCCTCACTCCTCCTCCCCCCCCCACACACACATTCCCTACCTCCCAACCAGTGTTTGGTACCCAGAAGGACTGCTGTGGAGTCATTGCCAGATCTATCTTTGAAAGGTGTATTATTAAGCATAACATCACAGCCCCAGACATCCAGTGCTTCTATCGGTTTTTAGAGTTATTCCTATTAGTTCCATGCATAATAAATTCTATAGGACTTTTCAGAAGGGCTGTGAGCAAGGAGGGGGAGGGAAAGAGTCTAGTACTTTGTGCAGAAAGATTATTCAGATACTTGAATTGTTCTATACAGTAGAAGAGAAAGATGTGATGACTTGAACCTGATTTTCATTGTATCAACATTTACTGATAACACATCCTGAAGCATACAGCAAGGAGAATGGTCATTTTTCATTTGTCAGCAATAGTTCAAGCCATTTAGGAATGTCTTGAAACACAGAGTGAACAAATAGCCCGGTCCTACAACCCCTTATCTCAATGGATCTTTACTCACAGTCGAATGCCCACCGATACTACTGCTTTTTGAGAGCAATGACTATTGTGAAAGATTTGTAGACTCAGACATAGTGAAAGGTTACTGAGGTTCTCTATTAGATCATATAAAGAAAATTTAAACTAGCAGTGAGGCTTGTAAAGAAGCCACTTCCTTCAGTGCCTAGGGGGGAGCTGAGCTGTTAGAAAATCTGGCCCATGGTATTTAATACCCCACTGGGATCACTAACACTTCAGGCTGCTTGCAGACTCAGGAAGACAGCACTCCACTGGGTCATATTAGGTAGGGGTTTTTGGGGGGGCGGGGAGGGTAACCAGAGGGGCTAGAAGCATTGATTTAGATGAGTTTAATTTCTGCAAAAGCTTAAACTGATATGGAGGCCAGCTGAATGCATTAAACTGGCTCCATCTCAGAACCAGGAGGAACAACAATGCTGTGGAATGGAGCCCCTAGCATGTACAGTTTTAAGTGCCACAAGTTACATATATATTATGGATCACTTATTGATGGTCTGTTATATTTAAGCAAGCAAGGCTGACAGTATATTATATCATCTTTATAATAAAGATTCACAGGTGCCCCAGGACCATTTTATGTGAGACACCCTAAGAGATCCTCAGGAATCATCCCCCCCAGTGTAGAGTTGGTCAGACTACTGCTACATCAGCCACTGCAGGAGTCCCAACAAAAGCATAAGGAGAATGGTCATTCATCTATTAGTATGCTGAAAGTAAGTGGTCGTTAAGGTAAAGTAGCTTTACAAGAGTGTTAGAACCAGGGTGCTGTGGAAGATGCCCTGGTTGCAAAATTTGGCCTCATGGAAGGCCCAGTCCCTCGTCTACCTGACCACAAAAACCTCCAGCAGGGACATACTTGTTGATCAGGCACTTGCCCCACTGTCTAGAGGAGGATACACAAATCCCAATTCCAAAGAAAGGGGAAATGTGATGGGTTGGATCACAGAAACCCCCTTGGGAGCTGCCACCTAATGTACCAAGACTACTACTATTCTGTTTTCCCTGCCAGCTCAGGACTCCAGCACCCTGTCTTGCTGAGCCAGATACTCCCGTCTGCTCCAACGCAGACCCAGGGTCTGAATAACTGCCCCAAAGCTGCAAGTTTACCTGAAAACAGCTCACAGAAGTGTGCTTGTCTTTAGCACTCAGATGCCCCACTCCCAATGGGGTCTAAACCCAGATAAATCCGTTTTACCCTGCATAAAGCTTATGCAGGGCAAACTCATAAATTGTTCGCCCTCTATAACACTGATAAAGAGATATGCACAGCTGTTTGCTCCCCCAGGTATTAATACATACTCTGAGTAAATTACTAAATAAAAAGTGATTTTATTAAATACAGACAGTAGGATTTAAGTGGCTCCAAGCAGTAACAGACAGAACAAAGTAAGTCACCAAGTAAAATAAAATAAAATGTGCAAATCTATGTCTAATCAAACTAAATACAGATAAGCTCCTCACCAGTTCCAGAATGCTCCCTTTTACAGGCTAATCTCCTTTTAGCTTGGGTCCAGCAATCACTCACACTCCCTGTAGTTACTGTTTGTTCTTGTTCCCTTCAAGTATCCTGGGGGTGTGTGGGTGGGTGGAGAGGCTCCTTCCTTAGCCAGCTGAAGACCAAATGGAGGGGTCTCCCACGGGTTTAAATAGACTCTCTCTTGGGGGTGTCAAGTATCGAGGTAGCCGTGTTAGACTGTATCTACAAAAACAACAAGGAGTCTGGTGGCACCTTAAAGACTAACAGTTTTATTTGGGCATAAGCTTTCGTGAATAAAAACCTCACTTCTTCAGATGCATAGAGTGAAAGTTACAGATGCAGGCATTCTATACTGAGACATGGAGAGCAGGGAGTTACTTCGCAAGTGGAGAACCAGTGTTAACAAGGCCATTTCAATCAGGGTGGATGTAGTCCACTCCCAATAATAGATGAGGAGGTGTCAATTCCAGGAGAGGAAAAGCTGCTTCTGTAATGAGCCAGCCACTCCCAGTCCCTATTCAAGCCCAGATTAATGGTGTTGAATTTGCAAATGAATTTTAGTTCTGCTGTTTCTCTTTGAAGTCTGTTTCTGAAGTTTTTTGTTCAATTATAGTGACTTTTAAATCTGTAATAGAATGACCAGGGAGATTGAAGTGTTCACTTACTGGCTTATGTATGTTACCATTCCTGATGTCTGATTTGTGTCCATTTATTCTTTTGTGGAGGGACTGTCCGGACAGAGATCGCCAGCAGCCCTTTAAACGGCCAAAGGCACACTCCACAGTCATTCGGCACCGGCTCAGCCTGTAGTTGAACCGTTCCTTGCTGCTGTCAAGGCTCCCTGTGTAGGGTTTCATGAGCCATGGCATTAATGGGTAAGCGGGATCTCCAAGGATCACAATGGGCATTTCAACTTCCCCTACCGTGATCTTCCGCTCTGGGAAAAAAGTCCCAGCCTGCATCTTCCTGAACAGCCAAGTGTTCCGAAAGATGCGTGCGTCATGCACCTTTCCGGGCCAGCCTGTGTTAATGTCCACGAAACGCCCACGGTGATCCACAAGCGCCTGGAGAACCATAGAGAAATACCCCTTCCAATTAATGTACTCGGATCCTAGGTGGGGTGGTGCCAGAATAGGAATGTGCGTCCCATCTATCGCCCCTCCACAGTTAGGGAACCCCATTTGTGCAAAGCCATCCACTATTTCCTCCTCGTTACCCAGAGTCACGATTCTTCTGAGTAGGATGCGATAAATGGCCTTGCAAACTTGCATCAACACGATTCCAACGGTCGACTTCCCCACTCCAAACTGGTTTGCGACCGACCGGTACCTGTCTGGAGTTGCCAGCTTCCAGATTGCAATAGCCACCCGCTTCTCCACTGGCAGGGCAGCTCTCAATCTCGTGTCCTTGCGCCGCAGGGTGGGGGCAAGCTCCTCACACAGTCCCATGAAAGTGGCTTTTCTCATCCGAAAGTTCTGCAGCCACTGCTCGTCATCCCAGACATCCATGATGATGTGATCCCACCACTCGGTGCTTGTTTCCCGAGCCCAAAAGCGGCATTCCACGGTGCTGAGCATGTCCGTGAATGCCACAAGCAATTTCATGTCGTACGCGTTACGCGGCTCGATAGCATCGTCGGACTCCTCACCCTCACTCTCACTGTCTCTTTGGATCTTAAGGAATAGTTCGACAGCCAAACGTGACGTGCTGGCGAGACTCGTCAGCATACGCCTCAGCAGTTCAGACTCCATTTCCCGCAGACAGATCGCGCTGCACAGAAACCATTGAAAGATGGCGCCAAAGGTGGACGGAAACAAAGGGATTTCTGGGATGCGAAGCGATGCATCTCGGGGCATTGGGACAGGACTCAGAATCCCCCACACCCCCTTCCCACAACCCACAGCGCCAGAATGGGAAAAGGTGCTCTGTGGGATAGCTGCCCATAATGCACCGCTCCCAATAGCGCTGCAATTGCCGCAAATGTGGCCACGACAGTGCGCTGGGCAGCTGTCAGTGTGGACAGACTGCAGCGCTTTCCCTACTCAGCTGCACAAAGTCAGGCTTAACTCACAGCGCTGTACATCTGCAAGTGTAGCCAAGGCCTGTGAAACCAAGCAAGCATACAGCCCATATTCTTAACCTCAAGTAGAAAATGATATATATGTACAAATAGGAATAATAGATATAGTAGACCATAACCTTTACGGAGATATATTACATGGCACAGGGAGCACAAAACATATTCCAGTTATGTCATACATACATTTATAAGCACCCCCCCCCCCCCCCCCCCCGCATCTGTCACAGGAAGATTTAAAAAAACAAAAACCCAGGAAAGGTTTTGTG
The DNA here is from genome assembly GCF_027887155.1 of Malaclemys terrapin pileata. Classification (NCBI taxonomy): domain Eukaryota; kingdom Metazoa; phylum Chordata; order Testudines; family Emydidae; genus Malaclemys; species Malaclemys terrapin. Next base: position 88,294,383 of record NC_071511.1, on the reverse strand, counting down.
GCCATCTGTCTAATGCACTAGCTGAAGGGGTGTTTCACTGACCTCATGACTAGCTACCAATCCACTGATGAAAATAAACATGATCTGATCGCATGCTCTGACAGAAGGACAGTCCCTCCTGCCCCATCCAAATACTGGCTAAATGCCCCATGCTGAGGTGCCTGAACCATTTCAAAGTATTACACAACTGTCCTCCACTCTCCTGTTTTATGAGCTGAACTTGGACCGAATCTCCACTTTGTCTGACCTTTGCACTCTCTAATTGCTGTGACCTCACTTTGGTTACCACAGCAGTGTTTAAAGTCCATCAGAGAGGGGAGTATACATGCCCTGGACTCGAAACAACCCAGCCCCATTTCCACCTTACTACATGCCTGTGCATTAGAGTTTCGGGAGCCTGGATTTGTTTGGTCTGACTGCAGGATGAAGCCGGTTGTCAAGATAGTTGTTCTGTGCCTGGCCCTGAGTCTAGGAAGATGCGATGAAGAAGTAACCCCAGACAACTCAGTCAACCAAGCTGCCCCAGAAGAATCAGCCTCAGCAGACTGGGGCATTGGGACCCTCAGAGATGGCTTTGAAACTGTTAATAGCTATTTTGACTCTTTTTTAGAGCTGCTAGGAGGAAAAAATGGGGTTTGTCAGTACAGATGTAGATATGGTAAGTGGCTTCTTTCCTTTCCATAGGGCCCTGCGGGTTCAGGCAGCTGTCCTGTGAATTGGTACACCTATTTCAGGCCTAACAGTTCTTACTGTTAAGTTATTGGCTATCAGTTTTGGGTTTGAGACAGAAGATGGGAAGGGCAAATGCAACAGATATTCTCTGTAGAGACAAATCTTGTACATTTTGTATCTGTTTCTAGGACTTCTGACTGAATTCTGCATGTTGCTCTCCCAGCACTGTCCACACTCCATTAGCTTTCTAAATTGATACTAATGGAGTTTTTGGCGCTGCCTCTTTAACTCTCCGCTTCCCACTCCGAATTTTTGGTGGTTTTTTTTCCCTGACCTTTTTCCTTTCAAACTCCCCTTTGCTTGTTTTTAAACTTACAGCCTTTCCCCTGAGCTATGATGGATTCTGTTCATGACGCTTACATTGATAGAGAATTCCTTAAAACAAAGGGGAACTCTGTGTCTAACACTGAGTTAGCAAGTCAGAAACTAACCGTGGGAGGGTAGAATTCAACCCTGTGTTGATAACTATGCCTGGTATATAGACACCACAGTGGGGAAGCTTGTGCTTCCCCTACCTGGAACAGCCAAGAGACAATTTGTCCCTCACTGAAGATTAAGGGCTTCCCTAAAGGGTAAAGACTCCTTTGGACTTTTTTGCTACTGGGGAATAACGGGAGAGAAGAGAACATTGGTGTCTTGTCTTAACCCACCACAGTTCTCAGTCACCTAGGGCTCCAAAGCAGAGGACAACTCTTCAGCAGAGGGGACAAAGACACCCCAGAATAAGGGACCAACCCCTAGCACACTTTGGGCCCAAAACACTAAGTAAGAAAGGACTTTGTATAACGCAGTGATGCTGTTTGCTTCTTTAACACATGTCAAGTTTATACGCTTAGATTCAGCCATTCTGAGGTCAGCGGAACAGCAGGTCAGCGTAGGACAGATGTAACTCTGGTTTGCCCCTCATAATCCAGGGAACTTTCAGAATCAGCATCTTCCATAAGGAAGCTTCCTTTCCCGCCCACCCCAGTTTGGTTAGACAGCCAAGCCTTTGCAGTCACAAGGAGTAAGGGGTCTTTCTGGCTCTAGCTGTACAAATCTATCAGCTTGGTAGGTGGAGTTTCTAAATGACTCACACAAGCAGCAGACCAAGCAGGCTGCAGCAATCTCTGCAGTCATCAGAGTTTAATTATTCAGCAGTTCTTAGTTCTAAGATTAGTAATAATGAGGGGAGGAGGGAGCGAGAGAACTGGAAGGTAAATAAGATCTGTTGTCACTATTACAAGAACCTTTAACACTCAGACTGTTCCAGACAGTTTCTGTGTCTTAGGCTTTTGATTTTTTTTTTTTTTTTTTTTTAAAGGTACAAGTCAGTTTGTCTTTGAGACAGAATTTAGGGGAAAGCTTCTTGGATGTAGTCAAGGATGCTTTCACCAACCGACATTTTAGACTACAACAAACCTCTGGGAACTCAGTTGCCCTACTTATGCTGAAGAACATAGGAGATGTGTCACAAGAAAGGTCTTACCTGTAAAGGCTGTAGGGGGAGGAGAATCTGGCAGGCAAACTGCCAACAAGCTGAGGCCAGGGCTTTGTGACAGTGGCAGCCTGTGGGTCTGATGAACCATAAAGAGAGCTCTTGTGTGACAGGTGACAGCTGTAACTGCCATTATCCAGGCAAGTGTTTAAATGTACTGGAACAGAAGACAGTTATATTCATATTAGGTTTCACAAAGCCTTATGGTTCCAGTCCTGTAGTGTGTGTGTACCCAAGAGTCCTAACTACTTCAAGAGGAGTTTCAAATAGGAAAGCAGTTTAGGACCTGATCCTGCATAACAATGGGCCTAATTCCCCCTCACACAGGAGAATCAGAAGAAAACCCTTTGACATAAATGGAGATACCATGGTAATTGAAATGAGAATCAGGTGCTCACAGAACAGAAAGCAGCTCAAATGCATGGGGAGCATATTTCTTGTTAAAATAATGATCTACATTTAAGTTATGTTAAGGGTAAACGATTGTTAGCTTCGATAAAAGCTCAGGATGCCCTGCGAGGTGGAGAGAAGACATTCCCTTGTTACGGTCTTTTATGCCTCCTCTAGCAGATGAATCACAGAAGTGCTGGAGGGAGACCCTAGGAGCCCCATGTTAAAAATTCTGCCTCCACTGCAAAGGAAAGATTGCAGCGAGATCCTTGCCTGACAGGTTTCCCCTCTGTCTGCCAGGATTACCCAAAACACTGGTCTCCAAAGTTTTTTTTTTGCTTCCGCAGTTTGGGCAGAAGTCCGAACTGCTTTTTTTTTTTGCTTCAGCAAAAATGGTAGAGCCGGCACGGCAGGGGGTGCTCAAAATCTTTTTACTGATAGGGGTGCGCGATCAAAAATGTTTGGAGACCACTGACCTAAACCACTGGCTCAGAAAGATTTCCAAAGAGCAAAATTTTGGCTTTGGAATGGACCAAACGGTAGTTATATAAAACACCCCAGCCTTCTCTACCCACAGGTGCCCTATGAGGTTTTGGCACTAAAACATCCATACCTCCCATTCAAGAATTCACACTGGATATTTGCTGTACTACTAATAACTCTCTATATTTATTTGTCAGGAACAAATCCAGCAAGAAGAGCAGGTGTATGTTTGTTACATGATGTAACCTCCCTCTTTGTTTGTAGTCATGAGAAAGTATTTGTTTTCCCATTTAAACAAACAAGTAGATTCCTTCACTCTCCTCTCTGCTAGCATGTGTTCCCCTGGGACAAGTGATTAGTCACAGGTTAAAGGGGAAATTAGCAAAGTCCCTTGTTGAAATATTGGCAGCACAGCCCAGAGGTTTTTGATGATCCATGCAGGCCTACAGTATTTGTCCATGCTTTCTCCCCTAGTTCAGCCATTTGAAGCTGCAAGCTAGGGGGAAAATCCAAAACCTGAGATAAAATGAATTTATTCACAGGAAAAATAAATGCAGAATCCCTTGACCTAGGGCAGTCATCTGCAACTACATCAGGAATTAGAGATCTGGTCCCTTCTTCCCAGGGCAACTGCTACAAACTCTGCCTGCTGCTCTTTTTTTAGCCTAATAATGCTGCTAATAGTCTGTATTGCCGAAATGAAGGTCAGGACTTACTGGTAATGGTCATATCCATCTTATGCTGATGAGAGAGTTTCATGCTCTCTGCAGTTGGAATCTCCCTTCTCCTGGCTGCCAGCTGATGTGGTTCTTAGCGGATTTCTCACCAGCAGAGGCTGTATTGTGGAGGACTGGGAACATATAACCCAAAATGGGGGTGGGTAGATGTTATGGTTATGTGGTTGCTTGCTGAAAAATATAGGGAGGGATAGTAAGGTATTTCTTTAGGGAAGTCAATGGTGAAAAATGAGGAGCCATACTCTCAGGCATTCAAGCAAAAGTGGGCTAAAAGTAAAAATTCTCTGGACAGTTTCCCCCAATTTCAGATGCCAGGCTCTGTGGATGGGCAGGCAAGCAGGATTTGCAGCATTTTGCATGGCATTGCCTCTTTTTCAGAGTTGTTCCAAGGGACCCATTTTAACACTTAAGAGCTCTAGAAGTTATAGTTTCCAGCACAGTGCTGAATGGGTCTGTGTAAAAATGGGCAGTGTAATCTAACATGCCCAGGGCTTGAGTATCCAATGCTAGGAAGCCCAGCACTGTCCCAAGTCTCTGATGAAAGAAATAAGCAGCAGGTGAAATTTTAACTCTATTGTGGAGTGCTCTATTACCAACATTTACACAGAAGTGGATATCCCCTCTCTTTACTACTTGAATATAGCCCAGGTGGAAAATGAGGAAGAGATTGGGGGGCTCAGGAGGTCTGAGGCAGCTGGAATGCAGAGTCCTGTGTCCCTGAGAAGAACTCAGGCAAGAGGCCTGAGCCTGGGAATGTGACCTGGAGACCCAGAACTAGGAATAGTAACTAGATTCAGCCCAGACCCAGTTGATTTAGAGACACATGGGATTCATGTTTAGGTACATTTACAACAGACTGGTAACTGTCCAGGAGGAGGACTGGACCAGGTTGTAAACACTGGAATCCAGCAATGACATAGCCCTTTGTAAAGGATTAGTGATTGTGGGAGGTACAACCAGGTCCTCAGGGAGCGTTGTACTGTCTTTCACTTGATCTGAAAGGAGCAGTTTATGCCTCTCTTCTTAAAGCAAGAGATTAGGTGGGTGATGGTCCTCTGTCTGTTCAGTGGAGCTAGGATGCCTATAGGAGGCTGTATTTAAGACCCTCGTCGTACAATGTTTCTTTGCCTTTGGCAAACCAAAAGCAAAGAACATGTGCTTACCTCTAAGACACCCCTGCAATCTCTTACCCCTAACTTTTCACATTTCTCTGTCTTTCAAGGGAAGGCTCCAATGCCCAGACCGAACTACAAGCCCCAAGAGCCCAATGGCTGCAGCTCCTACTTCCTTGGTCTCAAGGTACCAGAAAGTGTATGTACTGCTGCTAACACCTAGTTCCCCCATGAAATAATTCACTAACCGGAATAATCAGCTTAAAAAAATAGTTAAGAGCGTGGTCTAGCTAGGACATGTGCTATTGGTATGATAACTATTGTATTTTTTTCCTGGCTGCAGCCAGCTCTGAGTGGTATCCTCACCTTTCTAAAGATTGCTGTGATAGTCAGTCATATATTACAGTACTAAATTGTCTGCCTATGTTTGCCAAGGAGATGGCTGTCTGCAATGGCAAGGGAAGGAAAATGTAACTTTAAGTAACCATTTAATTTACTATCTGATTTGCTAACCAGCAGAGCGATCAGCTCCCAAATGTTGGTGGCTGCTGCTTGTGGTGGATGAATAATTCTGTCAATGGGAATTACATGTGTGGATGCATGATACAAAACTCCAATTGTCTTACTATTTATTGGAGGATAAAGTCTACCTAGCAGATAAATGCAGGAGAAGCAAATGATTGCATCAGGGAAGCAGTTCAGAAGGTACGTGGTAATCCGTGGGATAGCTACGGAGTGTTGGTGCAATAGAAGCCACTTAATGGAAACCCAGATAAGTATCATGCACTTTTAACTGGGTCCATCACAAGGGAACATTCAGTGCAAGGCAGTTCAATTACTCAAAGCTTAGAGATAAATGGCAATGCCTGGTGTTCCCTGCAAAGCCTATTTACAGGTTTGAATTGGTGTTTGCTGTCATAAATCTCCCACTAAGCAGCCCTTTGGTCCCTTTCTACAGCTCCCCTCCTCAATATTGAGTACTAAATTCAACTCATTTCCAGGCTTTGTATCTTGGTTATTTTTAAAGCAATTAATGAAATCGAAGTTAATCTATACCATGAGAATGGTTCCTTGAAGAGCCTCTAAGAGCCTGGCTAATTAGCCTATTTCTGTTCCCACCAGGGTCTGCACCAATTAAGATTCTGTTAAAAAAAATCCCTTGTGGGCTATTTTTGAAGTTATATTAGTTCCTTAAACTGGACATCACCACAAACCTCTCTAGAGGCTTCTGTCATCTCCTGCATGCATGTGCATTCATGAGTGTTAGAAGTAAGGAGGGGAAACTAGACCCCTACATCAGGGATGTGGAAGAGAAACACTTTCTAATAAGTAATTTAGAAAATAAGGACTTCATTCCCACCTTGATATGAAGAGGCCCATGTGTAACTCTCATGCCTATTACACACTCACTAATGGGAGATTATAAACCAAAAATCCACAATGTATCTGTTCTTGACCTTACAGCTCTGTTTGTTACAACTATGGCATTAACACTGGAATTGTAGCAGAAGCTTTGGGTCAAGGAGCAGCATTTGGTGGTTTGGGAGAAGAGGGGCATCACCACCGTTGGAGAGGAGGATAGACCCTTCACTAAGTACAATGCCTGAGCAGTGCTGTCTTCCCTTTCATAGATTCTAGGACTGGAAGGGACCTCGAGAGGTCATCGAGTCCAGTCCCCTGCCCTCATGGCAGGACCAAATACTGTCTAGACCATCCCTGACAGACATTTATCTAACCTACTCTTAAATATCTCCAGATAGGGGGAGTTCTGGGTGTGGGGGCAGTGAGGCTTGGTGGGAGGGTCTGGGTATGAGGGCGTCTGGATGCACGGGGGTTGGGCAGATGGGGGATCCCTCCCCCTGCAGCTGAGGAGCAATGGGTGCAGGAAGCACGGGCGGGGGAGGGGAAGTTTGCAGAGCTTCCTACAGATGGGGGAGAAATCTGAGGGTGGGTCTGGCATGGCCCCAGATGCCGTGCAGGGGAAGAGGAAGTCCCATCAGGGGAAGAGGAAGTCCCATCCTCCCCAACCCAGCTGGTACTAGCAGCTGAGCCTGGCGCAGGGAGGAGCCATGAGCCAGGTCTTCCCCAGTCCCACCTCCTGCCCCACAGTGATTTACCTCTCTCTCTGCCTCCAGTTGGATTTAGGCATCCCTGCCATGACTAAGTGCTGTAACCAGCTGGATGTTTGTTACGACACCTGCGGAGCCAACAAATACCGCTGTGATGCTAAGTTCCGATGGTGCCTCCACTCCATCTGCTCAGACCTCAAACGGAGCCTTGGTTTTGTCTCCAAGGTTGAAGGTGAGTTTTGCACCCAGGCCACTCTTGTGGGACGCAGGTGGCTCCAGCCCCATTTCCCACAGGAGCGATAGCAGGAAGTCCTTTTCCTACAACATGGCAGCAGGTTTCTGCTGTGACTGCAATAGGACATAGCACTGCCACAACTGAGCGGCAATCACATGTGAAATACACTTAGATCAAAAGGCTGAGCTAGCCCTAACTTTTGCTTGAACATTGCCTCCCTCCTCTCTAAAGCAGACCTGTCCCAGACAATTACCCAACGTGCTTTTATGTTTGAAGTTTATTATTAATTTAAAAATAAAACAGCCCCAAGCCATTCATTTTTACCTTAGGGTGGGATTTTCAGAGCCACTTATGGAGATGATCAGTTCTTATTTCTTTCCAATGAGAATTTGGTGTCCAAATCCCTTAGCTAGATTTAAAAGTCTCAGTGCTAATGTTTTAGAAAGGGGTTAATTTTTCCACAGTATTTAACTTTATGACAAAAGGTTCTTATTAACATGTTACGTTTATAAGCCCCAATTTCAAGATTCAAACTCTCTCAACCATTCTTGATTTGGGTTGAGTTGAAGCTTGCCATATGGGCTGCCACCTCTTTTTTATTAATGTTTACATCCAAGTAAAGCCACTGTGGGGGAGGGGACAGGGAGAATGAGATACCATAAAGAGTAGTGTCACTGAAATGCCAACATCCACCCAGCTTCTCTTAATCCTGAAATGGAGACAAAAATCATCTCCCAGCTGCCCCAATGTCTGAGAAACAGAGGTTGGCTGAAAAGCAGTTGGCTGAAGCTAAATACAGATTCCTTCACAAATCAAGTGACAGTTACAGGCACATCTCAGTGGTTTGAGTGCATATAGCACCTTCCTAGAATGGTGGAGTTTAAATTAGAAACACAGTACATGCAGCTTTCCTCCTTCTCCTGCCAGCAAACCTCATGTGGTTTATTAGCAGGGCCGGCTCCAGGCACCAGCAAAGCAAATTTGCAGGGGCACAAGAATCCAGCATGGGAGCTGAGAACCAACAGGGAGCCCTGGGAGCTGTAGTTCCTTGGTTAGCTCCCTGCCTGTAGAGCCAGCCCTGGATCAGGGTAAGAACTACATTTCCCAGCATTCCCTTGGCCGCAATTAACAGGAAAGGGAGGGGGAAGGAGCGTAGAACTGAAACCTCATGCTGCAGCTTGTTGTAAATGGTAGGGACAGAGCCAGCTCTAGGTTTTTTGCTGCCCCCCACCTCAGCCCTAGGCTCCCCCCGCACTCCTGTGTTGTCCCAGCCCTGGACTCTCACCCGCCCACACCCCCTGCTGCCCCAGCTCTGGCCCCCACCTGCACCCCCAGCCCTGGGTTCTCCCCCCACCCGCATCCTCCTGCCGCCCCAGCCCGGTGGCTCTTCCCCCCACACACCTCCTGCCACCCCAGCCCTGAGCTCTTCTCCCACCACTACACCCGCACCCTCCTGTCACCCCAGCCTTGGCCCCACCCACACCTCCTGCCACCCCAGCCCTGGGCTCTTCTCCCACCCCCCGCACCTCCTAACACCCCAGCCCTGGGCTCTTCTCCCCCCCCCCCCTGCACCCACATCTCCTGCCACCCCAGCTCTGGCCCCCACCTGCACCTACTGCTGCCACAGCCCTGGGCTCTTCCCTCCCCCCCCCCCCGCACCTCCTGCCGCCCCAGCCCTGGGCTCTCCCCCAAAGAAAGAATTGGGTGGACTAAATGGACATTGCACCTCTCTATCTGAAGCCTAGCAAGGCAGGTACGTGGATCCCACTAGAATTTAAAATGAAAAGTAAGGGAGGGGAGGCTCTACTAGACTGGGCAGCTTTAGATACAGTACCAGGCACTTAGGAGGATTTACCCTTCTGAGCCATGGAAGCAGAAATTGACTTTTCTTTTCCAGATTTAGCTAATATTCAGAAAGGGAATCCAGCACCTGCCTTCCAGATTTGAACCCCTCAAAATTCAGGAGTGCTTAAGCTCAATTTGGGCAGCTATTACTTCATTTCTCCCAAATCAAATATACTGATCCACTGTAACTTGCTGTAGGAAAAAGTAGAATAAATTGAGCAAGAAATGCTTCCCAGTGGTTATTAGGACTGGAATTGCTATTTTCAACAGCCATGGTTTTTTTTATTAATTATTATTAATTATTTTTAAGTTTTATTTGTTTAAAAGGAAGATAGTGATATTGCATTGGCAAATTCCCCATAGAAACAAAGAATGGAACAAAAGAATAATAAAGGCACCTCAACTTTTCCTCATTTATGTGGGACAGTCTTATAATATGCATCCAGATATCCTTCAATCACACAAGCTGAAAATTGTTCCACTTTACTGCAGTTCTGTAACCATATGGGAACCAATCCTGTCTGTGTTCTGTGCACATCCAAAATTCCTGCTGAATGACCCGCCCTGGGAGCGAGTTACCAGTGACCCAGGGCTGGGGCGGCAGGAAGGTGCAGTGGGGAGTGAGGGGCGCGCAGGGCAGCCAAAATTTTTTTGCTTGGGGCAGCAAAAAAACCTAGAGCCGGCCCTGCTTATGAGAGGGGAGGCCTGGGCTACATTTGAAATTAGATGGACCTAGCTACATCACTCAGGGCTGTGAAAAAATGTCATTCCCCATGCAACATAGTTAGATCAACCTAACTTCTACTGTAGACACAGCTAGGTTGATGGGGGGAAAAAAAAAACACAACTCTTCCATCAACGTAGCTACGACCTCTCAGAGAGATGGATTAACTACATTGGAAAACCCCTTCCATTGACACAGGATCTAAACTACAGTGCCACAGCACCACCATAGCTGTGCTGCTGTAGTGTAGATATATCCCTAGCGTGCTAGCCACAGGAGGCTCATTAAATAGGGAAGGGAGGGAAGCACTATGCTTCAGCACCTGCTCCCGAAATACCTCGGAGTGCGCCTCTTCATATCACTGGGCCTCCTTTGTGGTAGTGCCGCATGGCAGGTGTTCACAGTCCCCATATTAATGTTCCCCAGACTTTTCTAGTGCAGTTGTCCAGAATATGCTTCTGAAAGTGACTGCCAAAGACCTTAAGATTGTTTGCTGAAGCCAAAATTTCCTTAATAAATGTTCTTAATCAAAAGATTAACAACTTTTGAAGTGTGACTAAACTACGAAACACCAGTGCTGTCATAATTCACTGTTAAGAAGTCCAGTACGTTAGGTTCTTGCTACCTCCATGTCAGGTTTTTTTTAGCAAAATAAAATGAAAACCCTGAGCTCTCATGAATGACTGTTTTTAGGGTATCTGTTCCTGAACCCTTTGTCTGATTTTGTTCAAATTTGATAGAGAAATTTGAACCCTGTCTCAGAAGTAGCCTACAAATTTTGAGGCTGATATGACCATTTTTGTGAATTTCAGGAGGTGACCAAAAGTAGAAATATTTAATAGAAAAACAGCTGCAAATGTAGCCAGGAATCAGCTCCTAGAACTTTAATACAATACAGGCAATATCAACAGAGCAGGGACAATTTGAGGAGCAATAAGTAATTGTGACTTCCCCTCTATTGTGAGTGTGTATCTGATAGTCAAGGCAAAGGACAGTCGAATGGTCCTGTTGGGTTAATTGCACTACTTGGGCACCCAATAGTGACAGTGGCCAGAAATGCCTTTGTTCATCTTCAGTTAGCCCACAGACTGCATCATTTCCTCTCTGATGCAGATCCAGCAACAGTGTCACATCCCTTCAACATATCCAGGCTGGACTTCTGCAGTTCACCTTACTTGGGACTTTGGCAAAGGCCACATGGAAGCCACAATTCATTATACTGAAGCCCAGCTGCTAAGTGAAATGAATTGGTAGGGCACATTTCAACAAAGAACTGCACTGGTTCCTGATCTAATTCTGGATCCAGTTCGAGGTGCCAATCCTGAGCTGTGAGGCAATTAATATCTGAGACCTACATGTCTTGGTGACAATTTCTCCCTCCACCATCCAACAAGGCATACGTGCGACAGGTATGGACACTGAAGTTCATCAGGGCTGCCCAGAGGATTCAGGGGGCCTGGGGCAAAGCAATTTTGGGGGCCCCCTTCCATAAAAAAAAGTTGCAATACTATAGAATACTATATTCTAGTGGGGGCCCCTGTGGGGCCTGGGGCAAATTGCCCCACTTGCACCCCCCCTCTGGGCAGCCCTGGAGTTCATGGTTATAGAGATGAAATTCCTGTGGGCTGCAGACAAAGTATTCTGAGTGGAGGGTATCCATGCTGTGGAGCTCCCTGGCACCAGAAAACCACCACATAAAAACAAGCATGCATGGGTTATAGACAAAGATGAGGTGAAGAGAGAATTTGGTTTTCTTTGGCAGAATCAACGTGAACCTTCCTTTCTCTGTAGTGCTTAGATACTTCAGCCAAAGGCATATTAAAAAACACAGAGACAGATTTATATAGGACTAAATATCCTTTGTGGTTAAACAAATTATTGTTGCTTTTTTTTTTTTTTTTTTTTAAATCGAATTCAGAAAGATAGTGAGACAGCAGTTTGAGTCCAGGAATGAGCGAAGCCCCTATGAAGGGAGCTCAGCATTAGAAGGCATCACAAATGTGGGTTGAAAACTGATTTGGAGGAGAGTGCTTGGAACACAAGGAGTGAGACTGACCTAAGCAGAGGGCAGCTTGCTAGCAGGAGCAAAGTCAAAAATGGGAAAAAGACAAATGGGGCAGTTTGGAAAGAGGATTGGAAGGAGTGTAAGGATTTGGCAGGGGTTAGTGCTCCTGCGATTGGGGTAACCCTGTGTCAGATTAATGAACAAAAGGAAAATTGGCAAATCTGGTTGGATCAGTGGGCAGGAAGGGGCACTCCTAGAGCTGAGATGCAAAGAGATGAGCGGAGAAACACCCATTCTGGGCATAGATTTGGACTGCTTAGTGATTGAGTTGCAGTGTAGCATGCTAGACCCCTTGCTTCCCCTTGTGGACTATGATGCAAGCAGCAATCTCTGCCCCTGGGGCAGGGCTGGCCCACAACATTTTGGCACCTGAGGTGGGGAGCTCAAATGATGCCCCCATTCTCCCTGGCTTGGGCCAAAACTTTGAAAGGTCTCAATTCTGCCTTCTTCCTGTTCTGCTCCTCTCAGAGTACTGCTCTGCTACCTACCCCAATAAAGGAGAACTAACAACTTAAAATGCCTTGTTCAAAAATTTTAAGTAACACTTAACTTTCAAACACCTGAACAGCAAATGTAACTTTTCTTCTCTGCATAGTAAACACTGGCATTTTTATCTGTTTGAATGATCAAAGTGGTGCTTTCCGTGCCTTCTTGGTTGCAAAGATTTGAACTGCTTCCTGAAGGTCCACAGTGTGGGCCAGCTCATGCTCTATTGAGATGGTTGCAAGGCCAACCAGCCTCTCCTGTGTCATTATGGAGCGTAGATGGGTTTTTATTAACTTCAGCTTGGAGAAGCTGCATTCTCCCCTGGCAACTGTTACAGGAAGTGTTAGAAGTATGTGCAGAGCAACAAAAGCATTTGGAAAGAGGGTGGTCATCTTATTTGTGCACATATTCCAGAACAGCCTTTCAGATCCTACTGAAATGTATCTTGAAAGGGCTTTCAGTTCATCACCTAAATCACTCGCATCAATACCGCGCATGTCATCATGTGTCAATGCTGTCTCTAGTGCCTGTATTGCTGGGGTAGGTCTTCTTCAGGTATAGTGAGGAGTCTGGGAATATCATACACCATCCCAAATATACTGCTGTGTTCCTTGAGCGGCATGAAATGTTCAACTGACTGTATTGCACAATCTAGCACCTGGTTAAAGAATTCAACTTGAATTGTTGTTTGGGGGGGGGCTCACATGGGATTATCCCGTGCCTCGTAATCAAAATGTCTTCTTCCTCAGTGACTCTTGTATTCTTGAATGGGTGGGAAAATAGCTGCAGTGTGAAGTTCCTCTGCCAACTTCCGTGCACTCTTCAGAACGTTTTGAAATCCCTCATCTGACCAGTAAGACTGTAGGTATGACTTTGCTTTGTCCAGTCATTCCATTGGTCCAGATATATCAAGGTCAACACCTTGGAGTCTCTTGCTTACATTTATTTCAAACAGTATGTCATGCCACAACACTATGCCACACAGAAATTTGAAGTTATGTACGTTTCTGGTGATTCCATTTCCCTCTGCCACTGTTCTCCCACAAACAGTTCCTGTCATAGCATTATCCTCCATCATGGCAACTATGGCATCATCTATCTTCCCAATTTGGTGTTTGATAGGCTTTATCGCCTCCACTCGACTTTCCCATCGCGTGGCACTCAGTGGTTTCAGTGTCAGAGAGGATGTTCCCAGATGTTGCTTCAAAATTTGCCATCGATGCGTTGATGGAAAAAAATACATAGATGCTTTGAATTACATTAAAAAATTCCTCAGCCTCACTAGAAGCTGATGCTGCATCACCGACCACCAAGTTCAATGAATGAGAACTGCATGGGACAAAATAAGCTCAAGGGTTTAATGCTCGGATCCATGTCTGCACTCCTCTGTTCTTTCCTCTCATGTTGGCACCATTATCAGAGCCCTGACCTCTCATGTCAGCTATCGCAATTCCCGTATCTTCCAGCTTTTTAAAAAGCACATTTGTCATACCAGCTCCTGTAGTATCATCAATGTCAATAAATTCTAGAAAATGCTCTCTGACAGTCACGATTGCAGGCAGGGCCGGCTCCAGGCACCAGGTGCTAGGGGTGGCACGTCCGGCTTTTCGGCAGCAATTCAGCGGCGGGTCCCTCAGGCCCTCTCTTCCTCTGAGTGCCGCCAAAGTGCCGCTGATCGGCTTTATCTTTTTCCCTCCTCTCCCCTTTTCGCTTTGCCGCTTGGGGTGGCAAAATAGCTGGAGCCGGCCCTGATTGCAGGGACATTTGTAACAACAACAGAACCTAGTGAAAAACGCACCATTAACGTCATTTGTTCCGTATGGCTGATGTCAGGTGTGCAGTCCAGAATAACAGAGTAATATCTTGCTGACTTTAGATCTGCCACAATCTTCTGTTTGACTTTTGTTGCCAGTAACTGTATGATCTCATTTTGAATGGTTTTTCCAAGGTGGTGGTGGTGTGTTCATTTCTTGGGTGGTGACTCTTCTTAGATGCTCCTGGAGTACAGCATCAAACTCAGCCATCAGCTCCACAATTTTAAGGATGTTTCCATTGTTTGGCACGTACAGCTGATCTGAAGTGGCAAGCAGTGCTAGATTTTGGGTAGCAAGCATTCTCACAATGGCAATGAGCCTTTTCAGAACGTTTTGCCAGTAAAGAGACTCTGAGGCAATCTTCTCTTGATGCTGATCATCTATGGTGGCTGTTAACCTTAGTGTCATCTCAAGCTCTTTCCACCTATGGAATGCTCTCTAGTGATTTGCTGCCTTCTCATGGCATGCCAGATTTCTAGCCAGATTTTTCCAGTCCTTTGTTCCTGTAGAACCCAATGTGGCTGGTACATTAGACTGGAAGAGTTTGCAACAAGAACAGTATGCAGCATTCTGGGTTTTTGAGTACATAAGCCATGACCTCTCCACCTTGTCACCACTGGGGATTTCACACCAGTAACGTGTTGGATGGAAACTTGTATTTTCATTGTCTTTGGGAAACGAAGTTTTTCACTTGCTGTGGCCCATGCAGTACAAGGAAGTCCCTCAGGCTACTGCTCAAGTGGGTCCACAGTCCTGGATCATCTAGACTTAAGGAACGAAACTCAGCAGCAGCTGTTTCTTGCGCCTCCATCACACCCTTCTCTGATCTACACTTTTCTTCAGGAATGTGCATGGTTACATCCATTTGAGATGGAAATATGGATGTTACAGTAGGTGCCAGGTCACCTGCACTCTGACTAACTGGAAGATTAGGCATCTCCTCACCACTCACATCCTCACTGGGGCCGGAAGGCTCACCGTGAACATTTGTGTCTATGTATCTCAGGAGAGCTCCTTCCTGCTTAGATAGAAAAGCTTCCTTTGCTTTCTTTCTCTGAATGCTGCCCCAGAGGGGCGTTTTCTTCTTTCACTCATGACTGCTGTTCTGTGCCAGCTATAGTGGCTCTCAACACTCAGTTGAAGGGGACAAATAAGCAGGCTGGTAGCAGGGCCTGAGTGAGGGAAGATACCAGTGTCTTAAGGGCCTAATTGGCTCCTACTACTTCAGTTGACTGCCTGTTCTCCTCAAGTGGGTTCAGGGAAGCAGCAGGAAGCTCCCTGAGAAGCTGGTGTTAATCAGTCCAGGCTCCTGGGGGTGCTAGAGAGGTACATAAGAGGCTCCTCCTCCTTTCGGCAGCTCTACTGCTTTTTGTTATTCCCTCTCACTTTTTCTCTTGCCTGCCTGTTGTGTCTCTTGTGGCCTCCTTCCTCCAGCACAGCACTCCACCATCTCTGTGCATCTAGAGCAGAGAGAATACATATGCATCAGCAGCAGACAATTTTCGACACTCTGGGTCCTATGGCGCGCCCCCACTCCCCAGTCTGGCACCTGAGGCAGCTGCCTCAGTTCGCCTCATGGTAAGGCCAGCCCTGCCCTGGGGACCTGTGCTTGCAACCAACACTTCTACAATCCCTAGCTCCATGAGTAGCTCAGAAGTTGCTGTGAACAGCACTCCTCAGTCAGAGGTCACTAGATGTGAAGTTCTGAGTGACTGAGGGAGTTAATGGGAAGGGAGGGAGGGAGAGATGGGAGAATTTCTCCCCCCCACCAAAAAAAAAAAAAAAAAAAAAAAAAAAAGGTTAATGACTGTGCAGATCCAAATTTTTTTCCCTAGTGACTGAGCCCAAGTCTACCTTAGCAGCACTTTGGCAGTGTAGCTATATAGATATACTGTACTGGCCAAGCACTCTGAACATGGATGCTGGTTTGGCAGCATAGCTTATTCCAGCCCTTTGCTGCATGAAACAAGCTATGCTGGTAAAAGTGCAGTTTTGTCAGTATAACTGTCTACAGTAGGGGCTTTTACTGCCACACCTGTATCAGAGATCATACTTCTTCACACCCCTGACACAGCTATGCTGGGAGAAGTCCATAGTGTAGACCTGTCCTCTGAAAAGCCTGTTTTAACCCTTTTGTCTTGCGTGTTGGGTTCTGCCAGTGACACACCCACTGCCATTAATGGGCACTACTCATCAAGAATTTGGAAAGGGACATGGTCAAGGGTGACAGGGCCAACTCTAGACTCCAGATCCCAGGTCAGTTATTATTATTACATCCTTCCCACACCAATATTGGAACACAGCATGGAAAAACACTCTCTTCCGTTCTTCTATCATTTGCTGCTGCTGTTTCCATTTGGTCTATGGGATTGAGATAAATTAAGAACCCCCCTTAGCAGGGAGGGCAGAATAAAGTTTCTCTTGGATATCCTGGTTTCCTCACACCTGTTAGTATCCCCTTAACAGCTTCAAGGGGGATGTGGGGGTCTGTCTGTTGCCATCTGAAGTACATGCCCCAAATATGCCTAGTGCTGCCTTCTGATTCTTGTGGAAACAAGCTGCTGGTTGGCGATTTCTTGGATCTCTTACCAACCAATGCCCATATCAAAAAGTTACATTTCCTGTTTTCACTGATCCCCCAGACAAGGGCTACAACAGTGGTAAAAATCCCACATTCTCAACTGGGAAATTGCCTGCAGCAAATCCCAGAGAAAGCCAACACTCAGGATTTCAATGCTCCGATGGCCCTTACTTTTAAACACTGATGATTTACAATCTAGACATATTATTAATTATTATTATTATTAATAAAGAGAGCAGTGTAATATGTACAATGGCAGGGTACAAGACGTCAAAAGTTAGGACTGCCAACTGAAGGACAGTCCTTTAAAACAAGTTTCAGAGTGGTAGCCGTGTTAGTCTGCATAAGCAAAAACGAGTTGTCCTTGTGGCACTTTAGAGACTAACAAATTTATTTGGGCATAAAACAGTATTTATACAACATTGAACCCTCTTAGAGAGAGTCTAACCCATGATGTGCTCCTTAAAAGTGTTCCCCTTGCATATCCCAGCATTTCTCACAAATGGTATGCAGCTTCCCTGCCTGGGTCCCCATGTGCAGCCAACCAGCAATGAGGCTGTTAAGGGGTCACTAATTTGTTTTCCAAACCTAACACCTAATTAAGATGAATGGGGAAGTTCACACTTGAGTGCTGCTATTGCAGACTTGAAAAACAGTGCCTCCCTCCATTGGTTTTCTGTCTCATTAGGATGATTAAACATTTGTAGAGAAGTACCAAAGACAGGCACAGCAACAAGTTAAGGAGAACAAAGAGAGAGTCAGAGGCCTGAGGATCTTATTGCTGAGGTGCATTAACCCCCCAGAAGCTACTTCTTATCTTCAAGGGTCAACACAAACCCTACCTACAACTCTGCTTTTGTTGGTTTTGATAGCCCTTTATCAGAGAGTTCCGTTTGAGCGCCCTCTGCTGGCTGAGTGTGGCCTGAAAGGCCATGACTACACCCTCCTCTCAAGGGCCTCAGAAGTTACTCCACTGACAGCTTTTAAACAAGCGCCTCTGTTGCATGCTTGTTAATATTTAGAATAACTCCGCCTAGTCTTAAAGCAGACCCTCAATGTCTCCACTTAAAGTCCTAGTCATCCCCTTCTGTTCTGTGCTGGTTCTTCAGGTGCTCAGCTCCCTTTTCCTGGGCACAAGTCCTCAGGGTTTCTTCATAAAATAAAAGCAGTCAACCAAAATGATATCCTCCCCTCCCAGGGTAATCACTACAGGAACTCACTGCTCTCTTCAGGACCTTCCCTAGGCTCCTCTCACAGCCCCTTTCTAAGGGCTGCCTCTCTGCAGCTCTCCTTCTCCTTGAACTGGGGTATTGCCCTGCCCCTCATTAGAGGCAACCTGGGTTAACCTGCCTACTCATCAGGGGAGCAGGGCTACTTCACTTAAAGGGCCAGCCACTCTGTCTCATCTTTCCTCTCAAATCAGTTCACATTACTACTCCTCCCGATATGCCTGATTCAAAGCCCAATGAAGTGAATAGAAAGACTCCCATTGACGTCAATGGATTTGGCCTAGTCTACACTAGGAATTTTCCTTGATTACAGCCATTGGTTGCCAACAGCCAGCGTGGCTGCACCACTGCAGCCTGGGTAAACCCCAATCAGCCACAATTTGCACCAAGACAGTTTAGCCTGGTTTCAAGCAGGGTAAGCTCCACCAGTGCTTTACTTGACTGCACTAGGGGTTGCACAAGCACAGCTGAACCTGTGGTCTTGTCTACACTTGAAAGACAATGCAGATTAGGATGTGAATTTAAAGCACAACAGTTACTGGTGAATAACTCCATGTGTAGACATACTCTAGCTCTCCTCCCAGTCTCAGCTTGTGCCATCTATTAAGCTTCCCTGGAACAATCTCCCTTTTCTCACCTGTCAGCCACCATCTCTTTCACACCCCTTCTTGCAATCCACCTCTTCAATGAGTCATCCCCACTCCTGAACTGTTGCCCTGTGTCTCCTCTTGTGTCTTAGATTTTAAGTGCTCAAAGGCAGGGAATGTTTCTCTCTCATATATATCACACATATACACACACACACACACCTATACATTTTATACTCCTATCCCCAAACCCAATTAAGTAAAACAAGAGAAGAGATTGTCTGGGGAGCTCTGAAGTAACAAGGAGGGCAGAGGGGACCAGGAAGGCTGTCCCAGGTGGCAGGAGTTTCAGTGGCAGAACTGCAGAGAAATGGACAGAGGAGCTGAGAGGGGACTAGAGAGAGTCCATGGGGTAGGACTATTACCAAGTCTATGTCTGAACTGATTTTATTGCCTTCAGCCCATCAGGGAAAATGACCACCCTGTGGAGTTTAGTATTAACTCATTTATCTACCTGGCTGGGGAGTTCAATAGTGAGCCTCTTGCTAGAGTTGCCAACCCTGCAGGATTGTCCTGGAGACTCCAGGAATTAAATATTAATCTAAAAGATTATGTCATGTGATGAAACCTCCAGGAATACGTTCAACCAAAACTGGCAACCCTAACTCCAGGCTGTCTGACATTTTAACTACTGTGTCATCTGGCTCTGCTCAGAGCAGGTCTAGATAACACTCATGTCAAATGCTGATGACCACTGGCAGCTGGTTCACGCTATTGCTCCCACTGTAAGGGTGATATAGCCATATGAGAAACAGCCTGCGGGTAAAAGCTGAGTTTAGACAAGGCCATGGTCAGATGGAGGGGCTGAGAAGTAGGGAAGAGTTGATGCAGAGAGATCTTTTGAGAAGCTCACTTGTTATTTCACCGTACACAAAGAGCATAACACACTTTCAACAAGAAAAAACAAAAGGAAAGTCTCTTTAAGAGAGAGCACAGCTGTAGAGACTGCACTGCAGCAACACTGGGAACAAAATGGCTCCTAAATCCAGCCGACAGCGAGAAATAGAACTGTACACAAAGGCAAAAAGACATTGCAGTACCCCACACAATCCACACTGGTTTGAGGCCAGTCCTGGCACTAGTTTAACCAGCAATGAAAGTGTGAGACCACTGCTGACATGCCTGTTCTTTTCCCTCCTTACAGCTTGTGAATCTGTAGCAGATACAGTGTTTAACACTGTCTGGACTCTGGGCTGCCGACCCTTCATGAACAGCCAAAGAAGTGCCTGCATTTGTAACGAGGAAGAAAAAGAGGAACTTTGAAGAGCACAGCCCTCTGGCCAGAGATGACCTCATGCATTCCATCTCTGATGCAGCTCTTTAGCAAGCCATTTTCCATCAGCCCTCTGAACTGGAGAAGTTATGATAGTATGGGGTAGGAGGAGCAGATTTTTGCACTGTGTATAATGCATCAGTTACAGCTTTGGGTGGAGGGTGCTGTCAGAAGCAGTGACAACTACTGCCTACCTCAGATCCAGTCTAACAGCCCCATCTCTTTCCAGGTGTATCACTGTGGGTTATTTTAATGCCAATTTTCTATTGAGACCAATTAAGATGAGCAAAGAGAATGCAATGCAGACAGTAATAAGTAGTTTCTGCAGCAGATATACACGTGTATAACAACTTCCTCTCCCTGAATCACTGATACACCCTGAAAAACAAGTTTTCCCACTAGCCAAAGTTCCAGTCACTAGTTACATCTTTTAAATAAATTATTCAAACACAGGAGATGGGCTGAGCCACAATATTGGGGCGGGGGGGGGTAATGGAAAAAGGGGGAAGGATTCATCCCCTTTTGGTTCAGACCCAATTATTTACACACATGCAAACTACTCCACTTCTCTGAAATATTTAGAGGCTCCCCAAACTGTTCAGATAACCAAGGATTTTTGTTAGCTAAGAGAATGATTCATGGTTGGGGACATGGCCAAATATTAGCCAAGAGGGATTTTGAGTAGTTCCGATACATGAGTGCACACAAAGGTAGACTGGAACAAAGATCATCCATGTTCAAGTAGCTCTACACTATACATTCTGATACACATATAAGATTCTGCCCATAATTTCACAGCAGAGGAATAAGCTCCCCCCACAATTCCATTCAGCTGTACCTGTTTATTTTCCTCCTTCATAATTTAAAACCAAAGGGAAAAATTACATTAGTCTCCAGTAAGCACCTTCAGCAGTGTCCTTTTAAGGGGTCGGGGGCGGGAGGGGGGTTGCAGGAGGATTTGATGGGACTTTGGGAAACTTTCAGGCATACGAAGGCATATTTGTAGACTGGTACTGCTTAGGCTGTGTTTGGTAAGGCAGGGCTTGGTTTCATGGGGATATGGCTAACTTAAAGAGATGAACAATCCCAGCGGATTTATTTTTTCAAACATGTCTAAGATCTAAATCTGAGAAAGGATTCTCTTATAGACTTGAAAAACTACCTCCCCCCCAGGGAATTTTGTTGTTGTTGGGGTTTGTTGCTGCTGCTGAAAGGGAGTTTCTACCAAGATGTGTGTAACATACAAGATAAATGTGGATCTGTCACATGCCTAGATAGATGGATGGATGTACACACACACACACACACACACACTCTCTCTCCCTGTCTTCCATTCACTTTTACACACTGCACAAAGTGGATGTTACAACACTGTTTGTTTTTTGACAGATTCTGTTTTAGTTATATCCTTTCTGGCATACATGTTTAAACTGATACATTTAGCAGAACATTATTTAAACTACTGTCCCTGTTTTTGCCAGGCTTATTGGCCGCACACTGGAAAGTGTTATACATCTGACCCATATGGTCTGCAGCAATGGGAGGCTATTGTTAGAAAACATGAGACTAAGGTAATAAAAAGTGAACACACTGAGTTGTGTGGGGATTCCCCCCCCACACCCCATTTGGAAGGGCCATTCTTATTTCCTCAGTGAAAATTAGATGTCCCTCTGAGCAGGTGATAAGCCAGTGAGTATTCCAGTGCCAATGTTCATCTCAGTAGTTGTCCATCAGAATGTTTCCTGCAGAAAGAACCTGATTGTCAGCCCTAGTTTGTTTGGGGTGGGAGAGGCAGGGGGGTCGTGTGTGAGGAACAGACACTAAGAGCTTTATATATTTTTAAGGTGAACTGCTACCCATTGTTAAAGGTGCGTTTATATGTACAATTAAATATCACTTGCAAAAATATCTTGTCTATGTTCAGTGGCTACCTTTAAATTGCAGATCTCTACAGTGACACATTAAAGCTGACCCAAGCATGTAATGACACGATAGATCATGACAAAATGGATAAATGAGGGGTTTTGAACTGAACCTTTCCATCCAAGCTTTGGTACTTTGAGGAGATCACAAATAAAAGTGATATTTCCTTTATATCTATATAGCACTTTTCATCCCCAAACCATTTTACAAGCTGCAGCTGATAGATGGAAGACCATTGAGCCTGCATTTTTTAGTGTAAAGTTTCCTTTTACTGACTTAAAAAACAACAAGAAAAAACCTTAATTATTTTTGGATGAAGCTTTTGAAATGTCTTATGAAAAGAACCAAACAAGACTACGTTGGAGTAGACACACGTGCTACATGAAATAAGCAACTTAGAGTTCGACAGCCTAGCCAGAGATCACTGGTGAGTCACTGAAATACAGCCATTCTGGCTGTTTAGATTGAGGTGAACTGAGATTAATCAATGTTCACTACCGTTCAACATACTAAACTTGCATCATCTTTGCTCTCACCCCCAACTAATGCATGAAGGGAGAGACCCTGTGCTCCCCTCAAGCTGCCTCCTCCCAGCTTTTTATATGGGTTGAAGTACTTACAGTTCTTGTTCACAAATGATCCAGGTGGTGTCTTCCCTCCAGTTAAAATGCTTCTGTACAAGACTCAGCATCTCAGAGGACCCTTCTCACAGTATAGTGAGGCACTACAGCTATGCTGCCCCAGCTTCCCCACCACGCTCTTCAGCTCACCCTGGCCAGGGCGATGACTTGGGCCTCCAGACAAACAGCATTTGAGGGTTCAACCCCTCCCAGGGTAACAGAGTGCTTTAGAGAAAGGACAACAAAAGCACAAAACAAAGGAATCTTCACCCAGCAGCCAGCTCCTTCCTTAAAGTCCCAGTTGCCACAGCCTGTTTCAACACTCACTAACAGGCACCTGGGCTCTGAGCCACTCACCAGTAAAATCCAGGCCCATCCTCCTGCAAAGGGCTCTGGACAGCCACACTCCTCAGGCAGTTTCTGGCCAAGCTTCTTACCCCAGGATAGAACTGTTTTGTTCTTCTCCCTAAACAGCCCTTCACAGCTGGGCTTTCCTCCACTTAAGTCCCACATCCTACACAGGTGTAGCAGGGCAGGACTAATTCAACAGGGCTGACTGGCTCCAGGCCTCCTGATCTTTAAAGGAGCAGGCCAGCCTGTTACAGCTTTCTATGGGATCCCCTGCATCAGGTAAGCCCCCTGGCAGGCCAGGCCAGTTTGTTTACCTGCTACGTCTGCAGGTTCGGCCGATCGCGGCTCCCACGGGCTGCGTTTTGCCGCTCCAGTCCAATGGGGGGGCCGCAGGAAGCGGCAGCCAGTACATCCCTCGGCCCATGCCGCTTCCCGCAGCCCCCATTGGCCTGGGATGGCAATCGGCAGAACCTGTGGACGCGGCAGGTAAGCAAACTGGCCCAGCCCGCCAGGGGGCTTACCTGGGTGGGCCGCGTGCCAAAGGTTGCTGATCCCTGCCCTGTATGTTCATTGAAATCATAGTAGTAGGGCTGACTGGTACAGTGATTTAATGAATTAGCCTTTTATTCCTGGAAATCTGGGTTCAGACTCTCTTACTGTATGACATATGTGAAAATGAGTTAGTTCAGCTCCAATCCTGGACATCAAAAACCCTCCCAGTTGTGAGTGAGCACAACAGAAGTTTAGAATTGGACTAGCAGTGAGCAATTCAGGTCAGGACTCTGTGGGGGGATGGCTGAGCAGTGTAGGGTAAATTTGCACAATGGCTGCATGGTAATACAGTATGTTACATTTCCATTTTTTTTATTTCATAGTGGTTAGATAAGACATCAAAACAATAGTGTCTCCACTTATTCATATTATTTTACCAGCAATTTTTCCATTATTACTCTTCTTCCAACACAGACTCTCTCTCTCTCTTCATAAAGACAGGCTAAAAGCCATTTTTTAAAAATCAGAGCTACCAAATAAATCAATAATGGTGAACTCTGATTTGTATTCTGAGTCTGGTTGCTGGAGGAAATAAAGCTCTGAAACTGAATACTGCAGATATGAGTTGTAATCCCATTTGCAAGTGGTAACAGATTTTGGACTTTGGACAGTTTCCAATTGGAAGAAAAGTTGGTGATACAGACTCAGGGGATTTTCTAGTGCAATGTATTTATTTACAAATGTACACGAGTCTTGTTTACCTTGAACAGTGCTGGCCAGAACTACACAAAAGGAATTTCATTTGCAGAAAACCCCATGAATACAAAGTCAAGCCCAGTAGCTCCCTCCTCTCTCACTCTTGGGCTCTGTCCCTACTTTCTGTACGCTTGCTGACCCTTACTGCTGCCTCTGCATTGTACTTCTTACCTAGGAAATCTCTTCACCCAAAGTCACTAGTCTTTGGCTGCATGGAGCCGCATGGACTAGTTCAGGCTGGCTTTGGCATTATACCTCCCTCTGTGCTGGTGCTTTGTACTCCAAATGAATCTCAGACAGGTATCAGTATCCAATATTCAATATCCACTGGAGCAAACTCTCCTGCTAGTCTTCCTCTGCCAAGATAGTGCTTAACCCTCACAATGTCTTTAAGAACTTTCTGAGAGTTTCTGCAGTAACCAGGCCTGATGGGGCTTTTGAACCTGATCCTCTATGTTTAATACTATCTATGGAGTGTTTCCATCAATTGTTCTTACTATGCATTTCATTAACACCTCTATCCTGTTTAAGGTTAATGCATTAGAACATCCAAGTCACAGAAGATCACAGCATCACAGTTCGTATTAGTTTTGAGATTTTTAATTTTTTTTACAATTAAGGTGTCACACCACTTACAAAATGCACCACATATCACCAAATTAGTGGGGCAGTGGGACAGGATTAGGGGGAAGAGAGATGAAGAAATGATACAGTAAATAGAGAGAAAAATATTGAAAAAAATGTATGTAATTGTCAGAGGAAAATGTAAAACTAATTTTATGAAATCATTATTTTAAAATATGCACATTTGCCTGCAACAATTCTGAGCTTTAGCTGCATATTACTGTTCTTTTACAGCTTCAAGGAGTCTGCATATTTGAGATATATATTTATATGTATTTTAATAACCACCCTTCAGAACCTTGATGTCACACTCTCCACCTACTCACTGCACACACAGCCTTATCACAGGAGTTGTTCAGTATGTGTGTCGGGCTCCTGGCACTGTTTGTATTGTCCTTGGAAAATAAAGCATTAGCGACCTGGTTCAAAATGTGTTTAAACATTGTGAAGTTTGCAAACGGAGATCAGAAAAATGAAGGCAGATAACATTTTGGGCCTATAACTGAAATGTCTCCCTTTAATTGACAGGAAGGCAGGCACAGCTGTATTACACAGCTGATCAGATTACATATGGAGGGGCTGCCTCTTGTGTCTAATATAGCTTCACAAAAGTAAATAACCGTCAGGCTGTTATGAAACAAGATAATAGGCTCATGCAGGGCTTTACCAAACACCTTTTTTGCATCATCAAAACCCATGCGACAAAACCTCAGTAGGGAGGGAGGGCAGGTTCTTGGGTAGTACACTGTGATGGTGAGAGAGTGCTACTCATCCATGTCGATTCTAATGGGGCCACCTGTCAGGATATGGTTTGCCATGTGACTGGTTTCCTCCTCCTCTTCCTCCATCCCAGCTGACCTGCGCATTCGTCTCCGACACCCCTGGGCACAGCGAGACCTCTCATCCAGCATGCCACACACAAGGATGCGGCAGTGCAAGAACACTTCCTGCAGGATAGTGAAAAGGCAGGGAGAAGGCAGTGTGAAGAACCATGGTGCTGGCTTTCACTTAAGCAGTGCTGCCGGCTCTCACAATATTCCCATCCATCCCAAACTTGCAAAATATTGTCCTTATCCAAGATGGACACCATCTCCCTTTATTAAAGGGACTGACGCCACAGGCCGCCCTCACTGCCATGTCCCTTTAACCTTTAGAGGAGAAAATGAGGCTGCTCCCAGCAAAAATGGCTGCCCTACTTGTTGTTTCCAGTGACTCTGTTGCCTAACTGAGCTCAGAGAAGATGGTGGCCCCTTTAGTCACTATGTAAGGGGCAGGCAGGGGAAAGAATGTGGAGATGCTGGGAATGAAACTGAAGGGGCAATACACATAAGGGAGACTTTGTCAGGAAACAGAACAGGAAATTATGAGGAATCAGGCGACTCGGGGGAGCATAAGGCAGAGGCAGAGAGTGCAGTGGAATGTGGCATGAGCTGGGAGGGAAAATGTGAGGAGTAGAAGATTGTGAGGGGATACGGAAGGCAAACAGGTCAGTGTAGAGTGAGGGGGACAGGAGACTGTGGGGGACCATGGAAGGAGGATGTGAGTAGCAGCTGTCATTTCTAGACAGTGAGGAAGATGGAGTGATAGAATGGCAGCTCCCTGTGCCCCAGATGATAGGAGAGGATGGTAGAGTCCCTCTGAGTAGTGAGCAGGACGTCCTGCATTTTTGTGCGTGCAGGTAAGGTTGAATTTTGAACCTGATACTGCCAAGAACAGCTTAATGAAATTCAAACAGGTGTAGACACAAGAATAAGATAGAACAGAATCTGCAGTTATACTACACTAGGTAGGACAACAATTATAGGAGCTATGAATCTTCATGCTTCAGGCCTAAGCTAAGTGCTTTCTGCTAGGAAGAAATTGAGCCATGGTATTGCACCACTGTCAAGGCTTCCCCCGACCCCCCACTTTCCTCTAAAAGCACTTGATCTTCTAGGCTCTTAAAGGAAACAACATACTAGATTAGGCAGACCATCAATCTGTTCCGGTATGGCAATTCCTATCCCTGACTCTCTACTACTACTGTAATACTACATGCACAAAGAATCAGCCCCATGCAATGGCGACCTGTGGTGGTGGGGGGGGAAAGGGTCACATGACCCCCCTCAAAACGCCGGGGTGGGGCAAGGCTGGCAGCCAGGGAGATGAAGGTGCAGGGCCAGAGCCTCTCCTCTTCCGGCCATGCTGCCTGGTGTGGCATGCAGTGGTTGCACTCTCCCAGACAGCCTCTGGCCATGCTGCTTGCCAGGCAGGCAGCATGGCTGGAGGCTGCCTGGAAGAGTGCAGCTGCTGCGTGCCGCACGGGGCAGCGTCCCAGGCAAGCAGCGTGGCCAGAGGCTGCCTGGAAGAGTGCATTAGTGCATGGCTCTACACATGCTAGGAGGACTGGAGCAGACTCCCTCCACCCCCCGCCAGGAAATGTGGGATCGGGAGAGGATGGGGAGAACGCAGAGCCCCTGGGCCGGGGGTGGGGATGAGTCACGTGTGGGGGGTCACCTGGGGAGCGGGGTGGGGAGGAGTCATGTGAGGGGGCGGGGATGTGCCCCCCTTTAGCTGGTGCCCCCTTTGTGTCCCTCCCACTAGTCGCCCCCCCCATGGACAGTTTCCCAAGCCAGTTAAGGGTTGGTTTAATGTCTGCCTGAGAAGTAATTTTGTTTTGAGCTCACCTTGTTGTCTTTACCCACAAACTTGAACACAGGGACCTGGAAGTGCTTAGCAAGATGATCCTTTGACGTGTATTGTTTCACGGAGTCATCAGAAACACAGCTGAAGAAAGCAGAGGGAGAAGCTTTAATAGCTTTCACAGAGGTGGAAAAAAAAGTATCCCAACCTATTTAGTCACCTAGTTACCATCCATATTACTTTGTCTTTGGCCACCGCAGAACGTTCAAGAATGAAGAGGAAAAACAACAGTGGTGACTGATAGCATCTCCAGCACAGCTCTGCAGCAAAGGGAACTGGCAGAATGCACATAACTAATAATGCTGCGCACACCCACAACCAGAACATCTGCCAGAGAATTGCAATCAAGTTTATCCTCAGTTCACCTTTCTGGGCACCAGAGTATGCAGCGATCAGTAGAGATGTACAGATTCAGATATTTGCTGAATTATTTAAAAAAAATATAATGTCATAATTAAAGGGACACTGAGAAGATAAAAATCATTTACTTTAAAAGAAAATGTCCTTATCTGTGTTACTAAAATTTCTTAGATCATTAAAAACAAAGCATTTTTCAAATCTAATGTACTTTTCACCATTTATGCTTTTGTTTACTTCTTGCATTTCTTCAGCTTAGCCTGTGAAACTACACTGATCAACTTCTCCATGTCTAGCCAATTTCACATTCAGCATCTCATGCTCTAGGACAATATGTTTGTATTAGGGTCACAGGAAGACAGAAAGGGGACCTGATAACAGTATTCAAATATGCTAAGGGCTGTTACAAAGAGAATGGTAATCAATTGTTCTCCATGTCCACTGAAGGCAGGACAAGAAGTAATAAGCTGAATCTGTTGCAAGGGGGATTGAGGTTAGATATTAGGAAAACCTTTCTAACTATAAGGATAGTTAAGTACTGGAATAGGCTTCCCAGGGAGGTTGTGGAATACCACCCCTTTGATGGGAGGCTTTTAAGAACAGGTTAGACAAAAATTACTCAGGGATAGTGCAGGCATATTTGGTCCTGCCTCAGGCCTCGGGGCTGGACTAGAAGACCTCTCGAGGTCCCTTCCAGCCCTATATTTCTATGAACACTACAGGAGAAAGGTTAATTGTTTTTACAGAACTTAACTTTGGAGCCTGAACTATATAACAGTTTAGAGCTAGATATAGAACTAACAAAAAGAAAAATGTAATGGTTTTTATTTAATAGAAGTTCTTGTTGATTATTACAATGCCCTGCCAATTTAAAAAGGCACAAATTCTACTCTGCTGTTGTACTGCATTACAACACAGCATGTCCTCTTCCACAAACTAATCTCAGGAATGTGGATTTTGCATGTTATAAAAGAGGTTGTGATGGAAATGGTGGAGGATAGAGGAACAAAACTTGAAATACTATAGCCTTACTTTTAACAGACAGCCGCAGTAGAAATATTTGGTGAATTGTTGAAAATGATTACACAGTATAGTGTGTTCATTTACGAAAAAGAAAAATAATTAACTCTGTTTATGCAGACATTTTCATTTAAAAATCTTTGGGATATTCAGCCAGTTAGGTTCCTCAGCCTGCAGGATGTTGCTATCTCTAGTAGAGTTCTGCATAAACTGGATTCAATAGCATGCATTGCACTATATAACTGTTGGAATGAGCCGTTTGTCTGACTGAGGAGGGGTTGAAGAAAAGAGGTAAATAAAAATTAATAAAAATCAGTGTTATTTAGTTCATCACTTGTTTTATTTCAGGCCTTTCTCAAAAAATGGTCTAAGTGTCTGGTTTACAATATGAGTTTAGAACTCCTAGAACTGCCCATCTGAACTGCCCACTCCTAGAATTGCAATATTCAGATGTCCCCATGGACTAGGGTGACCAGACAGCAAGTGTGAAAAATCGGGACATAGGGTGGAGGGTAATAGGAGCCTATATAAGAAAAAGACCCAAAAATCGGGACTATCCCTATAAAACCGGGGCATCTGGTCACCCTACCATGGACAAACATCAGATGCTATTGGATTGTTTATTATAAGGTGGCTTTTAAACGCATAGCTCCTAATTGACTATGAAGGAGCCAATTTAAAGGGTTTTTCTTTATATGATAATAATGAAAGGGTCACCTTTAAAGAGTGATATTAACGGATTTATACTGGAACTGTCTTAAAATATTTGAGCTGGGTTAAATCAAGTCCCTCTTAAAAGTCCTGGACTTTGATTTGATTATAACGGACCCACCTTAAACCACATGGTCTTGGGTATACGCACTGGAGAGCGATACTATTTGTTTTCTCTACTACCAGCTTGTTGCTTTTTTAGAGGCACATACAATAAGGATACTAAAACCATACTTTAAATATAAGTTTAGGGCTGCCCTGCTGGTCTAGTGACAGTGTGTTGTACTGCAACACACAAGGGGTCTGAGCAGGGGTGCTGGAACAATTTCTATAGTGGGGATGCTGAAAGCCATTGAACCAAACTATAAACCTCGTATATGATGGAAGCCACGTCAAGCCAGGGGGTACGGCAGCACCCCCAGAACCCCTAGTTCCAACACCCATGAGTCTGAGTTAATCCCCCAGGATTCAGTTAGGTTGCACTCGGCCTCTGAAGGGAGACAGCCCCTTTCAGAAGTGAGGTGGTGGGCTCCAAAGTAAGGTACATTCAGCACTTGTCAGCTGGGAGATTTGGGGTGCTAGAAAATAAGTAAGGGAAGGATACTCCCTAAAAATATTTCAAGTCCTTATACTGTATTTTATTTAAGAATTTCTATGCCACAGTTGCCTTGCAGACCTGATGGTGGTTAGTTAGCTAAACTAATTAAAAGGCTTGTCTTTTATCCTTGGGATTTTCTGTATGGGTAGATTAAGGGATGTTGGATTGAGTACTATTTGGAGCAAGAATAGCCCATGCTAAAAAATGATCAATCACTGGTATAGTCTATGGATTTTACTTTTTAATTGATGCAAAAGCAGCTAGAACAGTATGTAGTGTGCCCAGGCAGAGTAATTTGCTAGGTAATAGTAATCTTGACAGGACTATACAGACTGAAGTCAGAATGGTGTCTGTTCCACCACACTTCATCTCATATCTTTTCTGTAAAGTTTTGCTGTCCTGTAGAGTATAAAAATAGCAGAGGGGTTGCTGGTACCTCCTTCCTATGAGGAGAAAATGCCAGTGACTGCTTACAGGAGGAACCCCCTGGAGCCATCATAGTCAAGTGCAAATCTGCTGCTGTAATGGATTTGAGACCTCACCATTCAATTCTCCTTTCTCCCCATTCAGTTCATGTTCCTCCTTTTTCCAATACTGACCATTTTCAGTAATGTTCTCAAATGTTGGTGATTAATGGATGTTTGGAGCCCCAAGAATACAAATGCCCAAAGTCTTTGCTAGGAGATCTGATAAACAAGTTATTCCATTATGATTTGGTGCATAAAGCACAGAAGTAGAAGTGTATAAATGACTTAAGTGCAACTGATGTATCAAGTACAGAGTACAAAAGCCAACGTGTAGCTTACCATTGGTTACTGAGAGAGAAGCACTACACACTGCTGCAATAATAATTTATTAAAGTTAGACAGATTGAAGTAAAACACAAAAACAAAACAAAAAAATACCCAACCCAAATCCTCCCTGCTACTTTTAAAACAGCAGCCTATGAAACTTTTGCCTCATTAACTGTCATGCTGGATGACTTATTTCTTTGGCAGCCAGGTTATTGCATAAATCATTGTTATCTTTGCAGGCTGATAGGCAGACACTAAATTAGACTTAACTAATTACCAGAGTCCCTGAACTAGTGGCTGAATGTGTGCATCCTGAATATTACTTTTACTGGACTTTGTCCCCTGAGTCATAGCACACAACCTTCACAATACTGTGAAAATTGCATTATGATGTTGCAATGCCATTCTGACTGGCAACACCACGATGCAAACATCCTGAGACAACATCATGTTAACACTAAAATGATTCTAAACGTGTCAGGATATGTGACAATCCTGTCCAAGCTGGGACCATCTTATAAAACATCAGAACACTCAGCAAACCTACCTGGAACCTGTTGTGCCACAATCATTATTAGATGTCCCTTTACAGACCTCGAAGGTCTGCTCTAAGCTTTTTATTAACATCCCCCTGAGGACTTGGCCCACTGGCAATTGCCAGAAAATTGCTCCCATAATTAAGTGACCTGTAGGCCACTGTGTCTATAGTGATAGCCAGACAGACCATTAGATGGCAGGTGTAAGATGTGAAATGAGCTCAGCAAAGCTCCTAGAAGCTCCAGTCATGGCAGAACTTTTGGCTCATAGGGTAAAAATGACTGCTAACGGAATATAAAGAGATTTGGTTCCACAGGCTTAGCTGCACACAGAATAAATCCAGCCACAGTAGAGGGATTCAACTCATTGGTTAAGTAAGCTTTAGTGTTTGGTCACCAGCTGGCACACAAAGAGGGCCACATGGCTTTTCTACAGGAGCCAAGTTACAGAGAGAGATACACAACAACAATATGCAACAGTCACTTATGCTGCCTTCCCTTTGGTTGCTCCAGACTTTTTACTATGTGGGTGGTTTTGCATTGGTAGCAATGGCTGTTGGCAATTACTCTGAACATGTCCTGACCAGTATTCTAGATTTTTCCTGTCTGTGGAGGAGTGATGGTGTTTTCTGTTTCCTCTATGTGCCCTGTGACCCAGATGGCAAATGGTATTGGGGTTAAATATCAGATAAACAAGGGAAGTAGAACTGTGATACTTGCCCATCTTGAATTAAGTAGTACTTCAGGATCTCATCAATTTTTGAGGTGGGGGTGGCGAAGCAGCTTTCCACCAGTGTCTCTAGCCCACTCACGTGCACCATGGGCTCGATCCCAAAATACAGCGAGTCACGAAGCTTGAGGGTGGGAAGAGAATCCCTGTAGGGCTCGTCAAACTCTTTGTCTTTGAAGATCTCGAGGGTAAAGGGGAAGACGCCCCGGTTGCGGCTCATGATTTCCAGAGGGGAGTTCTTCAGGTTGGTGACGTAGCCCTCAGAGATGGTGTACTGACGGGGGAACTCACAGGTCACAGGGATCAGCAGCTTGCTGGTGCGGACGATGATGTCCCCATTACTGCCAGGTGTCTGCTTGGGCAAGCCAGTCACCATATTGGTAGCAATGATTTTATCATTTGCTACCTGCAGCACAAGAAAGGGAGGTGGGAAGGGGAGGAAGATCATCACAACACGAAGCAACTGGAAACATCAGGCATCAAACAGGACCTTTATTTTTTAAAATCTCTGTTTGATTTTGGACACAAGAGCCGGAGATTGGATTTCTCTTGCTATTCCGGCTCTAACAATGCAGCCAATAAAATTATACGCTGCAGCCACAGTCACCCTCATCTTTAGTGGGACCCATGGACACTATCTGGTTGCAGTGAGACACTTGGATTCAAACATTATGCTTGGACGTGTAGTCTCCATGGACTGGAGCTCTGTATTACAGATGGAGGCCAAGTCCATGCAATCAGCTACACTATTCACACTGCGATAGGTGTAGCGCTCTGGCTCCTGAGAAGTTGCCAGTAATGGGGACACCCCCTCCTGTGTTCCTTTCTGACTGCATTTCTGCAAACGAGTCAGCTACTGGGTGACAGAGCATAAAAACTGGCCTTTCCCTCAAGGACCAAGATCAAGCCCACTCAGAGGCCCTAATTGAACTGAATTTAGTAGTCTCAGTTCAGTCCTCAGTACTTCCAAATGTACATTACTAGGACTGAGCCAATAAGGGAGATGGAACAAACCCTCACACGCAGCGTTTGGTGGCCCCTCTAGGCCTGGGCTGAGGTTGTTTGCATGGCAGCAGGAGAAGATTCTCTCACTGCAGCTGCCACACAGTAATTTGTGGCTAAAATCCCTAGAAAATGCCTGTTCACTCCACTATTTCAAGCAAAAAATACATGCACACAAATAAAAACAGATATTGTGAAAGATGGGCCCTCCAAGGCTCTTTCATCTACCCATCGTTCTGAACTGAAATTTCTCCCTTATGTGCTCTGCTGTGATCGTTGAAGTACAGCCTAATGTGCAGCTTGATTCCTGTCCCAGTTCCTCTCCTCCTGACCTGAAAGTGCTAAGGAAAGAGGGTAGTCGGACTCCAGAGAGAGGGAATACCCTTCAGTCCATTCCTCCTTGGAAAAGGGATGAGGCCTGCCATGTGGGGGCCTTGTATGATATGATGGGTGACTAGTTGAGAGGAAGTATCAGAGGGGTAGCCATGTTAGTCTGAATCTGTAAAAAGCAACAGAGGGTCCTGTGGCACCTTTAAGACTAACAGAAGTATTGGGAGCATAAGCTTTCGTGGGTAAGAAGTGAGGTTCTTACCCACGAAAGCTTATGCTCCCAATACTTCTGTTAATCTTAAAGGTGCCACAGGACCCTCTGTTGTTTTTTTAGTTGAGAGGAAGTGTGTAGGAATACTCAAGTTTCCATAGAGGATATGCGTATAGCCAGTATTTTCCTCATTTGTCTTCCACAAATGCATGGTATTCACAGGGGTGAAAGTAACGTAAAGGACTTACCGGTACTCTGGAGTCCTTAGGAGGGGGAGGGGCTTCTACTGGAAGAGGCGGGGCCTTTAAATCCCCAGGCACTTTACATCAGGATTTAAAGGGCCTGGGGCTGGGGCTGTGATAGCAGCAGCTGGGAGCCCCAGGCCCTTTAAATCACCCCCGGAGCTACCAGCTGCAGAGGCAGCTGGGAGCCCCGGGGGTGATTTAAAGGGCCCAGGGTTCCAGCTGCTGCTACCGCAGTGGAGCCCCAGGCACTTTAAATCACCATTGGAGGGGGCCCTGGCCTCTGGCGGAGCTTTAAAGAGCCCGGGGCTCCACTGCAGTAGTGGCAGCTGGGAGCCCCTGGCCCTTTAAATCACCGCCAGAGCCCCACCGCCACTACCCCAGGGGTCCAGCAGTAGGGCTCGGGTGGCGATTTAAAGGGCCCCGGAGGATAGCGGCAGTGGGAGCCCCGAGCCCTTTAAATCACCACCCGAGCCACGCTGCTGGAGCCCCAGGCCCTTTAAATCACCGCCGGAGCCCCCGGCTGCCGCTACCACCCCGGACCCTTTAAATCGTCCCTGGAGCCCTGCTGCTGGAGCCCTGGGGTAGTGGCAGCGGTGCTCTGGCAGCAAGTTAAAGGGCCTGGGGAAGTAGCGGTGGCCGAGCCCCTGGCCCTTTAAATCGCCGTCTGAGCCCCAACGCCACTACTCCAGGGTTCCGGCAGGCTCCGGGGACAATATAACGGGCCTGGGGCGGTAGCAGCTACCGGAGCCCCAGACTCTTTAAATTGTCCCCGGAGCCCTGCTGCCGGAGCCCTGGGGAGGCGGCAGTGGGTCTCCGGTGGCTATTTGAAGGGTCCGGGGCTGCGGTACAGGGGTGTACCGGCTTACTTTCACCTCTGGGTATTCATCTCATAAAATGGCTACTAGGAGCTTAAAGAAATCAGACTGGCTGAGAGAGGTTCTACCTGTGCAATAAGAAACTTTATGAAACGCAGCTGAACTGGATACCCACACAGCTCAGTCAGTTAAGAGTTTGGATTCATGACTCACATGATACATCCAAAGTGGGAAGGGTGTTAACATTTACTGAGGGCTCAATCTTGCAGCACTTCCCCATATCAGTTGTCTTAGTGACCTCAGTACAGCTACTCATGTAAATGAGGATTGGGCCCTAGTTGACCCTACACCTATCCCCAGTCCCTACACATGTAATGAGAACAATGATGATGACAAAGCCGATGGCGATGAGGATACGTACATCTACAACAGTGCCACAGGACTTCAAAGAGAAGTTGATGTTGACATGAGTGCCATTGGATACTCCTTTGCAGGAAGCATTGATGAGAGAAAGATCCAGCCCTCCAACCAGATCCTTGGGGATGCTCACCTCAATGGAGGTGGACTTGCACAGCACTGGAACTGCAAGAAAAACCCCCAGCTCAATGATCAGCACAGCAAATCTGCCAAGTGAGGTAGGGAAGGCCTCTGCATACCATTACAGGTAGGGTGACCAGATGTCCCATTTTTAAAGGGACACTCCCGTTTTTTGGGACTTTTTCTTATATAGGCACCTATTACCCACCCCTCACCCCTTGTCCCGTTTTTTCACAGTTGCTATCTGGTAACCCTAATTACTGGGAATGCAGGGGAGAGCACATGTCCTATTTGTGATCAGGCTGCCCTTCACTCCCATTCCTAGTGTTTCCTGAAATGGCCTTTTATTGGCCTGCAGACACTTTGTTTTGATCTCTCTGCCCAGACAGGGGAATTGAATATTTCAGATTTCAGCTTTTTAGATGCCCCAAAGAGCAGTTTTTCCTCTTCATGGGGCAAATCTGTAGCCAGGAGTCTGAGAGCTGCATTTAATGTGCATCTCCTGCATTGCTGGGATCCAGTAGAGATCTTTGCCTTTTGTTCAGTTATGACTATTCAATACAAGTATTTTTTACCCAAATCTTCTCCAGACTAACACTAAGCATCTTAGCCAAAGCATCGTATCACATTATCTTCCTCATCCCTTTTAATTTCAGGGTGTTTTAAGTTATTGTGGAATATGGAGAGGTTTTGCTCTCCCCACCCATTTCATTTTATGTCCTATCCACACCCCAAGCTTCCTCACTGCTCCAATTTATGATTACTCCCCAAATTCTCCACATGGCACATTGGAACCAAGCAACTGAAATAATTTCCATCCTGGCCGGACCAACAGCAGAAGACAGAATTGAAGAGACTGAAGTTTTTGTGGGAGGAGCTTAATTATTGTTTTTCAAATTACTCTTATTTAGTCAAGGCCTGGATGATATCATTAACAGTATAATGTCCTGGGAAGACCCCTGCATGTTACTGGCAAGGATTTTGTAACAACCCAAACAGAGCCATCCTTGAAGAATCTATCTCAGGTAGTATACAAGTCCCAGAACATGCTATAACAAGACTTTGGGAGGGCTTAATTCGTTCTGTATAGATGTCCAGCCAGAATGGGTGTGTTCGGAAAGACCATTAGAATCAATATTTAATGTAATACATTTGGTAATGATTAGCAAACTCATTCTTCCTCATGCCAAGCCACTTGGACATCCGGGATTTGAAAATTCAACTTGAACATTTTTGAGTTTGAACTCTATTAAAGAGAAACTGGGGAAAGATGAGCAGAGATGGAGCAGAGTGAAAACAGGATAGAGAGAGACTGTTAAAAAGAAGTGTGTATGGGAGAAAATATTTTTTATTAAAAAATAAATGCTATATATACACCCTATACATAGGGAACCCACTTGATTTTGGGGGAGGCTTTCTGCTTCTTATGCATAGCCCAGATTTCCCCACTTAGCTAGAAAAGATACAGAATTTTGGAATTACTTAGTTTTAAATTACAGGATAAAACATTCTGCAAATTCATTAATTTGGCAGACAGGCAACTCAGGAAAATAATTCAACACTTCCCACTGCACAAGTTTTGCCTCTCTAATTCCAAGCTCCTTGGATCTGGGACACAACTAGCATCACTGAAGTATAATTTTTCCCCCCGAGTGAACATTTATGCTGTACAAGCAGCAATATTTTTAACACTCACCAAGCCATTATAGAGAATAATAGTTTTATTAAAAGCCATCGTTTTTGGTGTGATGTGCCAAACAACAAGCAGTGTTCCCAGAGCTGTGTGCTCTCTAGCTGCCATCACTAAGGGGGAAGCAGAATTAAATAAAAAGGAAATGTCAGAGCTCCTGCTCTGTTAGAAAGACAAGAGGGTGAGAAATAATCAAGGTGGGTCAAACAGCACAGGACAAAACAAAGGACAAATGTTATTTTCAAGATTCTACAGGGACGCTGTGAACCCATTTCCACGGTCTCCAGAAAGCTAACACTGTGCAGAAGTGATGAACTCAGCCTTACTTTAGGACTTTTATTAACACTTTCAACTAATCCTTTGACAAATGAGGAAGCCTAATGCTTTTAAACTGAGATAGGCCAGAGCAAGAGAGTTTGGATCCAGGTTGCATTTCTTCAAAGTTCAGGAGCATTTGGATCCAGGCTTTTGGTTTAGGCACATCTCTATTTTTTAAATGCTGTTACCTTGAAATACTAAGTGGAGAGGAGAAGAAATCCTTACCACCCGAGTTCTGGGCTAGGGCTGTGCAGGCTTCTTTGTATTCTAGACTATGTTGGAATCCACGAATCAGGAGAACACTTAAAACTAGAACAGGTTTCACTACTATCAATAAATCAGCTTTGGCTCCAAATTAACTCATCCCTCACTGGTAAAAGACTAAAAAAAAAAAAAAGCAATGCCAACAACTCATTACTGATGAGCATCCCCAAAGTAATGAAAGAATGTAACCTTGCCTATGTTAGAGACATTTTTCAAAAAACTGTCCCAGTATTGACAGTACTGGTTCAATTTCACCAATGTTAACAAATCTTGAGCCCTAAAGTAGATGAGCTGCTGGTATTTTAAACACTTGAGTCATCTAATTCAGCTCACAGGAGGTCTAATCCACATACTGCTTACAATGCTGGCTGCACTGTGTCCCGAGACCAGTGTTCCCATCACCTTCATATTGGTACACATAACAAAATTCATGTGGTGGGAGTGGAGCAGAGGGATTTGGAGTGTGGGAGATGGCTTAGGGCTGGGGCAGAGGGTTGGGGTGCAGGTTTTGGGGTGGGGACAGGGATGAGGGGCTCAGCATTGGGGCAGAGGGTTGAGGTGCAGGGGAGTGAGGGTTCTGGCTGGGGGTGCGGGCTCTGGGATGGGGCCGGGGATGAGGGGCTCAGGGCTGGGACAGAGGGTTGGGGTTGCAGGCTCTGGGTTGGGTGCAGGGGGTGAGGGCTCTGACTGGGGGTGTAGGCTTTGGGATGGGGCCAGGGATGAAGGGTTTGGGGTGCAGGAGGGTGCTCCGGGGCTATGGCAGTGAGAGAGGACTCCCCCAGCTCTCTCTCCCCACACCACTACCTGGGCTGGGGGGAGAGGTGCCTCTCCCCGCTGCAGCAGCTCCGGGGCTGGGGCTGCAGGATAGGTGCTCCTCCCCCAGTCCCGTCAGGTCCAGGCCAGGGATGGGTTCTGGCCAGGGTAAGGGTGCCCCGGCAGGTCCAGGCCATGGCAGAACTGGGCCAGGGGAGGGGCGCTCCGTCCATGGCAGGTAAGGACCGCCCCTCCCCCAGCCAGTTGGGGGTAGGCTAGGTTGGGGCCGGGGGAGAGGCGGCCCGTACTTGCCACGTCCGCAGTGCCCCTCCCCCAACCCCAACTCTGCCACCTGCCGGGGCACCCCTCCCCTGGCCTAGACTTGCCTTCCCCAGCCAGTTGGGGGTCAGGCTAGGTTAGGGCCCGGGGAGGGACGCAGCAGGTCCCTGGGCGGGTTCCCTGAGCGCCTGCGCAGTGCTAAATAGGCTGCTGCACGGCCACATGGCTTACAAGGAACTTAGTCCAAAATTACGGCCTATCATGCCGATCAATATGGTCTCCCTGTTTCCTTGTGCTCCCTGAGTCTCTGTCTGTCTGTCTTTCTCTCTGTTGTAGTTAGAACATAAACTCTCTGGGGGCAAGGGCCATTTTTTTGTACAGCACCTAATGCAATGGGGTCCATGACTGGGTCTCCTAGGGGCTACCAAAATACAAATAAACATTAAATTATTAAAATAGCTGATTCACAATGTCCCTAGTTGTACATAGGGTTTGTGTATGTCCGGGAGGAAAAAAGCATTTCAGTTTCACACTGTAGCAGGAATACAATAAATGGGAGTGGGAAATTACTTTACAAATTACAAACATTTCTTTGGCTCGACTCTCTTTTAAAAAAAATTGCAGATGATACAATACCATGAATTACGCTGAAAGGGATTGCTACATGTAGAACTATTAATATGATACAGACAAACTGCTTCAGGTTTCTGTGCAAGTCTTCCACAGTTCATTACATCACCATAAACTTGATTAGAGGTAATAAAAGCTTGTATTTCTGCAGTTATAAAAAGGTTCTGTTAAACATCTGCTTTACACCATAAACTACTGTATGTGACAATACATCTGATTGAATTTAATAAAGTAAGATTGCTTGTTCTTTAAAATGCTGAATTCCTCCACAAAATGGCCTTAATATCTCTCACTAATTGGCACCATTGTAAAATAGTAATCTCAGAAGAGGCACCATTTACCCCTTTAAACCCCCAACCTACCTTCATGATAAATACTTGATTACACAACACATGTTCTCCAGCTGGTGAGGGTGGGTGAGCAGAGGTATTATGCGCAATGGTGACCCTTCTACATCATCCAAGAGCCTAAGAGTGTCCCCTTCAAGATGCACGTTAGCTCCAATGGATTAAAGATCTAAGGGTGTTTCCCTACTTTACCTACATTGCCCTGGGCTGGCTACGCAATACTGGCTCTCTAGCAAGTGATCTTTATTGCCCTACCTTGGCAGCTGTGGTTGTCCTCTGACAGAACAAGCCCTCTGGGGCACTCACACTGGTATGTGTCTTCCACTGCAATGCAGGTGTGGCTGCAGCCTCCATTGTTATTGTGGCAACCTTCAATTTCTAAGAGACAAAGTGTTGGAATTATTAATAATGTTTGAAATATTAATATGGGAAATCACCAAACACCAATTTAACCATAAATTCCTTTTTTAAATCCAAAGTCTTATGCAGTTCCTCTGAATATGCCTAAAAAAGCTTAAATAAGAAGCCATTTACTACATCCAAACAGTAACAAAACATTTATAAGCATTTGATCAAGATACTTATAACTGAGCCAAACCCAAAGGTGCTCAGACCCATATTGCTCGGCTCCTACATGTTCAGGCAGGTATTAGCAATAAACCCGTTAAGAGCTGACTTTTTATACCCTTTAACAAACAAGGAGGTCATCGCCAATTACTGAGTTCAGCTAAAAACCAGTTTGAGACAATTCACCCTTATGTACAATCTTAATCCAGATAAGATTTACAATCACCTTTCTTCCCAAGGCCATTTCTCCCCTCTTTTTTAATGTCCAACAGTTTTCCCATTGTACCTGGGTTCACACAGGCTTTAACACTGGTATGTGGGCTGGGGAACGGCTGTGTTAGCTCATTTTAAGACAGAGTCTCTTTGATTTAAAACCATCTGCAGTCACCCCAACTGGTTAGAAGTCTTCGTTTTAGAAACTTCCCCTTATCTTATTAGTTATTCTTTGAACCAGACAATCTCCCTACTTTATTCCTTCTGGCCTTACCACTTACTATTTTCAAGGCCTTCCCTTCTATTTGCTAGCCAGGCCCTTTCTTTACCACACATATATATTTCCTTAATCAACCTTAAGCTCACTTTCTTTCTGTAGGATAAATATAAAATTAAAAAATTAAACACTAAATGTCAGTTTTGCAGCTTACAGAGTATATTTCTGTCAGTATGAAAAGCATTTTGAGTAGATTAGAGCTTTGGGGGTAATAACTGGGTGAGATTTTACTTCAAGAAAATTTTGTGGAAACCAAATAAAAAAAGCATTTAACAGTCACTCCAGTTTGTCAGATTTCACATTTGCTATAACTCTCTGAATTTAACAGGGCATTAGTAAAAGCTTGTGAAATTTTCCCTTGTTTGCTGACTAAAAATGTGGTTCAATTACATTTTAAAAGATGTAAAACATGCACTATATTGGATTTTTTTTAGTCTTTTAGGAAAGAAGGGTCCTACTGAACCTATACTAAGTAGTGCATTTTACTAGTATTTGTCTGGTGGGTCTGTAGAACCAAAGCATTCACGCAAAAACAATTTAGAACATGTGCATTTGCAAACAAAGTGTGCCTGATGAGGGCTTACCTCAGTTTATATCTGTACAACCCCACTGATTTTAATGCAGTTTAATGGGTGAACTGAGGGCACAAATTAGCCAGTACCTCCAAGAGAGATTTGAACTATTCCTCACACATCACAACAGGGTGTTAATTCTGAATCACAATGACAACATATTTAGTATCTATTTCTCTGCTAATTGTTCCAGCACACATATAGCTACTCTCTAGAACTGTGAGTGAAGTTTAGGATTGTAGGGGACGCTTCAGCAGAGTAAAAAAACCAAACAAACAACTCTCAACCATAACTGGGACTAACTGATATTTTCCCACCTACCAATCCCATCCCTAGTTCATCTTTTGCCAGATTATAGCAATACAAAATCCTGCTCATCCCCTACACGTGTCCCTATTGCCCTGTCCCATGCCTCATCATTCTGTCTCCATTCCTTCGTCACTGTATAGGGTGATAGTGAGAGGGGTTATGCACAGAGTAGCTGACAGCTTTGCTGGTAAGGTCCCATCACTACAGGATTTGCACTCAGGTTATGTTTCAAGGTTATCTCCATCCTTCCTTTTTTCTCTTTATCAAGATAAAAGCCACTTATGTTTGCTAACAACGAATAAAAAATGTGTTCACAAATACAAATGTATGTTTTTATTGGAAACAATACTGGAAGAGCGGGAAGGAGCCTCTTCACCACTCTCTTCTAAGTGTTTCAGGAGTAAAATTACTGGCAAGTACATCAGTAACACAAGTGAATTTCACACCAGCTGAAAAATGCCATGACTGACCAAGTACTGTGAGATAATATTTATGAAGGAAATAATGTAATGATTGATGTAACTTTATGGAAGTATGACTGTAGAAGGTGCTATTCAGAGCTGTAATTCCATGCTGGTGCCTTCATTCCTTTGCCTTTTAACTCACCTTCACAGGTTTTACCATCCTTTCCCAGCGTTCGCCCGATTCCACATTCGCAGCGATAGGAGTTCTTCAGATTCACACAAAACTCACTGCAACCTCCATTATCCTGTTCACATTCATTCTCATCTGCAGGAAGCAAATACTGTAATACACAATTTTGCAACACACAGCCTGTAAAATGGGTCTGATGAACAGGGCTGCTGGTAAGAAATTGGACTTTATTTTCTGGCCCAACTCACACGAGCTAGGTCTAGGCATCAATACCCCTATCACATAACAGGGGTCATAGCCACTGACCGCAGCCAACACCTCTGCTACTCAAACGGTGACATGTACACAGAAACTGTTTCATGGGGAGGATGACAGTATGCAACTTCCTCATAGTGGACGTGTTAATTATTTGAGAGGGGATGGAAAAGGTAAAGGTTGCCTTTGAATCTCTTGGCTGAGCCCCAAGAATTCCTCCTAATTTTTCCCATTTTACAACTACCCCTGAAGCCTGTAGTTTCTCTTCCCTTTTGAGCTGAAAGGCTCATTCTTCATAGGGAATCCTGGTTCTTTAAACTTGATTTACTCTTTGCCTGCATGCAATGAATACATTAAAGGGGTGTGTGTGACAATTTTTCTAAGTCGAAGTAAAATGACAAAGTTATCAATCAGCCAAGCTTGGAATTTCTCTACACAGCTTACTAGTTATTATTTACTAGCTGACAGAAGCTAAAAATAAGGAAAATGTAGTTTTAAAAGACAGTACAGAGATGAGTTCTTTTAGGTAATACTAGTCCTCACATGCCCCACACAAACAGTTTGTAACTGATGCCATAATCTACTTCCACAAGTGATACAAGCTTGATGTTCTTAGCTTAAGGAATAAGCTGCAACCCATCCTTTACCCTTGAAGGGAAATGTTGAGTGAATTTAGGAGGCACAGAGATACTGCTTTTCATAGAGATAAGGCATGTTGATCAATTTCTTTCTCTCTTTTTTTTTTTTAAATGCTTTGGGTTGAAATTTAGTGTTTATGAAAATGAGATATGATTGGGCTGGCTAGAGATAGACCTAAAGCAGGAAAAGGCTGTGCTGAGCTCTTTCAATGGCTCTACTAAAGGCTGTACACCTTGAACGTTATCTAGCCAGAGACCCTGTAAATCTAATCTTGTAATTCCACAAAATTCTGCCCACAGACTTTAATACTATCTTGCTGGTACTCTAGTTCTGCTTATCAAAGCAGAGATGATCAACATGGTGATTTCGTGAAGACAAGTGTCACTTAGCGGACGAGGTTGACAGACAGTAATTTCAGCTATGACAATCTGGGATTGACTCAAGGTCTCCAAGAGGTGAAAAGCGAGTGGGTA
The DNA here is from genome assembly GCF_027887155.1 of Malaclemys terrapin pileata. NCBI lineage: Eukaryota > Metazoa > Chordata > Testudines > Emydidae > Malaclemys > Malaclemys terrapin. Next base: position 88,250,970 of record NC_071511.1, on the reverse strand, counting down.
AATAGTATTATTAACCCACTAGGATAAGTTGGTTTATGGCAGGAAGCCTAAATCCTAACTCAAACTCATAATTTAGTTTGCAGGTGAATGTATTTAATTTAAGAAAACTGAAAAGAATTGCAGGATCCGCAGTTCAGAACTGGGATTCAACATTTTATATATATATATATATATATATATATATATATATATATATATATATATACACACACACACACACACTATATTGCATAAGTGTATTGCATAAGTCAGTCTAGTTCAGCGCTAGACAGAATTCCCAGATGTTGCTGTTTAGTTCTGGAGCTGCATTCCCAGCCCACAAGTGGCTGGAGAAGAGGGAATATCCCCAGTGAGAAAACAGATATGGGTAATTTTAATATTAAGGCCAGACTGATTGTGTTCAAAATAAATTTGAACTTAGTCACACCAAAGGATATTCATTAGAAAGATGAATGAGTCATATGGCTTTAAAGACTGCAGGCAGAACAACTGCAAATATTACTTCTGAGAGGTGGTTGTGGCATCTGGTTATCATGCAGAGGAAGTGTGGTATGGAAATCCTACCCAGCCCTGCCCATGGATCCACATTCGTTGCTGTCCCTGGCAGAATGTTAAATTCCAAAATTTTTAGCAAGTGTGAGAAATCAGTGAGTCGGGATTTCCATTTTCTCCATTGTCATGGGAAACTTATCAGTGAATGGGCCCAATCCTGCAAGTCAATGAGAGTTCTGCACACAGATGGCATGTATGATTGGGTCCAATTAAATGGAAAAAAAAAAAAAGCAATGCAGGAAGTAAAGGCAGCAGAGTCAATCCTGCATCAGGGACAGGACTACTAAAACTCCTCAGGAAAAACTGTGTGTAGAATCAAATTGTGCATATATTTGTTGTATATTTCCTTCTGTTTTTTAGCGCTAGGAATAAATCTCCGAGAAGTCATCTTTGTGACTTAAATATCTGCTCCCAGATAGTTATTACACACTAGAGGAACCATTTGCGGTTCATGTCAGAGACCTCAGTGGCTCATGGGATTAGTAATGGGGTACACAGACTTTCACTTTGAGGTCACTGGTGAACTCCAGCCCATGTCAGCAGGGATGAAGTTATTACCATCTTCTGAATGTTCAGTGACTTAAGTGAAATGGCCTGATGGCCTCAGTCCAGGAGTGAAAAGATATTTACAATGCAAAACCCACTCTGACAATTATCAATGTCAACAAAGAAACCAACGGTTCTCTCCTCTATCGAGCTGATCTCCCACAGCTTCGGATTGAAAGCATATTGGCAAGGCTTTAAATTTGGGGAAATGTGCACTGCTGTTCTGTGGACATATAAAGGGAATCAGTCTGCCGGGCTGTCAGTCCAGCACCTTTCTCCAGTGCTAAATTCAGTGGGAAAAAAATAACACCTCTGTCTGACAGTGTGAAGGTCAGAAGAAAGCACCAGCTATTTGATCAATCTTTTACCACCAGGTATTTATCACGGATTTAAGTTTTAATGGATAAAAGTACACACCACATAGTCTATGGACACAAGATATATTAAAAAGATAAAAATCCATACATATTTTGCAGACTAATGACAATATTGGAAAAGACTCATTCGTCATTCAACATTATACCTAATCCCTTCTCCACCATAATCAGATCATAATGAAAAAGCCCAGGAGCAGACAGATCTCACCATTAGTCCTGAAGGCCAACAGACTCAGGTTCTGGTGGGCCAGAAGAGGAAGAAAGTTCCTGGGTGAGGCCCCTTCACTGAAAAAACACCAGCCCCATGCCACCTAAGTCTGGGAACTCTTACCTATTGGTCACAGATTATCAAGCATAGTCTCTCTGCCTCCAAGCTACATTTGCAGAGACAGAAATCTAAAAATCCAACAGGTGATATGAAGATACTGAGTTCCAAGCCCTGGATAGGGCCCTGCAATGACAATAAGATTGTCAGCATCACCAATCTTAGCATGTAGCACTGTGACAGTGAATGCAACTGTTTGGAGGACTGAGGAATCCCACAGAGCCATGAAGGAAAAGCCTCTCATGACAGACTATGAGCCTATTGTAGAATATGAATGAGCAGTGACCTTCCAAAGCAAACCACCACTGACAGCAAAGCTGCTGCCCCCTGATTAGCTCTTCATTAAACCAACGGCTGGTCCACACAGAACGGAAATTCACTCTCAGTAACTATATGGCCTCAGGGACACCAGGATAATGGTCATTCAGGTGCTGAGTCAATGGTGGAAAACTCCAAAGGTGAGATCACTGACCTGCAAACAATGTGGACTTGTTACAAGCAACAAGGGCTAAAATTAGTCCCAAACATATCTGTCTCGCCACCCTTTTTTTTAAGCAATTAACTGGGAGATGTATAATTAACGGAACAGAAAGGAAACATCAGTAACTTGTTTAGTCCCTTTTCTCCTCACATTTCCTATGTCCCTCTGTTTCTGCCCTTACCAAGACAGGTCTGTCCATCAGGTCCCAGTGTAGTCCCCAAGGAACACATGCAGTCTCCGGTATCCAAGCAGGAGCCATGGCAATCCACCACATCACAGATATCATAGAAATCTACAGAATGACAAGAGCACTGTTCATCTAGAATACTGAGAATCTAGACAACTAGTTCTACCATTAGTGCTACGAGTTTCATGCCCTCAGCTAAATTGATAAGTTACAAGCCCGGCCTACATTAGAAAAGCACTGGTCTAATTAAATTGATTTTGAATTGATCTGTTTAAACTAGTGCAAACTCCTAATGGAGAGACATTTAAACTGGTTTAAAACTCATTTAATTTGGACTATCTTAATTTACCAATTCAAATCTAGTTTTGGTAATTTACAGACACAATCTAATCCGATTTAAGTGAGGGTTAAACCATTTTAAGTATGTCTACATTAGAGGTTAGCACTAGTTTAACTAGATAGATTTAAAATTGATTTAGTGAAACAGTTGCAACTTTTCTAATATAAACAAGCCAACAGTTTATGCTGCATCAGTCTGACAAGTTTTTGTGCAAGAAGAAAAGAAATCAGTCATCTTCTCTCTCAGGTATAGAGACATCTTCTAGGCCAAAGGAGGTTTTCCTGCTTTTTATTTATGTATTTATATAAAAAAAATTCAGGTCCCATATCTCCCTGTTTTTCCTGGAAGACTTTGTGGATGACTGAAGAACTAGTAGGTTTATGGGTTTGATTACATGGGGAAAACAGAGACTTTTTAAAGTTATAATTAAGTAGTTGAAAGTGTCCCACAGAATCCGGAACTCACCCTAAATCATGGAGATTTCTGGGTTCTGTTGTCTACTCAGACCTCAGTCCAGTTCTGCGAAAATCATAGGTAGGGCCCTACCAAATTCATGGTCCATTTTGGTCAATTTCTTGGTCATCGGATTTTAAACATAATAAATTTCATGATTTCAGATATTTAAATCTGAAATTTCACGGTGTTGTAACTGTAGGGGTCCTGATCCAAAAGGAGGTAGTGGGGGGTGGGTGTTGCAAGGTTATTGTAGGGGGTGTTGTGGTATTGCCACCCTTACTTCTGGGCTGCTGCTGGCGGCGGCACTGCCTTCAAAGCTGGGCGGCCGGAGAGTGGCAGCTGTTGGCTGGGAGTCCAGCTCTGAAAGCAGCACCACTGCCAGGAGTAGCGCAGAAGTAAGGACGGCATGGTATAGTATTGCTACCCTTACTTCTGCGGTGCTGCTGGCAGTGCTGCCTTCAGAGCTGCACGCCAGGCCAGCAGCTGCCACTTTCCAGCCAGCTCTGAAGGTAGCACAGAAGTAAAGGTGGCAATACCACGTCCCTCCTACAATAACCTTGCAACACACACAAACACACCCTGCAACACTCTTTTGGGTTGGGACTCCCAGTTTGAGAAACGCTGGTCTCCCCTGTGAAATCTGTATAGCATAGGGTAAAAGTATACAAAAGGCCAGAATTCACGCTGGAGACCAGATTTCACAGTCCATGATGCATTTTTCATGGCTGTGAGTTTGGTAGGGTCTTAGTCATAGGAGCTGGGCTGGTGCTGTTTTCATAGCCTGGGCTTTCCTTATTCTCTTTAGGATACCTAATTTCTAGGCACAAAGGAACACCTCCATTTTTCAACTGTTTTGCAGCATTGTCATTGTGGAGTCCTCACTTCACATATCAACAGTGTGAAAGGCCAAGCCCTCTGGCCCCAGAACCCTCCTTTTCTTGAGAGCTGTCAGGAAGCCCTACCCCTGCTTTCTGCTGCCAGCTCTCCTCCTGAGGGAGCATGGAAATGCCATCACAGATTCTGAGGCCAGAACAGACCACTATGATCATCTAGTCCAGGGGTCGGCAATGTTTGGCATGCGGCTCACCAGGGTAAGCACCCTAGCGGGACAGGCCAGTTTATTTACCTGCTGACATGGCAGGTTCAGCCGATCGTGGCCCCCACTGGCCGCGGTTCGCCGTCCCGGGCCAATGGGGGCGGTGGGAAGCCGCGGCCAGCACATCCCTCGGCCCACGCCACTTCCCGCCTCCCCCATTGGCCCGGGATGGCGAACCCCAGTGAGTGGGGGCCGTGATCGGCCGAATCTGCCGCGTCAGCAGGTAAATAAACTGGCCCGGCCCGCTAGGGTTCTTACCCTGGCGAGCCGCATGCCGAACGTTGCCGACCCCTGATCTAGTCTATAGACCAGAAGGGACCACTGTGATCTAATCAATCACCTTCTGTATAACACAGGCCATAGAGGATTTCCTACCTAGAGTCTGAGCTCAGGGTTTGGGGAAAGACACAGGGAGCAGCCTGTCTTGCGTGGCCACTGTGGGCTGGCACCGTACTGCAGTGCTGTGACTAAGAGGCTAATGTTGGAGTGGCACTTGGACTGTTTGTTTGCTGATAAAGGTGCTGGAGTGATTTCTGGGTGCATTCCTGCCTCCCCAACATCAGTAGGATTCCCCACCCCAAGACAAGGGGTGGGAGTTAGGAATTAACTACCAGAGAGGGGAAACCCCCAACACAGTTGTCACTCAGAGAATCACAGAAAAGAATAAAGAGATTGTCAAAGAAAAGAAAAGGACCCTCATGGTTACTTACGCCCACAGTACACATGGAAGCAGACACTAGGCTTGGTTAAGCGGTAGACATAATACCCGCCGGGACATGCCTTAACATCAATCGTGGTGTCCCAAAGGCAGCAGTTCCCCTTGAAACTCGCACAGGCTTGTCTTTGGACAATGCCATCCAACTCCCTAGGGTGGCTGCCGTTTAGCCAGATGGGGGCATGCGTCCCGCAGTGGTTCTCTGGGATGCAGAAGGTAGGCATGGCATCGCCAGCCATGCCAGTGAAACGGTACCACTCCCCATCAATGTGGCTATCGCATGTAGGCTGGTCACGGGAACCATTTATCTGGTGATCAGTGTTCCTCCAAGGCTCATTCAGGCTGATATAGGCAGAGCAAGGGTCCAGGGCTGAGTCATATGATAAGAGAGAAGAGGGAGAATCCAGTGATAATCAAACCATGTTTACTGACTGGTAACTGTAGAACTCAGAAAATAATTTCAATTTTATTTTTCCATTCCTAATATAGCAGAATCTTCTTAATGGACAGAGATCCCAGAGGAGGCAGAATGATGCTGGTAAAGTGTCAGTTTACCAGAAGCTCAGAGGAGTGAAGTATTCTGAAAGTTCAGCTTAATTAAATCCTTTAAAAACAAGCAACGTAACGGAGCATTCGAGCACTTAAAACACTATATGACAGTAAGAATGACTTGCAGAGTAACTATTGTATAATGGGTGCCTCAAGCATAGCAGAATGAAGTGAACCAGTGGAAAACGTTCTCGCAAATTCAAGTTCTGACTGATGACTAAGCTTGCAGGGAACATCACGTGGACGATTTATCCATTATTTAAGCATAATTGAAATGCCTTGCATAGCATCAGTTCTTTGGCATTCATCCACTTGCTGGGGCCACATAAGTGTCTGACCCACTGGAGTCAATTCTAATTCTCCCCCAGATTTCAGGAGGAGGAGGATTGAGTTCCAAGTGGATTTAGTTCCAAGTGGATTTTGAGGCATTTAAAAAATCCATAAAAAACATTCAACAATAGCACAGTTCACTTTTTGTCAAGTACTAGTTTTCTATGGAAAGAAGTCAGAAATCATCACTAGAGGTAGCTTTTAGAATGCAAGCAATAGGTGTTGAACATATTCATGTTACAGTTCTACAAATGGAAAATATCTGCCTGTTACCTTGGCTATGGATCTGGCCCAGAACCTACACAAGAGTCATTAGAATCCAATACAACTGTAAACCCTCCTCAGGCAGTTCAATCTGCTGTCTTTAGATTTAGCTCTCCGTCACCCTGCCCCTTGTGTAGCGTTGTACTGTACACTGGTGCAAAGTGGGTGCAAAGGGTTACCATGTTGACTTGCTAGGGTTTTACACCCACTTTGCCTAGTGTAAATTACTACACAAAGGGCAAGGCAGGGGAAAAACTCAGGTCCCTGGCATTTAAAGACCCACGTGGACTTGCCCCAGACTACCCCAAGAAACTTGTCCACATTATTCCTTCTGCCCTTTAACACTATCCCTCCTCTGACTCAAAACATTCATTATGGTTGGTCTGACAACCTTCAGCTGCCATCTGAAACAATCTTCCTATCACCTCTCCTCATATGTCACCTCAAAACCTACCGAATGGAGTGCTCTGAATTGGGACATGCTGGAAACCAGCATCTATTGATTTCAGTGGGAGAGGTGTGTGTGCAAAATAACTAAAATGGAAGAATACCGTACCACTGAAAATACAAAACTATTCAGTGCATTTTCATTTTTCCTGTATTTAGTCTGTTTCTAGACTAACAGATTGGAACTTACATTTTCACAATATATTAACACCTGGTTAAGTACCACTAACCACGACTCGATTTGTCCCCTGTAAGAAGAATGTATGCTAATATTTTCCTGACTAAGGAGAATTCATTACCTTCAGTAGCATTAGACTAATAAAGCCAGTCATTCTGATTAATTACATCCCAGCCAAGTAGAATACATGGTCTCTCTCTCTCTTTAATATAGTTCTTCCATATATTCTGTACTTTCTCTCTCTGCTATTTATTATTTAACTTAGTTCTAAAGAATGGTGTGATGCAGTTTACATGAAAGATACCATTCAAAATCAACTATTGTTTTTAATAAAATGTTCTAGATACTGTCTTTGTACAGTACTTATTATTGCCTCACTTGCTCTGAAATGGGAGCTATAAGTGCATTGAGAAATGGTTTAAAGATTGTCTAATTTAACTGTATCCTCAGTAAATACCTGTTTCCTTCACTGAAATGCTATCTTGCACCTTCCTATAATAAAAGACTCTTACAGGAATCTCTCACTAAACACCCTTACACCATCTGCAATCACAGATTTGTCTCATTGGGCTTTGAGTTCAGTATAACAGAAAACCCCCCAACACCCAGACGCAGGAGCCATTAGAGGGCTGCAAAGCTATGAGAGGAAGCTGTAGGAGATCAGGTTTGGATCAGGAGGAAAACTTTTAAAGAAGCTTTGGTACCATTGTTTTTAAGTGATGAGCAGAACAGATTTAACAGAAAACTTGCTACACCAGGTGTATTCCTTAGCCCTGATGAGGAATCTCCTTTTAAAGTCAGTATTCCCAAAGAGATTATTTTACCTCCCAAACAAGGACAGACTTGGACCCCACTTATTTAAGGTTTCCCGATCCTTGTTTTCTTACCAGCGTGATGAACTCATTTCATGGAAGAACTAGGCTATCCCTATATATCCAGAACAGATACAACTGAAATAGTCTCTTTCACACTTACCTGGCCTTTCTCCTCAATGCTTTAGTTTCAATGACTTTCTTATTTTGGGTTTAGGATGGATTACTGTCCAAGATTAAAAGCTCTCTGTGTTAGCAACAAAAAGGTGGCAAAGTGAGGAATTCCCTGTCCACTTCCCAATTGAGCAGCACTGAAGATATATACAATGCAATTAGCTGCTCTATCCTGTCTTTCATAGATGGGCTAAGAAAACACTTGCCACAGAGAGCTCGTCATTAGCTAAACCGATAAGAAAGGTTTTAAAGGAGAGATTTAGAGAATGGAACAATGCAGGGACTTGGAGGGAGAGAAGGGGGAATTCCAGACTGATGAAGCAGTTCAAGCGAAAGAACAACACTCCCCAACCAGACTGTGGGCAGTTTCAGGCAGGAGGGGACAATAGTGACTAAAGTATTCCTTAGCCTGTAGAACACGGAGACTAATACAGCTATTTGCAGACAAACAGCTGCAAGACCCTGCAGCTACTGCCTCAGTAGGCACAGTTCTAATGCCAGTCCTTTCTGACACTGCAGCTAGTGGAAACATTTTTTGTTTTTGTTTTTTTGGGCGGGAAATTTTAAAAAAATTTTCACAAAAAATGTGGAAAAGTATTTTATTTTTACATTTCATTTCCACCGTCACCCCTTCAAACCCCCCTTTCCATTAGCTTTGTTGAATGCTTCTGGAAATAGCATGGCCAACTTAATGCTAGGAGAACATTAACTTTCATTTAAGCATTTCAATTTGTAACCTTACTGATACTACTAATTTTTGTTTGTGCACTTTAACAGATATAATTACGTAGCTCACGATCGAATAAGCATTCAGGAGTCTGACATTCTGGAGAAAGGTCAATCCTGTATGTTTTGTGTAAGTGGCAGTTTCTGCTCTGAGAAGTAGTAGTAAGGGAACAGCAGGGATACCGTAGTTCTCTGAACTGAGCTGTATTGCTAGATCATGTGAGCAACTAGCACAGTACCTGCCCACCCTAGTCTAAAGAGGCTCCACCATTAATGAATATTAAATTTTTCTCTGCTTTTAACTATAAATAAGTGAAGATGTTGCCTGTTTAGGCAGCGTCCAAACACTCTGACAGAAAGGACTCTCTGTGTAGAACAGGAGACTGTAAAACTCCTCCAGATATTTTGAATACTGATTCCTGGATCTACCACTCTTTTATCCAAAAGGCGCACAAGGCATCCCAGTCTAACCCCCAAAATACCATGCACATACATACTTCTAAAAGCAGCGCCACTTGTGGTTACTCACCCACTGAAGATATTGGCTGTAACTTGACATAGATACAGAAGGAGAAAAACAAGTACTGGAACATCCCACTCAACCAAGTAAAAGTTGCACCTGAACAAAAACTCCCTGTAACTGCCTGCTCCCCCTCCGTCTTGCCTCACTGTCCTTCTCTTTGACTGCCTCTCCTAGTGGCTTGTGTGTTTTGACTCCAAGCTCTGGGAAGTGCGGTGGCGCTAGCGCTACTGGAGGGCTTATCAGAGGAAGAGGCTGAGGAGATGCTGGGCACAACTTCAGCCTTGACCTGCACAAAGCAGCACTGCCCTTTACTGCCCAATCTTGTTTTTAAACTCATCCCTTATTGTTTTCTTGCAGTGACACCTCTAGTATCTTATCTAAAGGGGAATTCTAATGGAGAGGACACCCGGACATCCTGGAAGGCTGGAAGAGAAGGGCAGATTGGTGCTAGCTGTTATCTCAGCTCCTTCCACAAGTCATATGACTTCATGATGCTCATTACGCTCCCCCCAGTTAATCACAGACAATTGGAAAGTTTTAACTGGAGGTGGTGGTGGAGGGAAAGACGAAAACTAAACCTCTCCTGCAGAGACTGCCCAGGATGGAGCACTGCTGTAATGGGAACATCAGTCAAAGCGAAGAGAGGTGTCCCACAATGGACACTTTCCACTGGAGAGCAAATATCCTGACTCCCTGAGTCATGAGTTTTGTACAGAGTCTGCTCAGTGCACAAAAAACATGCTACTTACAGTAAGTAAGTGCAGGCTGGGAACATGCTGCTTCATTCAACCACACAGCAACAGAGTGAGGGAAAACACGCACTGACTAAACAGGAAATGGGGGAGGGGGGGATGCAAGGGGGGCTATCCAGTTAACCCACTGAAGACTGCTTTACTACCTGATGGTCAACTATCAACAGGTCGTTAGTAGATATACCTACCTTCTACCCTCTTTTTACACTGAATGTACTTCAGCAAAAATCATTTTATTTTGCAATGTGCCTTTTTAACCGGTTAGTCAGTGGTTGAAGCCAGGTTGGTTGTCTGTGAAAGTCACAACCATGTGTTCTGCAGTTTGTGAGAAACAAACGTTGTAGCCTCTAGTGCAGCACCCAAAAGTCAGAGTCGCTCGGTCCCCCTCTGTTCTGCCACCGGCCCGCAGAACCAGAACCAAATCCTCCAGCGGCAGGCCAGGCTATAGCTCTTGCTGAAGGGGATGGATTAGCAGTCTAAGTAGCCCATTTTAAACACCTGTGGGCCCTTGGTGCCATGTGCTTTGCAGCTACCTGCTCCCCTCCCAGGCGTGCAGCAGGCCTTAGTCACCCGCTGAGGGTCTCCAGTGCCCCCTGTGATGCTCAGAGCCAGGATTTCTGGTACAGCTCCACCCCATTCAGAGTCCCAGTTCAAACTGACCAGCACTGGTGTGTAACAGGATTCTCCGCATTATGTCCTAACTGGTTCCAACTGGCTCATGCCAGAGCCTCTTAAAGGTACAGTTTTCCCCAGCTCGAGGATTAGGTGAGCACATATCTTACCCCAGAGTCTCTGTGCCAGGCTGTGCACTGGTACAGGGATGAATTTGACACCCTGAAACTACAGGTTCAAATCCCAGCAGGGATGACTCAGCCATTCCTCCTCCTCAAATACATAATTTGAAAACAGCAGAGTTTATTGGGAAGGGGAGGGAGAAGGCAGATTTCAGGGAAAAACTGGTATTGAGTACCTCACTGCTCTGCATAGATATTCAAGACCCTATACATGTTGTATAAAAAAACCTTTTCCTCTTTCTCTTTGGGTAAAAATTGCCCTTACCGGTGTTCATAGGTGTGCGCAGCCCATTTCATTAGGATGTGCACCCAGGGAGCTCTGCCATAGCCCCGCCCTAATCCCACCCCCATCCACTCCCTCCTACTTCCCGCCCCCTGACTTCCCCCCTCAGCACCCCCAACCCTCCCTGTGCCTTGTCCCCTGACCCTAACTGCCCCCCAGGACTCCATCCCCTACCTAAGCCTCCCTGCTCCTTGTCCCCTGACTGCCCCCCTAGGACCCTGCCCCCTACCTGTCCCCTGACTGCCCCGACCCTTATCCACACCCCCGCCCCCAGACAGACCCCCCAGGACTCCGCCTATCCAACTGCTCCCCACCCCAACAGGACCCCCAGAACTCCCGACCCATACAACCCCCCCTCTCCCTGCCTCCCCCAACCCCTCTCCACACCCCTGCCTCCTGACAGCCCCCCGAGAACTCCTGACTCATCCAACCCCCCCAGCTTCTTGTCCCCTGACCATCCCCTCCAGAGACCCCACCCACTAACTGCCCGCCCCCAGGACCCTCCTTGCTCCCTGTCCCCTGACTGCCCTGACCCCTATCCACCCCCCGCCCCCTGAGGGACCCTGGGACTCCCATGCCCCATCCAATTCCCCCTGCTCCCTGACTGCCCCCTCCAGAGACCTCCGCCCCAAACCACCACCCGCGGGATCCCACCCCCTATCCAACCCACCCTGTCCCCTGACTGCCCCCACCCCTTATCCATCTCCCCTGACCCCTTACCATGAGATGAGGCTCCTAGCCTTCCCGCGGAGCCAAATACTGCCCCGCGGGAGCGCGCAGCCCCGGCCCTCAGAGCGCTGCACGTGCGGCGACAGGAGGAGGGGGGAGCTCCTGACTCCCTGCAGAACCCCAGCCCCCGAGCGCTACAGCATAACTCCAGGGAAGGGGGGAGCATGTCTGCCTCACCGTGGAGCCAAACGCTGCCCCGCGGGAGCGCACAGCCTCGGCCCCCAGAGCGCTGCATGCGTGGCAGCATGGCTTGAGGGAAGGCTGGGGAGGGGCCAGCGGCTTGCTGCGTTTGGCCAGGCACTCCGGCCCGGGAGCACGGACCCCATGGCTTGCCATGCCAGGGAGTGGAGCCATTTGCCCAACCCTGCATTAGGGTGTGCCTGGGCACACCCGGCACACCCCATGCGCACGCCTTTGCCAGTGATGTATTACTGTATATTGCTTCCCTGGCTGCTCACATCCATCCCAGCAGTGGTTGTCTTTCAGGGGTGAAGCAACTTCCATATGTATATAGTTTGTAAATGCTTTTGAGATTTGTTGGGATGAAGGTTGCTATATTAATACCTGCTACAGCCCCCGCCCATAAAATGGGGTTGCCAACTTTCTACTCACACAAAACCGAACATCCTTGCCCTGCCCCACCCCTTCTCCAAGGTCCCGCCCCCTGCTCATTCCATCCTCCCCACCCCAGTCGCTTGCTCTCCCCACCTTCACTCACTCACTCACTTTCACCAGCTGGCTCAGGGGGCTGGGATGCAGGAGGAGGTGAGTGCTCCAGCTGGGGGTGCAGGCTCCAAGTTGGCACCAGAAATTAGAAGTTCTGGGCGTGGGCTCCATGTTAACATTGAGGCAGTGGGTTGAGATACGAGAGGGGGTGAGGGCTCCGGCTGGGGGTGTAGACTCTGGGGTGGGGCTTGGGATGAGAGGCTTGGGGTGCAGAAGGGTGGTCCAGGCTGGGATTGAGGAGTTCAGAGGACAGGAGGGGGATCAGGGCTAAGGCAGGGGTGCGGGAGGGGGTGCAGGCTCTGGTCAGCGTTTACCTCAAGCAGCTCTTGGAAGCAGCGGCATGTCACACCTCTGGCTCCTACGCAGAGGTACGGCCAAGTGGCTCTGCGAGCTGCCCCATCTGCAGGTGTCACCCCCGCAGCTCCTATTGGTTGCAGTTCCCCAGCCAATGGGAGCTGCAGAGCTGGAGCATGCAGCTCCCCCTGGCTGCCCCTATGTGTAGGAGTCAGAGTGGGGACATGCTGCTGCTTCTGGGAGCCGCGCAGAGCCACGGGAGGCAGGGAGTCTGCCTTAGCCCTGCTGTGCCGCTGACCGGTGCCACCAGGGTCCCTTTTCGACCGGGCTTTCCAGTCAAAAATAAGACACCTGGCAACCCTACCATAAAAAAGGTAAAACTTTTAGTGCATGTTGTAATAGGAGTTGTGAGATAATGCATAAGGTCTTGCAACAGATGGAGAAGAAAAACTAAAATTCACCATCCAAAGCCAGGGAGCACTGAGACTCTGTCTTCTGGGAATGAAAATGATCAGCGCTAAACTAAAATTGAAGGGAAAATATTGCAGCAAGTCAATACTATTATGGTTTGCCATTTTCATTCAGAAGCTGATTCATACTTGAATTCAAGGGTAAATAAAACTGACAAGTTTGAATTGAAATTCCTATTTGTGTTATAAGTGTATATATATATTATTTCTCTGCATACAATTTCATTGCCTTCTGCAGCTCTTTTTGTGTATCAGCTATATTAATTTTGATAGCACTCTGGAAGTTGTATGTGAGTGACTGATGACTATTAGCAATGGCATCTCACATTCATTCAACTCCAAAGACTAAAAGCTCACAGGCATAGCCCCATAATGGTCTGTCAGGGAACCCAAGCCTGTGGAGATTCCAGCCTTTTGAATGACAAAATTATACTAAACCCCTGACCTCTTCTCTCGATTCCAGGGATTCAGTTTAAAGCTTTAAAGATGCAATGTGCTGTATTTGATCTAAATCTACCTTTGAATTTCTTCTGAATATGCAGTAAAGATAAGGAGCTCATGCAAGCTGTGAGAAAGCCACCACCTGCATAGAGCTCTTCTGTCAGGATACTCATACCTGCCACCCACTTCCTCTCCCCCCCAGCCTGGTCCAAATGTAATCATGGATAAGCTAGAATTGTGACCTCCCCCTCCCCCCAAACAGGGAAGGTTTAGGTCCAAACTAGGTTTGCCTGGAGCTATTCGTATATGGAGGCTGAAATTCAGGGAAGGAAAGGAAAGTGATGAACTGCAAAGTCATATCAGTACTTCCATACTGTGCAGAGGGCATGCTGTTGAGGGGTGAGGTATTTCCTGGCCAATACCAGTTCAGGACAGAGGAAATGGCTGAGCCATTTGAAGTGTATCCAATTACACTATTTTGCAGGTACCAGCCAGTACTCACCAGTCAAGATGCAATGTGCTTGATTTACTAACCTTATACAGACAGCTCAGCCTCCTCCTCCATTTAGTCAGATCAGAAAGGCTCATACAGCTTATCTACACAGGGGCATTCACTCATTGCACCATTTCACTATTTGCCATTGTTGACTTTAGGTAACTTCGCCAGAAAAGACAGTTACCTTTTCCGTAACTGGTGTTCTTTGAGATGTGTTGCTCATGTATATTCCATAATAGGTGTGCGTGCTTGCCACATGTGCCGGAAGTTTTTCCCCTAGCAGTACCCATACGGGAGCGCCCTAGCAACCCCTGGAGTGGCACCTCCATGGTGCAGTAAAAGGGGCATTGCGCACTCCCCCCCATCCTCACTTCCTTCTTGCCAGACAACTCCGACAGAGGGGAAGGAGGGTGGGATGTGGAATAGACATGAGCAACACATCTCAAACACCACCAGTTACGGAAAAGGTAACTGTCTTTTCTCTTCGAGTGCTTGCTCATGTGTATTCCACAATAGATGATTCCAAGCTGTATCTGTTGGAGGTGTGAAGGAGTTCACAAACTCTCGGGATGGAGAATGGCCCTGCCAAACCCAGCGTCCTCCCTGGTCTGAGAGACAATCACATAATGTGAGGTGAAGGTGTGAACTGAAGACCACGTGGCAGCCGTACACATGTCCTGAATAGGGACATGGACCAAAAAGGCAGCTGACGAGGCCTGTGCCCTAGTCAAGTCCGTCTTAACAACTGGTGGTGGAGGGATTCCCGCCAGGTCATAACAGGTACGGATGCACGACGTGACCCAGTTGGAGAGCCGCTAAGTGGAGATCGGTTGACCTTTCATGTGCTCGGCTGAGGTGATGAACAGTGCGAGGACTTTCTGAACAGCTTAGTCCGCTCCAGGTAAAAAGCCAGAGCCCGTCTCACATCCAGCGTGTGGCGGTGGCGCTTCTCACCGGATGCATGGGGCTTGGGGCAGAGGACCGGCAGAAAAATGTCCTGACCCATGTGATAGGCGGAGACCACCTTCAGGAGGAATGAAGGGTGTGGGCGGAGTTGGACCTTATCTTTATGAAACACCATGTACGGGGGCTTGGAGGTCAGGGCCCTGAGCTCCAAGACCTGCCTGGCCAACATGATTGCAACCAGGAAGGCCACCTTCCATGAGAGGTGTAACCAGGAGCACGTGGCTAGCGGCTTAAACGGGGGCCCTGTGAGACGGGCCAACAGCAGGTTTAGGTTCCACTGTGGAACTGGGGACCTAACATATGGGAAGAGATGATCCAACCCCTTAAGGAATCGGCCCATCATAGCCTGGGAGAATACCGTGTGGTCCTGCACCAGCGGATGGAAGGCTGATATGGCCGCCAGGTGCACCTTGACTGACAAGGGTGCCAGGCCCTGGGCTCTAAGGTGAAGGAGCTAGTCCAGAATAAACTGGATTGGGGTGGTCACTGGGGAAACGCCCTGCTCATCCACCCATCTGGAAAACTGAGACCACTTTGCCACGTAGGCTCGGCGTGTGGAGGGCCACCTGCTTTCTAGGAGGACGCACTGAACCCTTTCTGAGCACGTCCTTTCCTCCCTACCTAACCATTGAGCAGCCATGCTGTGAGGTGGAGTGCCACTAGATTGGGGTGGAGGAGGTGGCTCTGATCCTGGGAGAGCAGGTCTGGGCAGGATGGCAACGGCCACGGCGGGGCGACCGCCAGGCCCATGAGGGTCCCGTACCAATGCTGTCTGGGCCATGCCGGGGCAATCAGAAGGACCCGGGCTTTGTCTGTCTATCTTTTCCAGGACCTTGCCGATCAGCAGGAATGGGGGAAAGGCATAGAGAAACTGGCTTGACCAGGACAGGAGGAAGGCATAGGAGAAAGCACCCCGTTCTTGCCCCCCGCTTGGAGCAGAACCAGGGACAGTGATGGTTCTGCCGAGTCGCCAACAGGTCCACCTGGGGAATTCCCCACACTTGGAAAACTCTGTGCACCACCTCTGGGGGGGAGAGACCGCTCGTGTTGAGAGTAGAAGTCCCTGCTCAAGTGATCCGCCCGCGCGTTCCGAGCGCCTGGCAGATGGAAGGCCTGTAGGCAGATGTCGTGGACTACACAAAAGTCCCACAGCCTGAGGGCTTTGCAGCAGAGAATTGGGCCCTGCCTTGCCTGTTGATGTAGAACATCAAGGCCGTATTGTCCATGAGGACCCTGACTACCCCGGCCTCCAGGTGTGAGCAGAAGGCCATGCATGCCAGCCATACCGCCCTGAGCTCCTTGAAGTTTATTTGGAGGGTCAGATCCTGAGCCGACCACAGACCTTGGGTCTGAATGTTCCCCATATGGGCTCCCCATCCCAGGTCTGACGCGTTGGACACCAGTTCCAGCGACAGGGCTCTGACCCTGAATGGGACCCCTTGGAGCATGTTTCTCGGGGAGGACCACCACTGTAGGGAGGTGATCACTGGCTCGGGTACAGTGAGGACTTTGTCCATCTTGTCCCTGGCCTGGGAGAACTCCGAGGCCAACCAGAGCCGGAGGGGCCTCATCCTGAATCTGGTGTGACGGACCACGTACGTGCACACTGATATGTGACCCAAGAGCTGGAGGCACGCTCTGGCTGTTGTCACTGGAAACCTTGTGACCGTGTCAATGAGCCTCTTCAGGGTCTCGAACCTGTCCGGTGGGAAGGATGCTCTGGCTGATGAGGTATCCAGGACTGATCCGATAAACTCTATGCATTGTACCAGGACTAACGTAGACTTGGTGTTGTTTACCAACAGGCCCAAAGTGGTGCACGTGGACAGAAGGAGCGCCACGTGATCCCACACCTGCGATCGGGAGCTGCCCTTGACCAACCAGTCGTCCGGATAGGGGAAGATCTGGACCCCCGAGTGCCTGAGGTAGGCTGCCACCACCGACATACATTTCGTGAATACCCTGGGGACACTGGACAGGCCAAACAGGAGGACTGTAAATTGGTAGTGTGCCTGCCCCACCGTGAAACGGAGGAAGCATCTGTGCCCCTCGAATATATGAATGTGGAAGTATGCGTCCTGCAGATTGAGGGTGGCGTAGCAGTCCCCGGGATCCAGGGAGAGGATGATGGAGGCCAGGGAGACCATGCGGAATTTGAGCTTCACCATGTACTGGTTCAGGCCTCGCAGGTCTAAGATGGGCATGAGCCCCCCCTTTGGCCTTCGGGATAAAGAAATAGTGGGAGTAGTACCCCTTGCATCCCCCGGTACCGATTCCACCACTCCAAGGCCCAGAAGCCGTCCCACCTCCTGCTCGAGCAGAGCCTCGTGCGAGGAGTCCCCCAGGAGGAAGGGTGGGGTGGGGTGTGGTTGGGTGTGGAGGAAGTAAACTGGAGAGTGTAGCCCCAGGAGATGGTGTTGAGGACCCATTGGGCCGAGGTCAACTGTGACAACTCTGGGAGGAAAGCAGACAACTGATTGGGGAAAGGAAACTTTGAGGATGGATCCCTGATGAGAATTGGCAGGGCGCCCCCGGGCTTCCCATCAAAACCGCCTTTTCCCTGCTTGCTTGTCCTTGGACCCAGGCTGGGGGGCAGGCCAAGACTGCTTCTGTGGGTGCCTCTTATAGTCCCACGACTTCTTATATAAGCGGTCTCATATTTTGAATGGGTGGCCTGAGCAGGAGTCTGCTGCGGCTTGAACTTAGGTTTAGCCAGAGCCAGAACATAGAGACCCATAGTCTAGAGAATCGTGCGGGAGTCTTTCAGGCCATGCAGCTTTATATCCGTTTGTTCCACAAACAGAGCTTTGCCGTCAAACGGGAGGTCCTGCAGGGAGGTCTGCGCCTCGCTGGACAGCCCAGAGAGCAGGAGCCATGAAGCCCTTCTCATGGACACCACGGAAGCCATGGATCGCACGGCTGTGTCTACTGCAGCCGAAGTTGCCTGCAGGGTTGCCCTGGCAGCCGCTGTGCCCTCCTCCACCAGTGCTTTGAACTTCTTCCTGTCACGATCCTTGAATTTGGGCAGGGAGCCCCACAGATTGAACTCATACCAGCCCAGGAAAGCCTGGTAGTTTGCCACCCGTAACTGGAAGCTTGAGGATGAATGAATTTTTCTTCCAAACGAGTCCAGCCTCCTTGAATCTTTATTTTTCGGGGTAGGGGCTGGTTGGCCCTGCCGTTCCCTGTGGTTGACTGATTCGACCACCAGGGAGTTAGGAACAGGATGGGTGTATAAGTATTCATGCCCCTTGGCAGGTACAAAATACTTGCGTTCTGCTCTCTTAGAGATAGGGGCCAATGAGGCCGGAGTTTGCCACAGGGCATTTGAAATTTTCGCCACCTCTTCGTGGAGAGGCAAGGCCCTCCTGCCCGGTGCCGAGGACGACAGTACGTTAAACAGGGAGTCCGAGGGCTCCTCCATCTCCTCTGCTTGGAGGTGGAGGCTTGATGCCACCCTTTTTAAGAGTTCTTGGTGGGCCCTAAAGTCCTCCTGTGGGACGGCGGGAGGAGGGGCCGTAATCACCTCATCCGGGGAGGGTGAGGAGGCCGGTGTGGTACTTTGTGTGTCCACCAGCACCAGAGGGTTCACCACCTGGTTGGTCTCCAGGCACGGTGCTGAGGATGTATGTCCCGCCGACTCCTTCCTTGGAGGTCTGGAGAGGGAGGCCGATGGTTCTTCTGAGGCTCCGGCCACCAAGCGAGCCCCCACTGGGGACTGTGTCGGGGGCCACGGTGCTCACTGGTACTATTGGACTGGCCACGGGGCCCGGTGCCACTGCACCTGCTGTGGCACCAGCAGAGCCAGCTGTTTGGCCTGGCTGGCCTGGCCCATTGATGGGCAACTACGAAGGGAGGCTAGGCTGACGTATGACCTGCTGCTGTCCCTGGACCGGGAGGAGTGGTGGCGCCGGGAATGATGCCGACCACGGGACCGCGATCCCGATGTGGAGGACCAGTACCATCAGTAAAGCTGCTCCGCGATCGGCTCCGGTGGGCAGTCCTGCAACAGCGAGACGCCGGCGATCGACAACCAGGGCTGCGGAGGCGGTGCCGTGGCGGGGTTCTGGAGCAGGACAAGGAATGGGAATGACATCAATGTTTTTGCCATGACCGGCTGCAATAGCCCCTCCGAGATGAGGACCTTTGGCGTCGTCTGCCTTGGTCCCGGTGTTCGCTCCTCGAGGCAGAGCAATGCTGAAAGTCTTGGTCAGATAGAACCCAACCAGACAGCCTGGTGGGCGTCGAGGGCGATCCACGTGGACTTTGCCCTGAATGGATGCTGGGCGGTGAACGGCGTCAGGAACGTTCCCTCGACCAGTACCTAGCCAGGGGTGACTGCAGAGATCCCAGCGGCAGCTTGCCTCTGGAGCGCAAGGCTGACATCGGTGGTGCTCCTGGTACTGGCATGGACATAACATCTCGGGCTTCCTGCAGGGCCTCTGGTGTGGAGGGCATCCAGACATCCAGGGAGGCCTGCTCCGAATGGGCCAGGCTACTCCACTCAACTTGAGTCGGAGGCCTAGAGGCCGGTGGGGATCAAGGACTGCCCAACACGGGTCTAGCCTCTGTCCCAGGTTTACTTTGGTGCAGTGGCGAAGAAGGCCTCTTCCTAGCCTTCATGGCGTGCCCCATGGACAGAGAGTAGTGCCGACTAGTGGATGGCGCCGAAGCGTCGCCATGCACCGACACCACAGTGTCCCGGTGCCAACTCAGATCAGCACGTCGGAGCTGGGGTCAGCACCGACTCCATCAGAATAGCCCCGAGTTTAATGTCCCTTTCTCTCTTGGTCCGAGGCTTAAACGACTTGCAAGTATTGCAGCGATCGCTGAGATGGGTTCCCCCCAAACAGCATAAACAGTCCGTGTGAGGATCACTCAACTGGCATAGATCGCCTACAAGTATCACATGACTTAAAACCTGTGGCACGGGGCATGCCCCGGCCCGGGCACTCTAGCTAAACTAAACTAAACTAAACTACAGGTACTACACACTGAATGAACAAGCAGTTTTGGGGACGAGCTACGGCAAAGCTGGAGCAGAGCAGTTCCAAAGCACCTTCACTTGCAGCAAAAAGGAACTAAGGGTGGGGAGAGCGCGCAGCGCCCCTTATACCGCACCATGGAGGCGCCACTCCAAGGGTCGCTAGGGCGTTCCCCTATGGGTACTGCTAGGGGGAAAACTTCCGGCACCAGTGTACATGGTGAGCCTGCACACCTATTGTGGAATACACATGAGCAGTCACTCGAAGAACCACCATCCTTATAACACATGAAAGTTAGATGGAAACACTACACCAGTGGCTGTTTGAGCTAATGAAATCTTTCACTGCAGAAATGATCCTGGAAGGCCTGAGAGCCCCTGGCTGGCAGAAGGTGGAAGAAAAAGCAGATCAGCACTTCCTGATGCAGGGAAGCCATTGAAAGCCTGACACATGCTGTAAGATCCCCATCCGCAGTTAACTGGAGGATGTGTGCTCCAGATAAGCCTGGACATGGTGCCAAGATTAATTGAGTGTGTGTCAAGGACTTCTACTTAGATAGCTCTTGTTTCTGTAAACAAGCTGTCCCAGGACAGAGCACTCATTCAGCACCTAGACTGAATTCACAAGATTTTAAACAGCCCTTCATTTGGCACTACTATGGAACTTAAATCACACACATGTGAAGAAAAAGCAATCTAAATTTAAAGGTCACATTAAGATTAAAAACAAAGTGTTGATGAGGCAGTGCAGTCAGCCTTGAGTTTAGGATGCTTGGGGGGTGGGGGGAGGTGTTATTCCATTCCTCATTTGGCAAATATTCTATTGGAAATTCAATTATACTAATTAGCACCTACACAGCATTCATCCATAAAGATCAAAGCACTTTACAAGGTAAAATAAGCATTATCCCAATTTACAGATGGGGAAACTTGAACTTCCCCAAGATCACAGAGCTAGGCAACAGCAGAACTGGGACTAGAACCTACCTCCTATTTCAGTATCCTGCCCTTTGGATCATGCAGGCAAGGCTACAGACTGGTACCTGCCTCTAATGCTCTAGATTTGGAAACCAAAATTTGCCACCCTTCTTATGTACATCAAAGAATGCTCTGGTCTGGCCTTCTGCACTTAAGGATCTAAAACAAGGATGTCAGTGTGAGATCAGGAATGATTATTTAGGGTGAACTGGCAAGAGTTTTCAGGATTCAGTGGCAACATTGTTTTATGGGAAATGCTTAGCAATGCTCTTTTTAAAAAATTAAGTTTCTAGCTTGCTAGAGAGCAAAATTCATATTAAGGCCACTGGCATACACACTCTAACCACAAATACAGCATGGCTTTCAACTCAAACAAAAATATAAAGAGTTAAATAAGATGATCTAATAGCTCAGTTAGTAGAGGAAATCTAGCAGCTTTATTTGATGGGGTGTGGTACAAGATATCCTGGGACAACAACAGCTTCAGGATCTCTTACCAGACTAGGGCAGTTCTAGCATATTACAGAAGAGACATTGGAGTTCGTATGTTAGAGAAGTGTGAACTGCAAAGGCAGTTGCTTGTTATAAAATGGATGACTAACAGCTGGTCTATGGAACAACATCATTGCTACCTATAAGGAGAGGGGAAAGGTTAGAGGCAACTCTGGATGGACAGACCTCCAGGTTAGGGTCACCCGGGGCAATGCAGAACTTGAATATCACCTCTCTTGTCTAGGGGAGGGGTATAACACTCCACTCCCTAAAAACACACTTTTAAAAAGAACAGTCACATATCTTGGAAGTGATAAGCACACAGCCTATTGTCTCAGCAACTGAGAATGAACTTGGGAGACAAAGGAACAGATGAACTAAGGCAACAGTTCCCATAATTGCAGCTGCTTCCATCTTGCCGGTGACAAATTACACTGGAGCTGGTGCATGCAGTGTTGCATTAGGCAAGGTTGTCTATGCTTAAATTGGTAACAACTAGAAATTTCATTACTACCTGTTTGGCTTTTAAACAGAAGAGAAAATACATGCAAAAAAGTGCCAGGAGCTCTGAGTTTTTTGGCACTTCTCAGACTATAACCTGGTAACGGTACCCTCCTCCATGTGTCAATCAGATGTGCATTTTGGTGGGGCTAATGGGCAGGGAGAATTATTCAGGTAAGGACAACTTGCAGGGAACTGAGACTTACAGGAACACCAGAACAGACAACCAGCCCAGTAGAAGATTGTAGAATCAGTAACTTCACCTCACCTCCTCCCTCCCTCGCTCTGACTCTCCTCTGGAATGATAAAGGAGGTAGGGAAAAGTTCCTTCATGGTATTTCCATGCCCTGCGACTAGGGATTTTAGCTTTTAGTGGCTACCAGAAGTAGACCCAGAATACTTTTGGATGCCACTTCTGCCCAGTTCTTTATGTAAAAGATGTTCCAAATGGGTGTGTCTAGAAGAGGGAAGGGACTAATCTAACTACAGTATTGGAAAAAAGTTGCTGTTACCATACAATTAAACTTTATAAAAATTGATCACAATTACAGATAGGTAAAAACAGACACTTTCAACCTGGTTTTAAATCCTAAAAGGGGCTGTGTGTGAATACTAGCCAATAATTTATTCCACAATCAAACAGGAGAAAATCCTCTGGAACCCAGCGTGTTGAGATTGTAACCAGGATAAACGAAATACCCTGCTAATTATGATCTTAACAAACAGCCATGAATAGCAGGTAAATGTTTGTGTCAAACAAACCAACACAGCCACTAAAGTCTTAAAAGACTTTAAATCTCTGAATGCCCAAATCCAATGAAAAGCCTTTAAAATTAAAAATGCTGGGATAGCTTGAGGTCTAAAGACACAGGTTGCTGCATTCCAGATGAGCTGCACCCTGGATATATTGTTATGCTGGAGTTCCAGCTTGCCAAGATGTCCTCTGATTTCCTCAACCTCTACAGTGACGTATACTGTTCACAACAAAGGTGGTAACATTTGCACAAAGCTTTTACAGAAGCACTATTGATGGATCTCATGTGTGACATAAGATGGTGACAGCTCCATTTGAGTCTGAACAGGAAGGTTGGTGTCTGCATCAAAATGGCCTCAAATGAGATAAGGTCAGGGAAATGCAATTTGAATTAAAAGAAATAAGGGGAAATTAGGAGTTCAGCTGCAGTCTGAGGGACGCTCCCCCCTCAACTGGGGAAAATAAAGTTTTTTAAGAACACTTGAGTTCAAAAACTGAATAGTTATTTATTGTTCCAGAAGTACATTGCTTTATACATATTTCATAAATGATACAGGATTTTACACATGTTCAGTTTTTTTTTTTTTTAAGTAAGGATTTTCTCCATGCCCCTCCCTCACCCCAACACACAGCAAGGTTTCAGCTACAAGACTGTGTTCATTTTCTTTCCCTTTAAAACTCGGCACGCAAACAGGATAAAACAGGTACAAAATAACCCACATAATGTAATTAAAACAAAAAGACAGGGAAAATGTGGGGAGAAAAAATTAGAAACATGCATCCATTCAGTCCAACACGCCACCGAGTGAGGAGAGGCAGCAACAATCCCATCTGTTTTTCCATATCTGCAAGGCACCTGGCATCTTAATATTGGTTTGGTTTTTGTTGTTCTTTTTTAACATGGTTCTCCAAAAACTGGAGCCTCTCATCAAGACACAGTGAGAAGTAAGAATGAACTGTCAAGAGAAACCCCCATCTTTTCTGTGTATTATGTGTGGAGCTTATAAATCAACTAGTTTCAGGCAAGGTGGAGAGCAATGTGTCGGTTTGCCAACCCCAATGTCTTTTTTTAAATGAGAATGGGAGATGCAACTAGCCACCCCTAAGAAATCCTGACCCGTGGCCATCAGAGTTCATTGAAAGCTAGCTAAATAAGGGAGCGGGATAGCAAATCGAAGTGGAATTCTGTATCTTTTGCTACAGGAACCTTGGCCTTCGACAAAGCCTACAGATATGGCAGTGTACCACAAATGAGACCATTTATTCCATTACACAAGCAGTCGAACTTCATCAAATTTAATTATTCCCATTCTGAAACTGCTTGGTTAAGTAAGAGTCATGATTCTGAGTCAATTTCCTAATCCTTGAAACCTTCAAGGTTTGGTCATCCAGGTGGCTACCAGATTTGGGGTGGGAAAGACGAAAACCTTCCTTCCTTAAGACTGAGTATAAAAACTCTCATGCAATGTTGCCATTATTTCTAGAGGTAGCTCTAGAGCACTGGGACACTTCACACTTGAAGACGGTATTAAGGAATAATCCAGAGTGTCCATTATCAAACATTTAGAACAAAGAGTTCCATTTCTGATTTGGATAAAACTCA
Source organism: Malaclemys terrapin pileata (assembly GCF_027887155.1). NCBI lineage: Eukaryota > Metazoa > Chordata > Testudines > Emydidae > Malaclemys > Malaclemys terrapin. Next base: position 88,226,629 of record NC_071511.1, on the reverse strand, counting down.
TCAGTGTAACAAACAAGTAATGGAAGAAGTCAGTGAAAGGAGTGGGAGTGGGGGTGGGTAGGGGAAACTCATGATTTTCAGTAGAAAGCAGTCTTGCAGTAACTTTACAAAAAAGACACTAGGTCTGACCAGGACTGTGTGTTAATGGTGATGGAGCTCATTGTCTGTTCACCAGCCATAGCTCCAGATGGCTTGGTTTTTTGGTGCGTTTTGTTATTGAAGTGTGTCAAAAATCAAAAAAGGAAAATTTAAAAGAGCTCAGCAGGCTGCTGGTGCATTATTGAGAGGGAGACCCTGCAAAGCTGGAAGAAGACAGCCCCCCAGCATTACATTCTCATTATGAAAACCCCCAATCTTGTATTTGTACACCATTTTCATCCAGATACAAATGCTTGCATGTGACAATATTTGCCAAGCCCTTTTTGAGGCTAACATTCCACAATGCCCGATCTTCAGATTTCAGAGATTTTTTCCCCCACGGTCCTTTTCTGTTTTAAATTAAAGGTAAAAACCCTCCACCCCCACACTACCTCCCAGCTTTCACCTGCAATGCTTTAATTAAAAAGGCAAGAGCTATGAACAGGTTTTCTTTTTGCTGGGATTCAGACATTCTTTGCTGATCAGTCTTTATCATCGATTTGCTGGACAGGCAGGTGAACCTGCAGTGGGTCTCGAAGTCTCTTAAGATCCAATTCTGCCTAAAAGTAAAGATAAAGTATAAAGAATAGGTTTCTTAAACATCTTCATCAGTGCCTGCCCTCCAACCCCCAGGTGCCAGAAGAGTAAATATCCAAAGAGAAAGTCTTAAAGTCACAGTCTTAGTATCAGCAACAGCTATTCTGGTCATTGTAGTCACTTACTGAAGGTTTTCTACACCTAGAACACTACTCATCTGTTCTGGTATTCAATCATTACAAAATTAACTTAACAGAAGCCAGAATCCATTGAGACAAACTAGTGTCTTAAAAAAACAAACAAAAAAAACAATACAAAAGTCAAGGAACTACCATTGTGTAGTCTTTGCAAAATGACACTCAACAGCTAGAATCTCTTCTGAACAGGGACTGTCATTTTTTCCTAAACCACCTGTAACCTCCTTGGGACAGGTAATGTGCCCTACAATTCTGTTAATAAATCCACTCTCAACACCAATGCTGTTATATAAATTAGTAGTAGCAGCAATAAAAGACATCTGTTTTTTCAAGTTGGCCTGATAGAGGACAATCTGGTACAGCCACAGAGTGAACTGCTCAGACTTGCAGGTTCACCAAGTGGTACAGTCACCCACAGGGGTGGCAGGTTTGTAGAAATTTTGGTGGTGCCCAGAACCCGCCCCTGCCCAAACTCCACCCCCCAAACTCCGCCCCCCACCTGCCCAAGGCTCTGGGAGGGAGTTTGGGTGGGGAAGGAGGTCTGGGGTGCAGGCCCTAGGCTGGGACAGGGGATTGGGGTGCAGGCTCTGGGAGGGAGTTTGGGGATGGGAGGGGGTGCGTAGGGAGGGGGTGCAGGTTCTGGGAGGGAGTTTGGGGATGGGAGGGGATGAGGGCTGTGGCTGCAGATGAGGGATTTGGGGTGCAGGAGGGGCTCAGAGTGAGATTAGGGGTGTAGGGGGTGAGGGCTCTGTCTGGGGCTGGGAATGAGGGATTTGGGATGTGGGAGGGGCTCTGGGTGAGAGTAGGAGTGTGAGGGGGAGGGCTCTGTCTGGGGCTGCGGTATTTGTAGTGTTAGAGAGGCTCAGGGCTGGGGCAGAGGGTTGGAGTACAGGGGGATGAGGGCTCTGGTTGGGGCTGGGGATAAGGTGTTTGGGGTGCTGGAAGGGCTCGGGCAGAGGGTTAGGGTGCGGGGGAATGAGGGCTCTGTCTGGGACTGGAGATGAGGTGTTTGGTGTGTTGAAGGGAATCAGGGCTAGGGTAGCGGGTTGAGGGTGCGGGGGGCTGAAAGCTCTGGCTGGGGGTGGGGGGTGTGGGGTGGGGCAGGGCTGGGGATGAGTTTGGGGTGCAGGCAGGCTGCTCTGGGACAGGAGCCAGAGAGGAGGACTCCCTCCAGCCCTTTCCCTGCCAGCAGCAGCGAGCTCTGGGGGAGGAGCCCCCCTTTTCTGCCCCCCCCTCCCCCCGCAGCACACTCACCCCTACCCCTGTCACTGCATGTGCTCCTAGGGCCTCTCTCAGATCCAGGAATCTCCCTCGCCTCCTCTGTGGTGGGTGCCAGGGGGTGCTGCATGCGCCTCCTCCCCTGCTGTTGCCCCTGACTGTAGCCTCACTGGGGGTGAGGGATGGGGCTGCCTCCTTGCCCAGCATGGGGCAGGAGTGGTGACCGTGGGCAGGGGGCCCCCTGTGCTGGTGGAGGGTCCCGCCGGAAAAGGGAAGGGCAGACTCAGAGTCAGTCTGCCCTGGCAGTGGAGATGGGGGGCACTAGGACCCTGCAGCAACTGCTGCTGCAGGGAAGCAGCATGAAGCTGCACAGAAGAGACAGTGACTCGCTGCTCCAGGTCCCTGGAAGGCAAGAGGGGGCCAGGGGACACTCAGGGGAGGGATGGGAGGGTGGCAGGTGGGACTGGTGGGGGGACACCCAGCCCCAAATATTGGTGGAGCTGGGCTCCTGGGCTCTGAATATTGCTGGTGCCTGAGCACCACGTGGGTATAGAACTCGCCACCTATGGTCACCCAGTAGCACTCATGGAATTACATAAGAGTGGTAAGGAAAGCAAGAACCTATAATCATCAGGCCACATACTGAAAGTCATTGCAGCAGAAAACAACCGTTGCCTACTATACAGGGCTCTTGATGATCAAGACACACCCAGGGAGACATGAACTGAGTGGATGAAAAGTCTTCACCTCTTAGTAGATCCATAGTGTGTAGGTGAACAGAAGCAGAGAAAGGAGGAAATCTAGACTCAGACCCTCTGAGGCATGAAGTGCTCCAACCATCTCTAAAAAGATGCAAGGTTTGCCAATAGTTTCTCAGAAGCCCTTACAGATACATGGCTCCTTTTTCAGACTCCATCTTTGAACAGCAGTTGCACCTGTTTCCTTACGCATAGCGCATGCCAAAATACTAAACCCAACTAACGGTTTATTGATGGCTGCGACAAGAAAGTAGACTGGAAACCCAAATTAAGACAGAGACTATCATTCTACTTTCACTTGAAATGCACCCATCAATAATGGTTAAAAACACAAATGGGGGATGAGTTCTTTCGTTTTTACTCCGGCAAAACCTTGAATTACCTGAGCAATTGCATCCTTGAGTTGATTGTATTTCTCTAGGTCAAAACGTGTCTTTTTGGCTCCTTTATGGAAAAATAATAAGTACTGTCTGTCCCTGGCATCTGGGTAAACATACTCCTGGAGAGAAAGAGAGGGGAGCAGAGCCAGGGGATGAGAGGCAGAGATAAGAATTAAAATTCCAACCACAGGCTGCTACTAGCTCAGCATACATTAGATGTGCTTTTTGGGGAGGAGGGGCTGAATGGTTACTGGTGATTTAAGTGTGGGTTTGCTTGCTAAATGCAAGCAGTCACTCCACTTCTCCAACACTTACCTGTCTCTGAACCTCAATCCTGACTTGCAGTAGCCCCCCATATGCCCTAAATTTGGGACTCTTTTGAGAAGGAAGAGTTAAGTGTGCCAAACCATCAAACTGTGGGATTATTCTGGGATGCTGGCATATGCGCATGTGATGGGGTGTGCTCCCCCACACTGGCCATGCAAAAGCTGAATTAGGCCCAGATGGGCCCAATCAACTAATTAGGCTGCAAAGGGGAGCTTTAGGCTAGAGACAGGTAATTAGAGAGAAGTTCACCAGCTAGGGTGACCAGATAGCAAGTGTAAAAAATCGGGACAGGGGATGGGGGGTAATAGGTGCCTATATAAGAAAAAGCCCTGTTCATGTACTGCAAGGGGACAGTGCTGCAAACTTCAATGCAGGAGAAGGTAATATCAGGATTGTGCCTGGTACTGATGTGCTCGGTACAGAAGTGAGTAGCACTGAAGACAGCTGTACTAGAGAACCTGGTACCATAATCACTAGTGCTGAAGACCCTTGATTCTGAGCTAATCCCAAATGCCCTGGGCCTTGATATCAATTCTCAAGGCAGTACCAGAGCTCAGATCAGGCCATAGAGCCTCCGTTGAATGAGAAAGGTGAGATGACTTAGATCTCTTCTTACTGGGAATTCCTGTTGGGGATCTGCCCCTGCTTTTCCTTTTTTGTCTGAGGGCTTAGATTTAACAATTCTAGCTGAGTCCAAAGAAGGCATGGTCTTCAAAGACAAAACACGGGAGCTAATGGATGTGGAAGTCACAGGGCACTAATAGACTGAGGTGAAACTTATCCAGAAGATCTGCACTGCCTGGATTGAAGGAATTGAAATTAGAAAGAATTGGGCAGTAAAACCAGGAAAAGAACCAATTGAACACGTTCTTCTAGCTTTCCTTCTGTGCTCTATAAGGTAAGGACCCTCCTTGATCTACAGGAATAAGGTTCCAGGCTGATCTAATTCCAAGTTATTAAAAGCTAGTCACATGCACAGAGAACACCTACTGATAGCTCTGTTTTATCATGGCAGACTAATAGTACTCTCCTCAACCAGCAAGATACTGCCTCAGTTATGAATAGCTAGTGCATATCCAGTAACAGATGAGGGTAATTTTCATGTTCATGCCACCAGTAGTGAATGGGGAAATTTGGTGTGTGTTGGGGGAGAGAAATAAAGGTATCGTGAAAGGGGGCAGGAAGGTGTCCAAAGGGCACGCTTTTCAAAGCTTTGCATAAGCTAAATCTGTCATTAAGACGATGACAACACAGAGGGCAAGTCTTACCTGACGTGTCATTACGAAGTAAGCATACATTGCCATTGCACTACCATAGGTGATAAAGTAGGTGACTGGCTCCATAATGTCCCAAGAGTACTCCCACCAGGTGAGTCGGGCCAGAATCCCAAACTGAGTGGCCATGTAGGCCAGTCCACCCCACAGAACCCAGGTGGTCCTCTTCTCTGCTTTTCTGCTGATTTCCATTCTGACCTGCTGGACACAAACAAACAGTTTTGTATTCTCAATACCTTATGGGGTTGAGACAGTCATTCTGAGATCAGGTAAAAAATAAAGGTATACTTTCTACGAAAGTGGTTAGAGTTTACAGGTGCTTGATTTGAGTGTTATAGTTGATGCAGAAAGAGCTCAGGGAACCCAAAACTAACTCTAGCCTCTTTTGGGTCCACATCTCACATATTTACTTTGCTTAAATTATAGAAACTTAGCCACGGCACCATTTATATTCTTGTCAGAAATGTAGATGACTACGTAGGTATACGATTGTCATCACTATGCTGTTGGTGTGTGCTTTGATCCACTATTTTCAGTCTTTGTCTTTTAATATGTTTTATACTAATGGCTGCTCTGGAGATTGTTACAACTACTTATGATATCTCCTACTTTTACTGTATCAAAATATTGCTTTGAAATCAATATGGTTCAAAATATTTATTAGCCTGTCTTGTTTGCTTTATTTGTGTTTTCTTCTTTTCTCTTATCAAATTAAATAAATAAAATGGTTTAAAAATGAAAACACTTTTTGCAAGAATGTGGGGTCTTGGTGTCTGGGGCCAATTTGGGAAGCCACCACGTTTCAACTCTATGCAGCGATACTATTTATTTCTGTGAAGACGATAGACATGGCTTTCCTCTCATTGAGTGAGCCAGTCTTTACGTTTCAAATGGTTTTTAAAGCTTAATGTACAATTAGTGCCACTATTTAAGACAGACTTCATTATAACCATGAAAGTAAATGGGTTCAGTGGATAAGTAGATTTCCATTGGAGATTTCACATCTCACCTTTTCCAGGGGTGCTAGCTGCTCCTTGAGGTCTTCTAGCCGCCCAATCAACTCCTTTTCCTTGTTCAGTTGGTGTTCCTCAATGCACAGAGTGGTGTACAGCTGCTGAACCAATGTCTTCACATCATTCAGCGTGGTTGCATCTTCATGGCTTAGGAGGTCTAAAGAAAAAGGAGACTGCTTTATGTGCCTTTATCCACATTGGTTATCATGTACTCTTCAAAACAGCTATGGGATTCCAGGGATTTGCATTAGTATCTATTCGGCTTGCAGAGAAAATTTATAGAACAGTCTATTGCAGAGCTGCAGCACTCGAGTTTTAAGCAAAGTTATGAAACTTTCTAGGAAGAAAGCTATGCTTCACGCTAGATGCACCTAAAAACTGATAGCAACGGCTATACTGCCTTATACCCAAATATTCCAACATAGCCAATTAACAGAATAGTCTTTATCCCAACACCAAATATGGAATGCTTATTAAAAATCAAGCAAGCCAGTAAAGGAGAGTCATAGCTAATTAAATACTAACTAGTATATATTCCATGCAGAAAATCTCAATAATTTAAACATTAAAGTTGAGAAATCAAGCACTGTAAAGCCATGAAAAGCAATGTTAAAAGATTGGAAGCTTAATTTTAATTCTGCTTACTTGTATTATGGCTGCCTTAAAATATGTTATCCAGTGTCAATTTGTCAATACAAGTTAGAACAGGGGTGGACAAACTACGGCCCAGGGGCTGCATCCGTCCCTCCAGACGTTTTATTCCGACCCTCAAGCTCCCGCTGGGTGGCGGGGTCTGGGGCTTACCCTGCTCTAGCTGGGGATCAGGATTGGGGGTTTGCCCCGCTCAGCTCCTGGAAGCAGTAGCATGTCCCCGCTCCGGCTCCTACCCATAGGAGCAGCCAGGGGGGCTACGCACGCTGCCCCCACCCCAAGCGCCACCCCTGCAGCTCCCATTGGCTGGGAACCGCGGCCAATGGGAGCTGCAGGGGCAGCGCCTGCGGATGGGGCAGCGCGCAGAACTGCCTGGCCACGCCTCTACGAAGGAGCTGGATGGGGCACATACTGCTGCTTTTGGGAGCTGCTTCAGGTAAGTGCCACCTGGACCCTGCACTCCTAACGCCCTCCTGTGCTCCAACCTCCTGCCCCAGCCCTGATCCCCCTCCTGCCCTTGAACCCCTCGGTCCTAGCCCAGACCACCCTCCTGCATCCTCAACCCCTCATCCCCAGCCCCACCCCAGAGCCTACACCCCCAACTGAAGCCCTCACCCCCTCCTGGACCCCAACCCCCAATTTTGTGAGCATTCATGGCCCACCATACAATTTCCATACCCAGATGTGGCTCTTGGCACAGGCACCGACTCCGGGGCTGGAGCACTCATGGGGAAAAAATTGGTGGGGGCGGAGCACACACTGGCAGCTCCCCACCCCGCCTCCTCTCCTGAGCGGGCCACCACGTCCTGCTTCTCCCCCCTCCCTCCCAGTGCTTGCGCCGCAAAACAGCTGTGTCGCGCGGCAAGCCTGGGAGGAAGGGGGGGGAGGAGGAACGCAGCGTGCTTGGGGAAGAGGCGGGGCCAAGGCAGGGATTTGGGGAGGGATCCAATAGGGGCAGGGAGGGGGCAGAGTCGGGGGCAGGGCTGGGGGGGGCGCGAGCACCCACCGGCGCCAACAAAAGTTGGCGCCTGTGGCCCTCGGGCCAAAAAGTCTGCCCACCCCAGAGTTAGAATGTATATAAACTTGTATACAGTAAATTGCAGTATACAATCTTCAGGTTTAGCTTGATTTCTAGATTTTACTGAGACTTGGAAACCAAGCTAAGTTTAAAAAATATCCATTCAGTAAAAACTAAAAAATATTTGTAGCTTTAACACCAGCAGCTCCATTGTAAGAGATGGCTCAATATTAAGCCACACTTCTCATCTTTTATTTAGATCAAATATCAGCAGACTGTTTTCTTTAATGTAAACAATAAATCACCTTTTAAAAAGGAAGTAGCTTCTACCTGAATGCTTGGCTGAAAATATCTTTTTAACTCAACTTTGTGGTTTCTTGGCATTTATTTTCTAAAATATATTGAAAGAGTATTTGTAAAATGAAAATACAGCTGAAAAGTTAGATGAAACTTAATGGTGGAGATTGTTGGTGAATAATAATTTTACAGCCATCAGCTAATCAAGGAATTCTCCCTAGGAGAATGAGCCAGAGTTGGAAATTTCAATTTTCATAGCTGATCCTAGACTCCATCTGAACCAGCACTACTACTGTCTGTGCTACCACACAGCTGAGCTGCGTAAATTTAGCAGGTCTAGTCATCATCATGTATTAGAGTTGCATGAACTGTTCTACACTGGGACAAATAACTTCTCCTCTCAACACAGAAAAGTATATAATGGTATATTTGATTTAACAAAGGGAAAAATTAGAAGTTAATTGGCAGATTCACTTTGTATAGTGTCTTAAGACTGGTTGAGAAGAGCTTGGGGTCCCACCGGTTTATGGTTAGGAGACACGTTCAAAGTCTCACTCATTCCTTGAACCAATAGGGGTGTGGGAATGTGAGGAGGGAGATTCAGTATTCAGAGAGGGGAAATTACCCCTTCTGGCTCATTAAAGAGGTGAGCAGATGGACTCCAAAGGGAATTCTCCATTGACTCATCTGTTCAGAGACCACTTTGATGTGTGAATTTAAATAGTTGGAGCTTTTGTTTTACACAGCTATTCATAGATTCTAGGACTGGAAGGGACCTCGAGAGGTCATTGAGTCCAGTCCCCTGCCCGCATGGCAGGACCAAATACTGTCTAGACCAACCCTGATAGACATTTATCTAATCTACTCTTAAATATCTCCAGAGATGGAGATTCCACAACCTCCCTAGGCAGTTTATTCCAGTGTTTAACCACCCTGACAGGTAGGAACTTTTTCCTAATGTCCAACCTAAACCTCCCTTGCTGCAGTTTAAGCCCATTGCTTCTTGTTCTATCCTTAGAGGCTAAGGTGAACAAGTTTTCTCCCTCCTCCTTATGACACCCTTTTAGATACCTGAAAACTGCTATCATGTCCCCTCTCAGTCTTCTCTTTTCCAAACTAAACAAACCCAATTCTTTCAGCCTTCCTTCATAGGTGATGTTCTCAAGACCTTTAATCATTCTTGTTGCTCTTCTCTGGACCCTTTCCAATTTCTCCACATCTTTCTTGAAATGCGGTGCCCAGAACTGGACACAATACTCCAGTTGAGGCCTAACCAATGCAGAGTAGAGCAGAAGAATGACTTCTTGTGTCTTGCTCACAACACACCTGTTAATGCAACCCAGAATCATGTTTGCTTTTTTTGCAACAGCATCACACTGTTGACTCATATTTAGCTTGTGGTCAACTATAACCCCTAGATCCCTTTCTGCCGTACTCCTTCCTAGACAGTCTCTTCCCATTCTTGTCACCCAGCTCTGAAGGCAGCGCTGCTGCCAGCAGCAGCAGCGGAGAAGTAAGGTTGGCATATTGAGCATGGGGAAGGGGTGGAGGCACAGAAATAAACAGAGGGGGACAGAGCATGCAGAAAGAGAGACAGGGACGAGCATGGATAAGGAAGAGGAATCACAGTGGGGGAGAGGGGAATCACCAACAGGGGCAAGGGGGAGCTGGGAGGGGTCCGGTCCTGCTGCCGTGGTTGTCTGAGGGCTCCTAGCGGCAGGCTTGCTAGCACCGAGCTGAACTGTGCTGGGGCGCAGCAGGTGATGTGAGGTGTGCGGGGCTGAACCTTGAGCTGCAGCAAGAGGCAGCAAGGGGCTGGGGCCCTCATACTCCTCCCTGGCCCTATGTGGGGGCAAGGAAGCCTCCATGCTCCTGTATGTGTGCCCACAAGATGTAGAGCACAGCCCCCACAATTTTCTGACTAGCCCAGCTCAGCCCCCACACCAAGAAGTGGCTGGTGCCGCCCCTGTTTGCAACCCTTTATACACTCTGCTTAGTTTATTTCACTGAGGGCTAGCATCATTCAGCTGTCAACACAGCTTCGGTAACAGAGTTTGCTGGTGAGATTTTGCTACCTCTACTGGCCACATAGGTAGTTGGGAACACGGTAGGTGCCACATTCAGAAAACAAATCTCCACTACTTAAGTGCCTCAGAATGGTGGAAAGGATTTGTATGTGGAGGGTTCTTCCAAACCAGATGACAGTAGTTTTAATAGAGGTCACATTTTGGATCTAAACTAAAGAGCTTAACACCCCATATTAAAAGTTAAAAAATGCTAAATCAATTCCACTAGTTTTCTTCATTTATTCCTTTATTAGTAGGGGTGTTGCTTGAGAACAGGATGGATATTTGTTTATAAATGTTTGATGCTATATACAATTATACAAACATTGAAGTTAGGACTTCAAGTGGATGATTACACAATAGGAAGATTCACTTTAGAAATAACCTGTTTTTATACAAGTGTCCTTCACCTTTGAAATGTCAATTAGTTTGTGAGACTGAAGTAGCTCCTTAAATAACTAAGTGCAGAATTTGCTACTAAACATTTTTGAAATTATTTTTCAGATGCAACAAATTGGTTTTACCTCTCTTTGGTGGTTGAACATGGTATGTTAAGTCATTGATGACCAGTTTGAAGTCATCCAGCAGGAGGAGGTCTATGCCAGTTGAAGAGGCTACTCGTGTACCATCTGTAAGATAAATCACAGATGGACTGATTAAGGATTAGGAAGAAAACATTCACTTGTATTACTGCAGTTAAAGAAGAAGCGGACACCGTTACTTATACAATTTCTGGGCTAAGAAAGTGTTCAGGAACTCTAATGATTTCCTAGTAGCTAGTACTCTGCCATACCATTCAAGATCTCCCAGTTTATATTCCTGACTTGGCAAGGACTGACTCGTTTTCTGAATCATTTATAGAGGAAAGTAATCTTTCAGTAGTGTGTGTGGTCTAGTAACTAGGACTTTCAGGAGCCAGTCATGTCTTGCTGTCAGTTGGATATTCTAACATGCTACCATGTTCTGCAATAGTACAGACATTGGATGCCCTGTATCTAATCATTTGAGCACTGCAAATCTGCGGATATCTGCTTTGTATCTGTAAACCATGTTTGCAGACTGGATGCAGATACAAATTTTGTATCCACGCAGGGTCCTACTAATCATGCTAGTGTAAAATATGATTACTTCCACCCTCTATGTAAGAATTGACAACAGCTTTGACACATCCAACCCAGTGGGGTCCTCCTTTTTGAATTTCCTATCTAAGGTTTTCTAGAAATATATCTAATTCTATGTGTCATCAGTTTGTGACCCCACAGTAAAAAACGGTTACCTACCTTTCATAACTGTTGTTCTTCAAGATGTGTTGCTTGTGTCCATTCCAAGTAGGTGTGTGCGCGTGATCGTCAGTAGGTTTTTCCCCTAATGGTACCCGTTGAGTCAGCTGCGGAGCCCCCTGAAGTGGGGCCTTCATGGCTGTATATATATAGGTCTCTGCTGACCTGCCACCTCTTCAGTTCTTTCTTGCCAGATACTCCAACAGAGGGCAGGTGGGTGGGTCTTGGAATGGACATGAGCAACACATCTCAAAGAACAGTTATGAAAGGTAAGTAATCATTTTTTCTTCAAGTGATTGCTCATATCAATTCCAAGTAGGTGACTCCCAATTAGTTCCCGAAGGAAGTGTCGGAGTTCACCGAGTTGCAGACTGGAGCACTGCTCTACCAAAAGCAGCATCATCCCTACCCTGCTATGTGATGGCGTAGTGCGACAAAGGTGTGGATAGACGACCACATCGCCACCCTGCAGATGTCCTGAATGGGGAGCTGCACCAGGAACACTGCAGACGAAGCCTACACTCTGGTGGAGTGCGCGGTCAACGCTGGGGCCAGAATCTTTGCCAGGTCATTGCACGTCCTGATGCAGGCTGTGATCAAAGAAGAAATTTGTTGGGATGAGATAGGAAACCCTTTAATCCTTACAGCGATGGCGATGAAGAGCTGCATCAACTTTCTAAACAGCTTTGTATGTTCGATGTAAAAAGCCAGTGCATGTCTAATGTCCAGGGAATGGAGCATACGCTCCCTGTCATTGGCATGCAGTTCCAGGAAGAACACTGACAGGAAAATGTCCTGATTCGCATCAGTAGGAACTGCAACACTACTTTGTAGGGAAAGGCAACTGGACTTTGTCCTTATAGAAAACTGTATAAGGGGGCTCAGAAGTTAACGCTTTTTGCTCAGATACACTTCTGGATGAGGTTAGGGCCACTAGGAAAGCAACCTTCCAAGAGAGGTAGAGCAAAGAGCTGGTTGCTAGAGGCTCGAAGGGGGTCCCATGAGCCTTCAGAGGACCAGGTTGAGGTCCCACTAGGGGGGACCAGTTACCGCACCTGTGGGTATAGTCTGTCTAGCTCCTTAAGGAAGTGTCCAACCATGGGGCTAGCAAATACTGACTGCCCTGCCACACCTGGGTGGAAAGTGGAAATAGCTGCCAGGTGCACCTTAATTGCTGAGGCCGCCAGCCCTTGTTGCTTTAAGTAGCGTAAATAATCCAGTATAAAAGAGGACTGAGGATTGGAGTGGAGGGATACCCCTCTGCGAGGACCAAACAGAGAACCGTTTTCACTTGATCAGATAAGTGGCACGAGTGGAGGGCTTTCTACTGCCCAAAAGAATCTCCCTAACTGAATCGGAGCACTGGAGCTCTAATGAGTTCAGCCATGGAGTTTCCATGCTGTGAAGTGGAGACATTCCAGATTGGGATGCTGGAGGTGGTCCTGGTCCTGCGTGATGAGGTTCCACTGAGAGGTCTAACAGTGTGGAGAACCAGTGTTGGCGGGGCCACACCGGTGCTACAAGAATAAGGGATTCCTTGTCCTGGCGGACCTTGAGAAGGACTTTGAGGATGAGAGAAAAGGGTGGGAACGCGTACAGTCGTTATCCCACCCATGAGAGGAGAAAGGTGTCTGAGATGGAGCCGGGGCTGTGGTTCAGGAAGGAACAAAACTGCTAGCACTACCTGTTGCTGCGGGTCATGAACAGCTCAATATGTGGCCATGAAAGAACTTCCTGAGGTGATCGGCTAGTTCATTTTGTCAGCCCGGCAGGTACGATGCTGCTAACTGTATCGAGTGGGCAATGCAAAGTCCAACCGTTTGAGGGCTTCTTGGTAAAGGAGAGAAGAGCGAGCACCACCCTGTTTGTTTATATAGAATATTGCTGTGGTGTTGTCTGTCAACATTGAAACACATTTGCCCTGAAGACGGGCCTGAAATGTCTAGCAAGCTAGATGCACTGCTCCATAGCTCCCTGACATTGATGTGCAGCAATAGTTCTGCCTGGGACCATAGACCTTGTGTCCTGAAGTCACCCAGGTGTGCCCCCAACTCCGGCACCGACGCATCCGTGACTAGTGAGAGCGATGGCTGTGGCTTGGAGAAAGGTACTCCCACATAGACCACCTGCGTCGGTAGCCACCCCCAGAGGGACTGGAAGAGCCGAGGAGGGAGTGTGACCAGCCTGTCCAGCATGTGCCGGCTCAGCCTGTACACCTCAGCCAGCCATGCTTGGAGAGGGCAGAGCCGCAGCCCTGCGCGCTGCATTATGTAGGTGCAAGCCGCCATGTGACCCAGCAATCTTAGGCAATGCCTGGCTGTCGTGGTTGAGAATTGATGGAGACCTTTGATAATGGCACTTAGGGTCAGAAAACGAGACTCAAGAAGGGACGCCCTGGTTTGGGTGGAGTCCAAGAGGGCCCCAATGAATTCTATTCTCTGAGTGGGGGGTTAGGGTCGATTTTGCCACATTGAGGATGAGACAGTCTAAGGAATGTTGTCTGCACCAGGTTCACGTGCTCCTCCACCTGAGCTCGAGATCGCCCCTTGATGAGCCAATATTCCAGGTATGGGAAGTCTTGCACCTTGTGCCTGTGAAGAAAGGCCGCCACGCACTTGGTGAACACCCGAGGAGCTGCCGATAGTCCAAATGGGAGGACCGTGAACTGATAGTGCTTATCACTGACCACAAATCGCAGAAAGTGTCTGTGGGACGGGATTATGGAGACATAGAAGTATGTGTTTTTCAAGTTGAGGGCGGCATTAGTCCCCCAGATCCAAGGAAGGGATGGTGGAAGCCAGGGAGACCACGCAGAACTTTACTTTCTTCATGAATCTGTTGAGATTTTGCAGGTCTAGAATAGGCCTGAGCCGACCCTTGGCCTTGGGGATTAGAAAATAACGGGAGTAGAACCCTCTGCCCCTAAATTCCAGAGGAACCTCCTCTCCCGCCCTGAGTAGAAAGAACGATTGCACCTTCTGCATAAGGAGTTGCTCATGAGAAGGGTCCCTGAAGAGGGATGGGGAAGGTGGGTGGGAGGGAACAGAATTGGAGAGAATATCCCAATTCCACTGTGCTCAGGACCCAGCAGTCTGAGGTGATTTGAGACCAGACATGGTAGAAATGGGATAGACGGTTCATAAAGGGAGGGAAAGGATCCAGGCATTGAGCTAGTGCTCTGTCCTTGGGTGCACCTTCAAAAGTTTGGCTTTGCGCCCAACTACTGTTTAGCCAAGCCCTACCCCTGGCCAGAGGAGGACTGCAATGGGTGCCTCCTGTTACTCCTGCCCTGCTTTCTACTAAAATACTGTCTAGGAGGGGCAGAGTAGAATCGTGTGGTGGTCTGGGGTTTAAACGGCTTTCTTTGAGGGGCCAGTGTGTCAATCCCCAGGGACTTAAGGGTCCCCCGTGAGTACTTAAGGCTATGCAGCCTTGAGTCAGTCTGCTCTGCAAACAGGCCCGAGCAATTGACGGGCAGGTCCTGGATAGTATTTTGGACCTCTTGCGAGAGCCCAGAAACCTGGAGCCAAGAGCTGCGCCTCATAGACACTGCCGTGGCTATAGTGCAGGTAGCTGAGTCAGCAGAGTTCAGGGCGGCCTGTAGAGATGTCCTGGTCACCACCTTGTCCTCCTCCAGGACCACTGAGAATTTGGAGCGTGAGTCCGCTGGGAGGAATGCCTGAAACTTCGCCAAAATGTTCCAGGAATTATAAGCATAGCAGCTTAGGATCACATGCTGAATAGCTATCCGAAGCTTGAGTCCTCCGGTGGAGTATACTTTCCAACCGAAGAGGTCCAGCTTCTGGGCTTCCTTGGATTTAGGCATTGGCTCCAGTTGCCCCTGCTGCTCCTTATGGTTAGCTGCCTCCACCACCAGGGTCCCAGGCTGGGGGTGGGTAAACAGGTGCTTGTATCCTTTGGATGGCACAAAGTATCTCCACTCTACCCCCTTAGCTGTTCGTAGAGGCAGGAGTGTGCCACAATACCTTGGCAGTGTTTTGGATAGCTTTAACAAGGGGCAAGGCTACCCTTGATGGCCCTTCTGGGGCCAAAATATCGACCATCGGGTCCATGTCCTCCATGACTTCCTCCGTTTGCAAATTAAGGTTTTGGGCCACCCTCCTAAGAAGGTCCTGATGGGCCCTAATGTCCATGGCAGGCAATGTGATGGATGTCCATGCCACTGCCTCATCAGGGGAGGAAGAGGATGACCCCTTTGGTTGCATGGAGTCTTCCAGACCCGGAGCGGAGGGGGGGCTGCCTGGATGTACGCCCCTTGCGTTGCGCAGGTGGCTGCTGTGGTGCCTGGTGCCGCGGTGGCTACAGCACCAGTGCTTGTGCCAGTGAATCCCAACCCCGAGGGGATTAGTAGGCAACAGACATGGGCCTCTGACACCATGGCCCTGGACTCCGGCACTTGGGCTTGGTGATAGGTCCATGGTGTCCAAAATGCCCACTGAGTCGACCCCTGCCACTGAGGGGGACCAAGACATTATGGGCACCTGTTGCCCCTCATCCCGCCTGGGGATCAGTGCTGGGAGTGGTACCAGCTCTGGCAAACACGTAGGAGTCCGCCTCTGACTCAGAAGAAACGTCCGAGCCCGACCATGGTGGAGTGGATCCAGACATTGCTGGGGAATGGTGCCGCAGCGATGGGAAACGGTGCCACATCATAGTGGACTTGCTCCTGTGGTGGACAAGCATTGGTGCTGCTGCTGCTGCGCAGGCTGATGGGATAGCAGGCTGTGCCGTCATGGCAATCAGGTCCCTTGCTACCTTGAACATGTCCAGCATGGAGGGAAGATCAAGATCCTCCTCCAGTTCCTTCTGTACCATGGAGTCCACCAGGATTGACGGACCTTCCCACATTTGGCGCTGGCATTGGCAGGCTCGAGGCTGAGTGTCCCGATGTGGGACACACCCCATTGGTGCCTGCACACTCCGATGGCTTGGTAGGGGAGCGCCCCCTATCAGTCCTTTTCTTCTTGAGTGGCACCAGGGACTGCGAGTGGTGCCGCATGCTGGAGCTGGTTCTCAGTGCCAGGGAATGACAGTGCCAGGGCTCCTTAGATGAGTCCTTCCTCAGCGCCAAAGCCTTCCGCACCAAGGCCGGTGCACTGGGAGCGAAGGGCTGACTCCATGAGGAGGAGTTTCAGCCAAGAGTTCCGCTCCTTTTTAGTTCTGGAGATAAAGCCCCTGCAGATTTTACATCTGTTCACTTTCACCCAGGCACTTAATACAGGAATCGCGTGGTCCCCCTTTGGACATAGGCTTAAGGAACGACTCACACGACTTGAAGCCCTTAGATCGAAGCATGCCCCAGTCCTGGGGAAGGGGTTATTGCGGGGGGGGGACCCCCAACGTAAACCTAACTAACTTAAACTAAACTACAACTAAGCTACATAACTGTTTATGTCTGTTTACAGATAGACAAGAAAGATGACCAGTAGGGAAGCACTTGCAAATGCAAGAATGAGAGCTGCTCCAATGACTGTCACTGGTGGTAAGAAGGATCCTATATACATGGCCACGAAGGCACCACTCCAGGGGTCTCCACTGCCAACCAGACAGGTACCGCTAGGGGAAAAACCTTACGACGATAATGCACACGGCGCGCACACACCTACTTGGAATGGATATGAGCAATTGCTAGAAGAATAACTGTTTTAAAGCTGTGGTGGTGCATACACCATGCATACACAGTACTTGAGTGTACTTTGCTCTATGAACACTCCTCCTTCTTGCAAACTGATTAGAGGGCTCCAGTTGTGTCACTAACAGAGTCTCTAAATCAGGTTTTTTTAGTACACTCCTGCCATGCCTTCAGTCTAGACATTAGGGTAACCACAATCAGGACTTACAGTGGCCATAAGGCAGTTTAGCTGAGCAACTGTACTTTGCGTGATTAATAAAACTTGTTTGGAGACAGGGCACAGGTTATCTACACAAGTTCATGAGGGAGCATCTCTATAAAGCAAAACCATTTGCTTGTTAAACAGAATTTCAACTGAACGAATATTTTAGATTGTAGGGTTTAAATATATATTTAAAGAAAAAATACTTGAACAGCAGCAGACCCTTTCTACTCTTCCTGGAATGATTTAATTTTGTGAAGACCATAGTAAGGAAAAAAAGTGATTCTTCTCGGACTTCTTTCAATAGAGTGTCTCCATGGATAGTCTCTCATACTTGGATGCTGGTGCCACTATCAAGCATGGATTTACAAAAAAGACCTAATTTTCACAGTGAGAAAATGCCAACACCTTTCTAGATATTTGGATCTAATAGGCAGGGAGAGGGAAAACAAGTTAATTAATCCATGTTTATATTTCTATTCTCAAGGTAGTTTTTTAAAGTGCTCCATGGTACTTTGATTTACCTTTTTTGCTAAAAGGATTCTCATTCAGAGGTATTAATGTGAAGCTCCTCTTTGCCACTTTGATATCCTCAATCATTAAACTCCCAAATACCTATGCAACTTCTAAAAATGAGGTTGTTTGAGCTGTTACATTCACACAGTTACAGTAACTAATGCTGCAGCAAGGGCCAGTGTGCTCTTGCTCCACGCAATTTTCATTATGAATCACTTTTTTAAGAAGGCAACTATAGCTATAGCAAAAAGTAGTTTCTAAGTTGAAGCTTGGTGTTAGAAATGTCCCCTCTCCCTCCACATTACTGTCTACCCTGTCCATGAAGTATATGAGCATGCACTCAGAGAACTAATAGAATATTCCCTATGGTGGAGGCTGCACTTCCACTGGTAAACATGTTCAAGACATTACTTTTAAAACAGTTTAAGGTCTGAAAAGGTGCTATAGTTGAATGGAATAAGGTGATATGGGTAGTCCATTTGTTTGCATAAATAATCGTACCTGGGGAGTAGATTGCGACCCGGTCAATTCCCCGGTCCTCTGCCTGCAGCTGTTGTAAGAACACTCCAACAGAGTCTGAGATAGGTTTAAGCGTGAACTGGCAACGCTCTCGCCGGGATGGAAGATTCACAGAAATCACAGGTAACCCATTTTGGTAAACCACTGTCACATCTAGAGAAAAGAATATTAGACTCAAGACAGACCATTTCCAAATATGCAGTATAAGGAAAAAAAATACCTTGTATAACAATCTTGTATATGTCCCATGAAGACATGGCAGGGATGGTTAAATATCAAAGTGGAAGCTCCAAGTTTTTAATTATTGTTTATTACTACACAGACAGCCTTATCAATCTTCGTGTTGAAGGATATCAGAAGTTCTCCCTCCCCACAAGTTCACAGCATCTATTAACTTTCTGGTGCTTTGTTGGAAAGTCTTAAAGTGGAGTGTGATTCTTAGAGATACGATGAAAGTGTAGCTATTGGACAAAAGTGCATGGTAATTAATAGCAGCAGTGATAAAAAAATGTTCTTTAATCTAAGCACCAAACATTTGGTACTTTGCAAGACAAAAGGTCTTTCAGATTGTAATCTCTGAAATAAAGACAGATCACACACTAGGAGATCCAGCAAAAGGACATACTTCAGAAAAATTATGTTTTTACTCTGATTAATTCAATTTTTCCCTATTTGTGTATAATGAACAAATCAGCTTTAAGTACGACCAATAAGCGGACAGTCAGAATTCTGTCAGAACATACTACCTTTTCCTCTCTTTAATCCTAGTTTGTGCTCTAGAACATAAATTTACTTACCCAAGTTAACAGGTCATGTGTCTAAATTCCTTGGCCTTTGCTGAAGCTCATCTTCGAGAGAACCAGAGTTTGTGTCTTTCTATTCCAATAAGCAATTGGGAACTTCTATAACTATCTATAACTTCCAGTGGTTTGAGATCTGTCTATGGATCAGAGCCTGCATTAAACTGCTAGGATTTCTATAGTAACATTTCTTTTGCTAATTTTTATTCAGCTCTCTATCTGACTTACAGTGAACCTCATCATGGTACTTGGAGATCTACAACTTGAATTTAAAAACACTCAATTTATACCATCACACGTTCAATATTGTGTTTTATTTTATGTGGTCTGATGAAAAAAATGCAAGTGGTCGTTGATTATGTAATCTATATGCAAAGTGTCAGTTGTTCAAAGTAAACTCATATTACTTATGCAGCTGTAAAACAGTCCTGACTAGAATAAATATTACTTCCTAAAGTGTAGGGGTATCCATATTCTCCTGCATCAAAATTTGCACTTCACTGAAAGGAAGGGATACATAATTTTCTTTTCTAAACCATTACAGAGAGAGAGAGAGAGAGAGAGAGAGAGAGAGAGAGAACCTCTAATTGTCTGTAGAAATGTATATGGTAAAGAGCTTACATATTCGTTAAAAAGTTTATGCCTCAAAACATTCAGAGTGTTTTTCAGCAAATTATTATTAATGACTCCCCTGGGCTCTCACATAATCATGGCAGAAAACCTAGATTATTTTCCCAAGCAAAAAAAAAAAAAAAAAAATTGCTTTCACCTTTGGGAGATAGCCAAATGTAAATTAGTAGCTTATCAGAGACCTCTTAAGCTATCCAATATATGGTGCTGCTTATTGACTTTTCTACTGAGGCATAATTCACACGCACATTTTCTGTTATACTCCATGCTGGTAGCACAAACTGTTACATCAGAGACTGGAAATATTTTAATTTAAGATGATGCCCTGGTCACACATGTCTTAGACCTGACCCCAATGCTGGGAAAGAATACTTCTTACAGAAAACCTCCCTGACTTTTTGAGGCCCCAGTGTCTACAATATGGTTTGGTTTTTTTTGAAGGGGAGGGGGGAACCAATGAGATCAACTTATGAAAACTAACTCAACTGCAAACACTATTCCTACCCTCTCTTTCGAGAATGTAAATTGGTATTAGGAGACACTAATTAAAAAAAACAACACACACACTGGAAAAGTGCAAAAAGCTGATGGCAATTTTCTAGAACTGATACAAGTTGAGTTTTAAAACTTAATGAACAAAACAGAAGAAATGTAATGTAGTCTGAACAAGACAAAGCCAGAGTTGAATTAGCCCTTTACAATGACTTGTAACCTGGCCTGAATTCCATAATGAATGTCATTTTTACTTTTTGCTCACCAAAAGCAGTGCACTCTTGGCATGTGTTGCCAGGACACAAGGCCTCTACAGTGATATCTACAATTAAAGACTCCCAAACGATAACACATTGATTTCAAAAGAATTACAGGTGGTATTGATGTTTAATTGCTTTACACTTCCAGACACTGCAACAGGATGAAACACAAGGATTTCTTTATTACATTCCCTTATACTTTTGAAGTGCTTTAAGATGTCTAAAGTCAGGGATCCAAAAATCACTAGTCACTTTTGAAAATGTAGACTAGAAAGTAAAAAGCAATCATATCAGATTTATCTGAAAAAAGTTGTGCTTGTTTGAACAGTTAAATAGCATTTCTAATCCCATGCTAGCAACTATTTTTAGGTTACTTACGATTTTGATAATGGAGGTCAATGTTTGCCACCTCTTTCACATTACTATATTGCCAGTATATCTACAGGATATTGGTTAGTGTCAGGTAAATTAATGATTTTTCTACTGTGGAGAAATGAGCTCAGAAGGAATTCTGTGACAAACTGGATGAAGTTAAATTGTTTGTTTTTTTTCAAAATATTAACATATTAATATTATGTTTTTTCAAAATATTAATTGATCCTGTGGCTGGTATGCACACAACATAATATAAAATCTAATATAAATTATATATAAGCATGGAGACCATGGGCAAGTATGTGCTAGGCTCTAGTTCAATGTAAAAAAATGTTGGGATTTAAAATGCTAGTCTGATCACATAGCCCGTGGACCTTCTCCATTACTGGAAAGAATGAGGGGATGCTGTTTCAAGCTGTCTCTACACTAGCAATTATCTGATAAACTTCCACAGTGACACTAGGACAAGTGCAGCTCCATTGTCTCGAACACTGGTGGAAGTGTGTAAACTGACCATTGGCATTTTCATCACCATCTGCTCAAAGCAGATCTAGATGACAGTAATAAAAATGCTGCAAACAAGTCTATACTAGCAGTACCCTCAATTGCTAGCACCAGTATAAGATTTCCAAAAAATTTCAAGTGTAGATGAAGCCACATTTCCTTAGGATGACTGGTCTGTGACTATACTGTGTCTTCTTCACAATACCTTATACAATGAACTTAAAAAATATATATATATATATCATTCTCAAACCTTATTTACAGCTGGAAAAGGCCCATAATTCAGCTGGATCATGGCTGATCCTCCTATCTTCCAGTGAAGGTCAGGCCTTGTCAAACCTTTACTACTGGGGGAAAAAGCCTCAGGTAAGAATGAAACTGAGGACCTCAATATTTCCAACCCAATAGATCCCAAGAAATAGAAACATCAGGCCTCAGGGAATTGATATGGGAAAAGTCAAAGAGGTAGTTGTATAATGAGATAGCCAACCAATATGCAGTATCTTTGTCAGACCTAGCCCTTTGATACCCCTGTGTGGTATGTGACCCGTAGGATTGAGAGGCATATGTAATCGAGTACAAAATGTTTATTCTTAGCATGTCACTCTGGATTAATTTTAAACCAATACTCTAATTTATATCATGCATTTAAAAGTAATGTCATGCATATACTATTTCACGTACACAATTTTCCTACTTTTTTTTTTTTATTGTAAACTGGTCACTTAATGAAAACACAAAGGTTTTTGGAAAACCTCCAGTTAAGCAGTTAGAGTTAGGGGTGGGAGACTGAACTTCATCCTTGCACTCTGTCTGAAATTTTAACTCTGTAAATGTAAGCCTCAAAAATGCAGTGTGGTGTGGTGTTCTTCTGTTTTTTAAGAAAATGTGGTCAGTATTACCTTGGGAAGTGTATTCAACATTAACATTGAAAAACATGGGCGTGTCAAATTAATACTTAGGGTTGAACATTTAACAAAATTACTTGAAGGAATAAAGTGAAATACCAAAGTACACTATGAGAAAGACTAAAAGATTCAGAACTCAAGTCATACCCAAACTATCCTACATAAATTGCATAATCGTATCAAAATTTCACCTGTCCTTCCTTTTATTCACCCTCCCTGGTTCATTTAAAACCTATTGTTATATCTGGTTCCTAAATTTAGCTTGTAAATGCTAGTCTTATTTTATATGTATTCACTGGCTACACTCAATGTTTACGTTTGTATATGAAAAGCTGCAACTCTAACTAGCACACTGGATCATCCTGCACAAGCACCGTCTACAGTTATCTTGAGCTATGGAGCCATAAAGCAGACAATGTAGAAGTCTTTGGTTTTCATTTTGTAGCATGAGTTTGGTGAACTGGACCTTCATTTCACTAGAGATTACCTTCTTTAGCAACAGATTCCCTTGCCTTATGTCACACAGTGACACTATTGAAAAGTGTCAGTATCTGAGCCCTTTAACTGTAAAGAAAGGAGGAAACTGCTTTAGTAATGAATAAATGATCAAGGCAAGGATCGAGTAAGTAGTTGGTACAACTGCACTTTAAGTATGTTCACTGTTTATTAAATATCTGTCACAGAAAAATACTGGGTACATATAGTTCTAGCAGAAGACTACTTAGCATGAATTTTTGCTGGACAATTCTTCCTTTCTTAAAGCTAGTTTTGTAAAAGTGGATAGTTTTGAAACTATAGTTCTTTGCAAATGACACTTTCGTCAAACTGTGACTGGTTTATCTTATATTTAGTTTATCCACCAATTTAATTAAGATCCCAGATCTATACAAAACTTTTGGGCTATTCATTCTCTCAGCAGGAAATATTTGCAATTTGGAGCACTTGTTATACTGTATGTTTTCACTAACCTGCAGACCTATTCTGGGATACAAGACTACAAAAGTGCTCTCCAAAGATTTTTCTTCAAACGTACATATAACTGGAGATCTAGCACAAGGAGCTTTGGCAATGACCCCTTTGAATTCTGATCCACTTACAATTTTTGGGGGGTGGCAGAAATGTATATTAAAGCTTCTTTTAGCTTGAAACTGCATGGCTGTGTTGTGGAAGATTTCAGACACACTCCTGTGTGTGGCAATTACTTCTTCCACTGCATGCGAATGTAAAAAGAATGTAACACACGCACCCTATCCAGAGATTCTCAAACTCGGGGGGGAGGGGGGGGGGGAGAGGTCACAAGGTTATTACATGGAGGATTGCAAGTTGTCAGCCTCCACCCCAAACCCTGCTTTGTCTCCAGCATTTATAATGGCGTTAAATATATTAAAAAGTGTTTTTAATTTATGGATGGGGAGTCGCACTCAGAGGCTTGCTATGTGAAAGGGGTCACCAGCACAAAAATTTGAGAACCACGGCCCTGTACAGACTTGTATAACAATAAATCTAAATATGCTTGGCAAAGATTGAGACAATGTTTTTGTTCTGGATAGGTGGCTTACTTAACAACATGAAATTAAAGTAACATTTATAAGGTGTGCCTTCATTTGCAGTTTGTAACATGGAAGTTTTTAATGCCAGTTTGTAAATTCTGATCTCTTGGAACTATCATTTCATCTCTATTTTGGGGTAAAACATGGCTGATCCTTTGCATTGCCTCCACAACTTTCCCAGACCCCGTTGACCTAGAAGTACACCGGTGGGGTGAGGCTAGGAGATGCTTTGCTGGACTGGTGTCCCCCTTCAGCTATTTCAAAAGCAGCACAGACTGGCTCTGGAGGGAGCTGGTATGAAAAGCTATGGCTTGTTTGGAGGGAGGAAGAGGAAAGATATAGGAAGAGTAAAAGTAAAATTGTGCTATATTTGGGGCTCAGCAGCTATTTTGCAAAAGAAAGCCAGGGATTGGTTTTGTGGCACAGCTACATGGCATTCTGTAAGATGATGAGAGTGACCTTCAAGACTCCTTGTTCTCATAAGCAAATGAAGTGGGCTGTGGACGCGATGTCTGGTTTCTGGGCATGAACATTAATCAAGCCTTTCTGAAGCAAATGACCACTCTCTTCTTAAGTCAGGGAATGAAACTGATGATAAACAAAAAATCCTTTTATCTTCCTCCTTCCTTCCCAGAGGGAGGGTGCTACCATGGTGAAGCAGAACTAGGGAAAACTCGGAAAGAAAAGGAGCAGCTGCCCTAGAAGGATTATGTGCATGCATTTATCCAAACTTCAACAAAAGATATAGGGGGAGGCCAATTTTTTTTATTTTACGCAAGCGACTTTATGAACAATATTTCATACTGCTGTTGTCTTAGCATTGCCATTTCATCTCCACCCCCACCCCAGTCCCTGGAGAAAAATTAGATGGCATCATAGGAAAAATAAACAATCACACTGGGTGATTTGAGTTGGAAAGTCATTCAGAAACAAGACTAAAAATTATTTGCCAAAACTCACCATCAGAGGGCACAACTGTACTGCAATGCACCACTCTCAAGCTCTGCCATGGAGAAAGCCTCTGGTGCACCTAGAAAATCCAAACACAGCAAAATGGAATGGTTAATAAAGAGCAAATGCTGGGTTATGCCAGTCTCTCAGACTCTCACCCCACTGCCACCTCTCTCCACACATCCTAATGACATTTATCTAGGCATATCCTCCTATCTACCACAGGGATGACAGCAAGTCAGGAGTATCGGTCATGAGCAGCATCTTTTGTTGCCATCTGTCATCCAGAAGGGATTTACCCCCTCAGCCACGTTCATGTCTCATGGTTTCTGCCCACCAAATAGTGTAGTTAGAGAAAACTTTAAAGGGGCAGCTTAGAAATCAATGTTTGTTGGCGTAACAGCCACTTTAGCTTAAAACTGAATTTTTGAACATTAAATTTGAGTCACAGGTAGAGAAGGCAAGAAAAAACATAAGGTAAAGAGCAGTACAAGTAGATAACACTTGGGAAAGACAGAAGGAACTGCAACATAATGGGTGAATAGAAAGAGTTATGAAGAATTGATCATTTTGTCCTTTGGGTATATAAATCAACAAAAACAGAGGAAAAGGTCATTTTTATTATGTTTCATACAAGCAAGCTTGTATACAACCACCTTACCAGAATCAGGGAAAAAGGGGCAAGACCACTGGGCTGAAAAAGACTGCCTTGCAGTAATCAGGAGAAAAGTACAGAAGTGGATTAATTTACTTTTGTATGTATTGACGTTATTTACACTCGGTAAGCCACATATATTAGTATGTAGAGGAGAGCCTAGAGTCAGGCTGATTTAAGCACTTGTTTCCAGAAATATTGTCTTCTAGGATAACCCCACTACATGGTGTTTAAGAAATGCTTACTGGTAGATTACAGCACTAGCACAAACCTACAAAGTCCCCCCATTTTATAAACTAGATGGTATTAGTCAAGATGGAGCAGTCTATATATTTAAGTAGTTAGTACATTTAGATATTTCAGCTGTTTGTGACCATATTTAATTGCAAATTATTTTTGTATTCCAAAGCCTGTATTCAATTACAAGTGTACCTTTAGTAAAGATTCTTGCTTTAAGTGTTTTCTGGACAATTTCTGCATTGATCAGAATTTTGTATCAAGAACTCAAACGTGTTAGTTATTGCTGTACCAAGTTGTTAAATGAACTTAAAACTATTGGGTTAGGGGCAGGGTGGATAAAAATTAATGATTTAAAAATAAATAAATAAAAAAGATTATTTTTTATTTAAATCGGATTTTTTTGATAAAATGATTTTCGAGGAAAAAACCTATCTAAAGATAGTTTTAATTAAGATACAATATAGCTCAAAGATAACTCATCATGGAATAGGGATTATCAATCCTCATTCTATAGTACGAGACAATATATTCATGTAATATTTAAGGAAAGTTTTGTAAATGAGTTCCAATAGTTCATGGATTAGGGACCCAATTTTATGGGGTTCCAGGGGCTTCTCTATAGATTATTTAGGTTACTCTTTCTATCTACCCAATGGGACTCAGTGCTCAGTCTAGAAGATACCATCAGAGATGCTTAGTTTTGCAGTTCTCAAACTGTGGATTTGTGTCTCCAGAGATTGCTTGTTAACAGCAAAACTATTTTTAAATAAATTATAAAATAATATATAGAGGTGAGAAATAACAGACCTCAACCCTATTGTCCCTCTGCACATTTGTGTACACAGAGTCAATACCTTACCTCTCTCTAAAAGTGCAAAGTTTCAAAAAGTTCAATGAATAGAAGATTGTCGGGGATGGAATATATCTGGACAAGGAGAAGTCTAGAGATAAATGTGAGAAGGGAGGGACAAGCAGTAGAAACAAAAGTGAAACTGTTTGAGCAGCATATTCCAGAAGTCTTGAGGTCTTTCTGAGTGTAGCCTTCATTGATTTGAGATCTACCATACCATTCTCTCACTAGACGGGAAAACCTATAATGGCAGCAGGCCATAAAAGAGACTCAGTTTGGGAATAAGAACCATTCAAGAAATATATGTTTGCTGATGATGTTTTAAAGAAAGTCACACCAGTGAACTGGTGGAAGTTACTTAAGCACTTGGATTCAGAGACTGTTGAAGTGATAATCTCACTTTTAACAGCAGTAGCTTCTTCTGCCAGTGTAGAAAGAATATTTTCTTCCTTTGGACTAATTCATTCCAAATTGAGAAATCGTTTTGGACCTGAAAAAGCAGGAAAGCTTGTTTTTCTTTTCCAGATTATGAACAAACAGGAAAATGAAGGTGAAGATGACTGAGTTAGCTGCAGAAGCCAATATTTTAAGTTTCTCATGTTGACCTGGCTGACATAATCGATTTGTTTTTTTTAAAACGGTATTTCATTGAACTATTTTAGTTAAAAACAATTTAAAAAAACCCCACAAACCTGATTTTAAAAAACTTAAATGTTTAAATGAATTCAAATGCTTGTTTTGTTAAACTATTATATGTTTGTGGTTGAAAAAAAAAATCCAGAATACAGAAGGTTGTTGTTTTAGTTAAATAAAACAATTTAAATGTCTGTCTGATTATGTTCCCCTCCTAATACACCATGACAAGAAAATCCTCCAAATATTAATGATTAACCTGTTGAACTGGAGATAGTTCACCTCCCAAGGACTTCATAAATATCTGCTTCAATTACCTTCGGTGAATGAAATAACCAAACCATCATTCATTTTCTGATATAGCTGTAAAACTAATCTGAAAAGTTTTCAAAATAAATCACTTAAAAATATAGAGTGTATACCTTCCAAAAATGAAACCTACATCTATCTCTGAGTTGTGAAGACTATGTATTAAGGTTATAACAACCAACAAGAATGCACTTTTATGTATAAATCCATGATTAAATCGAGTCTTCCTGACTAGTGATTTAAATCATGATTTAAATCAAATCCAGCCTGGTTAGGGGAATGTCAGTGGAATAAAAATTGCTTTCTCAGCAATTTAATTTCCCTCTCTCTTTTGAAAGCAGTTGTACAAATTGAATCCGGACCCTAAAATCACAATTTTTAGGCTGGGAGATATGCCCGCCTGCTGAGAACATTGAAAATTCTAAAAATCCAATGTAACTTGTATTGTATTTTTGTTTCACCCTGTTTCAAGGCAGAACAGCAAACCCTTTAAACTTAACACTTTTAATCCTTTCCCCCCTTATCTGAAGCCACAATCTGTATGCAGAAACATCAGATACAGAATTACCATACTGCCTGATTTTTGCAGGACAGTCCTAAGTCTGACAGCTGTTCAAACAGTCCCAAATATTCTTTAAGGCCTGTTTTATCACTACCACATAATTGTCGTCATTTCAAGTGTTCTTTCTTTAAAATCACACACATTACCCTGGTATGACGTGATGATATGAAGCCAACTATCCCTCAAAACAGTGTCAAAAGTGGCCGTTGTGGAGATATTACACTAGGAGGATTTTAAGTTTAGGAGGCGAGTATGCAGCAGGTGCAGACTAATGCTAGAAACTTTCCTACTTCAATGCAAAATATTCTTCAAAACAAAGGAAGAGGGAAAACAAAGAAATTATGTGGTGTGTGTGGCTGTTCTAAGGCAAGGTGTTTAACCATTGACCATTACTCTAAGATGGTCAAGCACTCATTTTCACACAACACAGATAACAAGGCACCAGATCTATTTTGTACCTACACATCTTTAGGAAGTGCAGGCTTTGTAATTTCTGAGTCATACAGAATCAGTTTAGTTTTGAAACAAGGTTTTCAGTAACCCTATGGAAAGAATTTGGTTCTCACTTCACTTTATAGATTCATAGATTCTAAGGCTAGAAGGGACAACTGTGATAATCCATTCTGACCTCTTGTGTAACACAGGCCAGAGAATTTCCCCAAAATAATTCCTAGAGCATATCTTTTGGGAAAATATCCAATCTTGATTTAAAATGTCAGTGACAGATTCTAACAAGAACCTTGGTAAGTTGTTTCAGTGGTTGGTTTTTAATCATGAGAGTAACTGACACCTTATTTCCAGTCTGAATTTGTCTAGCTTAGGCTTCTGGCCATTGGACGGTGTTATACCTTTCTCTGTTAGATTAAAGAGCCCATTATTAAATGTGTGTTCCCTATGTAGATATTTATAGACTAATCAAATCATCTCAACCTCTTCCTCGTTAAGCTAAATAGATTGAACTCTGAGTCTATCACTAAAGGCACGTTTTCTAATCCTTTAATCATTCTCATAACTCTTCTCCAATCCCTCTTCAATTTATCAGGATCCAGGTTAAAATCACATATCACTTACATTCATCCCAAGATTCAGAACTGGGCCTCAGTATAATGAGGCATTGTCAACAGACATCCCATTCCACGCCAAAGTGTACTATTCAACAGGTTTACAGGGAAACATGGCAGAACAATGAAATTCTGGACCAAAAGAGCAGTTCATTTCATACTTCACTGATCACATCTCCCAATCAATCATTTGAGGACACTTAGTTCATAGCCAAACTCTCTAGTTTTAGTAAAGTGATACACAATAATTATATCCAAGCTCAAACCAAGGCACACATTTACTGTACATTTAATATGAAGAGAGACTAGAACTATGAATTCCCTTTTCATGTCCATTCAATCCTTGACCTCTCTGTCTTGTCCAGAATGGGTTTATTGCTTCACATCTCAGTAGGTGTATCTACACAACATTTTGGATTGAACAGGAACGAGCCTCTAGCCTGAGTCAACGTACTTGGACTAGGAACTATGCTCTAAAAATAACTGTATAGATAGAAAGCCTATGCGTGGGCTTCAGACTCCAACCTCCAGCCCAAGCCATGACTTCAAGACACTGTCTATACAGCTATTTTTAAAAGCACTAGTGTGAACCTCCTTGCACCAAAGTTTGCTGATTCATGCTGGGAGGATCTCTACTGCTCAGTCCAAAATACTATGGAGACATACCCAGTGCTGCTTAGCTGCTCCACCCATGCAAGCAGTGGT
Source organism: Malaclemys terrapin pileata (assembly GCF_027887155.1). Taxonomy (NCBI): domain Eukaryota; kingdom Metazoa; phylum Chordata; order Testudines; family Emydidae; genus Malaclemys; species Malaclemys terrapin. The sequence goes on along the minus strand of NC_071511.1, from coordinate 88,197,100 downwards.
GGAAGTGGTAGTGCAGACACTATGTCTACACTACGAAATTAGGTCGAATTTATAGAAGCGGGTTTTACAGAAATCTGTTGTATACAGCCGATTGTGTGTGTCCCCACATAAAATGCTCTAAGTGCTCTAGTCGGCGGACCGCGTCCACAGTACTGAGGCTAGCGTCGACTTCCGGAGCATTGCACTATGGGTAGCTATCCCACAGTTCCCGCAGTCTCCGCCGCCCATTGGAATTCTGGGTTGAGATCCCAATGCCTGAATGATGCAAAACAGTGTCGCGGGGTGTTCTGGGTACATATCGTCAAGCCCCTCCCCCTCCGTCAGAGCACCGGCAGACAATAGAGTCACGCCTTTTTACCTGGGTTACCTGTGCAGACAACATACCACGGCAAGCATGGAGCCCGCTCAGATCAGCTCACCGTCACCATATGTCATCTGGGTGCCGGCAGATGTGGTACTGCATTGCTACACAGCAGCAGTAGCTAACTGCCTTTTGGCGGTAGACAATGCAGCATAACTGGTAGCCGTAGGGCTGCATTGCACCAGACCCTTGCCTTTTGGTAGAAGATGGTATATTACGACTGGTAACCATCGTCGTTGTACTGCAGTGGCTGTCAATCATGGGCACCTGGGCAGACATGCAACTGTCTCGATGATGATGGCTATCAGTCGTAGTATGCTATTTTCTGCCAATCGCCCAGTATTGTCTGCTAAGCACCCAGAAGAGGCCGAAGGTGATCTGGGTGCTGGCAGATGTGGGGCTGCATTGCTACACAGCAGCAGCCCCTTGCCTTTTGATAGAAGATGGCACATTACGATTGATATCCATCATTGTCGTACTGCAGTGGCTATCAGTCATGCTGCACCGTCGGCTGCCAGCTTAAGATGTAAAAAAAAAGATTTGTTCTGTATTCATTTGCTTCCCCTCCCTCTGTGAAATCAACGGCCTGCTAAACCCAGGGTTTTCAGTTTAATCTTTGGAGTGACCATTCTGTGTGACAGTTGTTTGTGTTTCTCCCGATGCACAGCCACCTTTCTTGATTTTAATTCCCTGTACCTGTACGCCATGTCCTCATTCGGCCCTCCCTCCCTCCTTCCCCTGGTCCGTCAGATACTAGTTTTGCGCCTTTTTTCAGACCAGGCGCCATAGCTAGCACTGGGATCATGGAGCCCGCTCAGATCACCGCGGCAATTATGAGCACTATGAACACCACGCGCATTGTCCTCAGGGCCGGCTTTAGGCCGATTCGGCTGAATTGGGCCCTGCGCCAAGAGGGCCCCGCACTGCAGCTCTCCACCCCGCCCCCAGCTCACTTCCCCCTCCTCCCCTCCCCTGAACGCTCCGCCCCCTCCCCTGCTTCCCGCGAATCAGAGATTCGCGGGAAGTCTGAAAAGAAGCAGGGGCGGGCCGGCAGCACAAGGTGAGCTGGGGCGGTGGGGGCGCGAGAAGGGCTCCAGGGAGGCGCCGCCCGTTCCCGCCGAGCACGCAGGCTCCAGCGGCTCTGGCCCGGCTCGGGTCCGGCCCGGCCCCCGCCCAGCCCCCGCGGCGCGGGTCAGGTCAGGTCTGGCACGGCTCCGGCCCCCGCGACGCTACTCAGGTCCAGCCTGGCCCTGGCCCGACCACTGCGGCGCGGCTCTGGCCCGATCGGCGCGGCTCAAGCCCGGCCCCGGTCCCCGCGGTGCGGCTCCGGCCCGGTCCCCGCAGCGTGGTCCCCGCGGCTCCGGCCCGGGCCCCGCGGCGCGGCTCCGGGTCGGACCCAAGCCGGGCAACCCCGGCCGCAGCGCGGCTCGATTCCTGGGGGCGGGGATGCAGCAAGCCCCGTGCCCAGGAATCGGGCCCCGCTCTTGCTAAAGCCAGCCCTGATTGTCCTGGAGTATATGCAGAGCCAGGACATGCCAAAGCGAAACCCGGACCAACCGAGGAGGCGATTGCAGCGCGGCGACGAGAGTGATGAGGAAATTGACATGGACATAGACCTCTCACAAGGCACAGGCCCCAGCAATGTGGAAATCATGGTGTTACTGGGGCAGGTTCATGCCGTGGAACGCCGATTCTGGGCACGGGAAACAAGCACAGACTGGTGGGACCGCATCGTGCTGCAGGTGTGGGACGATTCCCAGTGGCTGCAAGACTTTCGCATGCGTAAGGGCACTTTCATTGAACTTTGTGACTTGCTTTCCCCTGCCCTGAAGTGCCAGAATACCAGGATGAGAGCAGCCCTCACAGTTGAGAAGCGAGTGGCGATAGTCCTGTGGAAGCTTGCAACGCCAGACAGCTACCGGTCAGTCGGGAATCAATTTGGAGTGGGCAAATCTACTGTGGGGGATGCTGTGATCCAAGTTGCCAGGGCAATGAAAGACCTGGTGATATCAAGGGTAGTGACTCTGGGCAACGTGCAGGCCATAGTGGATGGTTTTGCTGAAATGGGATTCCCAAACTGTGGTGGGGCCATAGACGGAACCCATATCCCTATCTTGGCACCGGAGCACCAAGCCACCGCGTACATAAACCGCAAGGGGTACTTTTCAATGCTGCTGCAAGCCCTGGTGGATCACAAGGGACGTTTAACCAACATCAACGTGGGATGGCTGGGAAAAGTACATGATGCTCGCGTCTTCAGGCACTCTGCTCTGTTTCAAAAGCTGGAGGAAGGGACTTTCTTCCCGGACCAGAAAGTAACCGTTGGGGATGTTGAAATGCCTATCGTGATCCTTGGGGACCCAGCCTACCCCTTAATGCCATGGCTCATGAAGCCGTACACAGGCAGCCTGGACAGGAGTCAGGACCTGTTCAACTACAGGCTGAGCAAGTGCTGAATGGTGGTGGAATGTGCATTTGGACGTTTAAAAGCACGCTGGCGCAGCTTACTGACTCGCTCAGACCTCAGCGAAAAGAATATCCCCATTGTTATTGCTGCTTGCTGTGCGCTCCACAATGTCTGTGAGAGTAAAGGGGAGACGTTTATGGCGGGGTGGGAGGTTGAGGCAAATTGCCTGGCCACTGATTACACGCAGCCAGACACCAGGGCAGTTAGAGGAGCACAGCAGGGCGCGGCGCGCATCAGAGAAGCTTTGAAAACGAGTTTTGTGATTGGCCAGGCTATGGTGTGAAACTTATGTTTGTTTCTCCTTGATGAACCCTCCGCCTCCCCCCACCCGGTTCACTCTACTTCCCTGTAAACCAACCACCCCACTCTCCCCCTCCCCACTTCGAGCACCGAATAAATAAGGCAATAAAGTCATTGTTACTTCACATTCATGCATTCTTTATTAATTCATCACACAACTAGGGGAATAATTGCCAAGGTAGCCCGGGATGGGTGGGGGAGGAGGGAAGGAAAAGGACACACTGCATTTTAAAACTTTAACTCTTACTGAAGGCCAGCCTTCTGATGCTCGGGCAATCATCTGGGGTGGAGTGACTGGGTGGCCGGAGGCCCCCCCACCGTGTTCTTGGGCATCTGGGTGAGGAGGCTATGGAACTTGGGGAGGAGGGCTGTTGGTTACACAGGGGCCGTAGTGGCGGTCTTGGCTCCTGCTGCCTTTCCTGCAGCTCAACCATACGCTAGAGCATATCAGTTTGATGCTCCAGCAGCTGGAGCATCGACTCTTGCCTTCTGTCTGCAAACTGACGCCACCTATCATCTTCAGCCCGCAACCTGCTCTGTTCATCCCGCGATTCAGCCCGCCACCTCTCCTCCCGTTCATATTGTGCTTTCCTGATGTCTGACATTGACTGCCTCCACGCATTCTGCTGTGCTCTATCAGCGTGGGAGGACATCTAGAGCTCCGTGAACATATCGTCCCGCGTCCTCCGTTTTCTCTTTCTAATGTTCACTAGCCTCTGTGAAGGAGAAACATTTGCAGCTGGTAGAGGAGAAGGGAGAGGTGGTTAAAAAGAGACACATTTTAGAGAACAATGGGTACACTCTTTCGTTACAAGGTTGCATTTTTCCTCTTCTAGTGAGGGCCTGCCGGTTTCGTGTGAGAGATCACTCATGCAGTGCCAGGCAACAGATTTCGGCTTGCAGACAGCCATGGTAAGCCACAGTCTTTTGGCTTTAACAACCTTCCTAACATGTGGGAATGGTTTCAAACAGCAGCGCCCTCATTTCCCATACCAAGGATGAATTGGGTTGGCCATTTAAAATGGGTTTGCAATGTAAAAGGAGGGGCTGCGGTTTCTGGGTTAACATGCAGCACAAACCCAACTTGCAGCACAAACCCAACTAACCCTCCTCCCTCCCCACACCCAATTCTCTGGGATGATCACTTCACCCCTCCCCCCACCGCGTGGCTAACAGCGGGGAACATTTCTGTTCAGCAGAGCAGGAACGGGCACCTCTGAATGTCCCCTTAATAAAATCACCCCATTTCAACCAGGTGACCATGAATGATATCACTCTCCTGAGGGTAACAAAGAGCGATAAGGAATGGATGTTGTCTGCATGCCAGCAAACACCGGGACCATATGCTACAATGCTTTGTTATGCAATGATTCCAGACTACATGCTACTGGCCTGGCGTGGTAAAGTGTCCTACCATGGCGGACAGGATAAGGCAGCCCTCCCCAGAAACCTTTTGCAAAGGCTTTGGGAGTACATGAAGAAGGAGAGCTTTCTGGAGATGTCCCTGGAGGATTTCCATCCCCATACACGTTAACAGACTTTTCCAGTAGCTGTACTGGCCGCGATTGCCAGGACAAATTAATCATTAATCATTAAACACGCTTGCTTTTAAACCATGTGTAATATTTACAAAGGTACACTCACCAGAGGTCCCCTGTGTGCCCTCAGGGTCTTGGGTGAGTTCGGGGGTTACTGGTTCCAGGTCCAGGGTGACAAACATATCCTGGCTGTTGGGGAAACAGGTTTCTCCGCTTCCTTGCTGCTGTGAGCTGCCTACATTACCTCCATCCTCATCTTCCTCGCCCCCCGAACCCTCTTCCCTGTGTGTTTCTCCAGTGAGGGAGTCATAGCACACGGTTGGGGTAGTGGTGGCTACACCCCCTAGAATGGCATGCAGCTCCGCGTAGAAGCGGCAAGTTTGCGGCTCTGCCCCGGACCTTCCGTTTGCTTCTCTGGCTTTGTGGTAGGCTTGCTGTAGCTCCTTAATTTTCACGCGGCACTGCTGTGCGTCCCTGTTATGGCCTCTGTCCTTCATGGCCTTGGAGACCTTTTCTAATACTTTGCCATTTCTTTTACTGCTACGGAGTTCAGCTAGCACTGATTCATCTCCCCATATGGCGAGCAGATCCTGTATCTCCCGTTCGGTCCATGCTGGAGCTCTTTTGCGATCCTGGGACTCCATCACGGTTACCTGTGCTGATGAGCTCTGCGTGGTCACCTGTGCTCTCCACGCTGGGCAAATAGGAAATGAAATTCAAACGTTCACGGGGCTTTTCCTGTCTACCTGGTCAGTGCATCTGAGTTGAGAGTGCTGTCCAGAGCGGTCACAATGAAGCACTGTGGGATACCTCCCGTAGGCCAATAACGTCGAATTTCGTCCACCCCAATTCCGACCCGCAAAGGCCGATTTTATTGCTAATCCCCTCGTCGGAGGTTATGTAAAGAAACCGGTTTAAAGGGCCCTTTAAGTCGAAAAAAAGGGCTTCATCGTGTGAACGTGTCCAGGCTTAATTCGATTTAACACTGCTAAAGTCGACCTAAACTCGTAGTGTAGACCAGTAATCTTTAATTACCAACTATTTCGAGGCCTACTCTGAGCAGACTTATATGATACAGTGATAAAAATGCCAGCATCTTGCCTACTCAATGCTCCCACTGGTGCTACAGCAATGGGGGATACACAGAAAAGCATCCTTGGTGAGGAAGCCCATGACTACCAACATGGAGGTTAATTGGGACAGTGGTTTGTGTGTTGTGGAAAACTGCCCACTACAAACTGGATGGCAACCCTATCAACTATTTCACCTAGGCTAGCATAAGTATCCTGATGGTAATGATTTTTGGTTACTAATGTCTGGAACTTGATTTAAACCAGGGACCAAGATTAAGCAACAAAGAAATATGAGTTTCTTTTAAATTGACGTTATTACACATAAAAATATGCTCATTGACAATCTTGAAAGTTTCCCAATTGCAAACTAATCTAGCCATATTTGAGAGCCAAGCTTCAGACCAGGTGCTTAGAACTCTTGAATCACAATGTGAAAGGACAGCACATATTTTCTGAGGAGGAGAAGAATGTAAAAAAGGTTTAAACCAATGAGAGATTGTATTATTTATGATGCAAAATATTTTAAAAACTTCAACATATTAGTGAATGCATACTGCAGTGTTCATGCCAGCAACCTACGAAGGAACCCTGTCAAATCTGTACTGGCCTGAAATCTGATTTGAGCCAATTAGTCTTGTCAACAGTACCAGCCATTTTTCTTCCATACTCAGTTTTTCACTGTGTAAAACAGAATGCTTTTTGTTGGCTCTGACACTGGTTACCTCAGAAGCTACTGGTTAGAATTCCTATGACAAGACAAAATTACTACTAATAGGGTGTTATCTGGTCTTCTGTTCAGCCTCTGGCTTGTACATCTGACTGCACCTGGAATGAGAAGTCCTATTTATGCCTATATGTTCCACTCCACACTATTATCTAAGTTTTTTGTTGTTGTTTTGTTTTGTTTTTTTTAAAGCTTCTGAGAAGTCTTTCATTCAGAGATCTTTCCTTCCTTCTTCCCTCTTAGGTCCCTCCCTGAACTCATGAATCCTTAGCTGTCCAGCAGGATTTCTCTAGGATTTTGGAGAGTACAATTACGGACATTTTTACTTTCATTACCAGATTTACATCAAGAAATAACTTTGTATGGCAGGTTTCCTCAAACATTTTCCAACACGATCTTTAGGGACATTCACAGTGTAAAAGTATTCCTTAACTAGTTATGTATTTTAACACATCTTAGGCTATTATGTGTATATTTAAAAGTCTGCAACACAATAAAATGCACACCAGTAGCCTGATATCATAATGTTCATTGTTACAAGGGCAACATTCAAGCCTAAAGGATGCTGCCCTGTACTGTAAAGCCACATGAGAAATCAAACTTAAGATTCATGACCTTTCATTCCCTGGCTAACAAGGGCTAATTTTTCTTTGTACAGATTGCATCAGGGGCAAAATGGGTGGGAGAAGGAAAACAAGAGGGACAATGGAGGAGTTTTATTCATGCCCCACTTACACCTACATGGATGGAGAGTAACAGAAGTATCCTGCTCCACTTGAGTGTCTGGGAGCTGTGCTATCAGAGATGCTCTGTTGAGAAGACCTCACTCTTGCAATTCATGTGTTCTCACCAACTTAAAAACCACACCCAAGAAGCTGCATTGTTCACTGTGCACAGCTCCTGCTTCCCACAACGAAGTCCAATAGACTTAGATTTAATCAAATGGCTTAAGCTCATTTCTTGTTCCCCTAGCTTCCTGTTCTTCCCTCCCCTCATTCAACTACCTACTGAATGACGGTTTTGCCCTGAAGACATGTTTTAGTGTTTGACCTCCAAACAGATAAAGGTCCAAAGTGGTTGTCAAGGTAACTGAGGCATGTCTGAACAGCAATAAAAGTCTCTTAAATCCTTATGTTTTACCAGGACATAGAAGGCAGACACAAAAGGATAATGCCAATAATATTTGGGGAAGCATTAAATCTTTTCCTCAAACGCCGAACAGCAGAGGTCTGGAAGGTCTGGAGGTTGGTTTCTACTCCGCAAAAGAAGCTTCCCTTACGGACGTAGGGGTTACAGTCTGAGGTAGTTGAATAAGCCTTCCACATTAGAGACCCTTTGGTATTTTCCCTTCCCATCCCCTTAATTATGTTACCTCTAGTCTATTACCTGGTCTACACTACGGGTTTAGGTCGACTTTAGCAGCGTTAAACCGAATTAAGCCTGGACACGTCCACACAACGAGGCCCTTTCTTTCGAATTAAAGGGCCCTTTAAACCGGTTTCTTTACACCACCTCCGACGAGGGGATTAGCGATAAAACCGGCCTTTGCGGGTCGGAATTGGGGTAGTGTGGACGGAATTCGATGTTATTGGCCTCCGGGAGCTATCCCACAGTGCTTCATTGTGACCGCTCTGGACAGCGCTCTCAACTCAGATGCACTGACCAGGTAGACAGGAAAAGACCCGCGAAGGTTTGAATTTCATTTCCTGTTTGCCCAGCGTGGAGAGCACAGGTGACCACGCAGAGCTCATCAGCACAGGTAACAGCACAGGATCGCAAAAGAGCTCCAGCATGGACCGAACGGGAGGTACGAGATCTGCTCGCCATATGGGGAGATGAAGCAGTGATAGCTGAACTCCGTAGCAGTAAAAGAAATGGAAAAGTATTAGAAAAGATCTCCAAGGCCATGAAGGACCGAGGCCATAACAGGGACACACAGCAGTGCCGCGTGAAAATTAAGGAGCTAAGGCAAGCCTACCACAAAGCCAGAGAAGCAAACGGAAGGTCCGGGGCAGAGCCGCAAACTTGCCGCTACTACGCGGAGCTGCATGCGATCCTAGGGGGTGCAGCCACCACTACCCCAACCGTGTGCTATGACTCTCTCACTGGAGAAACACACAGGGAAGACGGTTCGGGGAACGAGGAAGATGACGATGGAGGTACTGTAGGTAGCTCACAGCAGCAAGGAAGCGGAGAAACCGGTTTCCCCAACAGCCAGGATATGTTTGTGACCCTGGACCTGGAACCAGTAACCCCCGAACTCACCCAAGACCCTCAGGGCACACAGGAGACCTCTGGTGAGTGTAACTTTGTAAATATTTGTAAACATTACAAAAAAAAAGCAAGCAAGTCTGTTAACGTGTATGGGGATGGGGCGGAAATCCTCCAGGGACATCTCCAGAAAGCTCTCCTGGTTGAAATGGGGTGATTTTATTAAGGGGGACATTCAGAGGCGCCCGTTCCTGCTCTTCTGACCAGAAATGTTCCCCGCTGTTAACCACGCGGTGGGGGGGAGGGGTGAAGTGATCATCCCAGAGAATCGTGTGTGTGTGTGGGGGGGGGGGTGGTTTACTTGTGTTTGTGCCGCATGTTAACCGGGAAACCGCAGCCCCCTCCTTTTACATTGAAACCCCATTTTAAATGGACAACCCAATTCATCCTTGATATGGGAAATGCGCTGCTGTTTGCAACCTTTCCCGCATGTTAAGAAGGTTAAAAAAGCCAAAACACTGTGGCCTACGATGGCTGCCTGCAAGCCGAAATATGCGACCTTGTAATGAAAGAGTGTACCCATTGTTCCCTAAAATGTGTCCTTTTTAACCACCTCTCCCTTCTCCTCCACCAGCTGCAAATGTTTCTCCTTCGCAGAGGCTCGTGAACATTAGAAAGAGAAAACGTAAGACGAGGGACGAGATGTTCACGGAGCTGCAGATGTCCGCCCAGGCTGATAGAGCACAGCAGAATGCGTGGAGGCAGTCAATGACGGAGATGAGAAAAGCCCAATATGAACGAGAGGAGAGGTGGCGGGCTGAATCGCGGGAAGAACAGAGCAAGTGGCGGGCTGAAGACGATAGGTGGCGTCAGCTTGCAGACAGACGGCAAGAGGCAATGCTCCGTCTGCTGGAGCATCAAAGTGATATGCTCGAGCGTATGGTTGAGTTGCAGGAAAGGCAGCAGGAGCAGAGACCGCCGCTACAGCCCCTGTGTAACCAACAGCCCTCCTCCCCAAGTTCCATAGCCTCCTCACCCAGACGCCCAAGAACACGGTGGGGGGGCCTCCGTCCACCCAGTCACTCCACCCCAGATGATCGCCAAAGCATCAGAAGGCTGGCCTTCAATAAGAGTTAAAGTTTTAAAATGCAGTGTGTCCTTTTCCATCCCTCCTCCCCCACCCATCCCAGGCTACCTTGGCAATTATCCCCCTACCTCTGTAAGGAACTAATAAAGAATGCATGAATGTGAAAAAACAATGACTTTATTGCCTCTGCAAGGGGGAGGGGAGGGTGGGGTGGGGTGGTTGGTTTACAGGGAAGTAGAGTGAACCGGGTCGGGGGGGGGGGGGGGGGTTGGAGGGTTCATCAAGGAGAAACAAACAGAAGTTTCACACAGTAGCCTGGCCAGTCACAAAACTCGTTTTCAAAGCTTCTCTGATGCGCACCGCGCCCTGCTGTGCTCCTCTAACCGCCCTGGTGTCTGGCTGCGCGTAATCAGCGGCCAGGCGAGTTGCCTCAACCTCCCACCCCGCCATAAAGGTCTCCCCCTTACTCTCACAGATATTGTGGAGCGCACAGCAAGCAGCAATAACAATAGGGATATTCTTTTCGCTGAGGTCTGAGCGAGTCAGTAAGCTGCGCCAGCGCGCTTTTAAACGTCCAAATGCACATTCCACCACCATTCGGCACTTGCTCAGCCTGTAGTTGAACAGGTCCTGACTCCTGTCCAGGCTGCCTGTGTACGGCTTCATGAGCCATGGCATTAAGGGGTAGGCTGGGTCCCCAAGGATCACGATAGGCATTTCAACATCCCCAATGGTCACTTTCTGGTCCGGGAAGAAAGTCCCTTCCTCCAGCTTTCGAAACAGAGCAGAGTTCCTGAAGACGCGAGCATCATGTACCTTTCCCGGCCATCCCACGTTGATGTTGGTGAAACGTCCCTTGTGATCCACCAGGGCTTGCAGCAGCATTGAAAAGTACCCCTTGCGGTTTACGTAGTCGGTGGCTTGGTGCTCCGGTGACAAGATAGGGATATGGGTTCCGTCTATGGCCCCGCCACAGTTTGGGAATCCCATTTCAGCAAAACCATCCACTATTGACTGCACGTTGCCCAGAGTCACTACCCTTGCTATCACCAGGTCTTTCATTGCCCTGGCAAATTGGATCACAGCAGCCCCCACCGTAGATTTGCCCACTCCAAATTGATTCCCGACTGACCGGTAGCTGTCTGGCGTTGCAAGCTTCCACAGGGCTATCGCCACTCGCTTCTCAACTGTGAGGGCTGCTCTCATCTTGGTATTCTGGCGCTTCAGGGCAGGGGAAAGCAAGTCACAAAGTTCCATGAAAGTGGCCTTACGCATGCGAAAGTTTCGCAGCCACTGGGAATCGTCCCATACCTGCAGCACGATGCGATCCCACCAGTCTGTGCTTGTTTCCCGGGCCCAGAATCGGCGTTCCACGGTATCAACCTGCCCCAGTGACACCATGATTTCCACATTGCTGGGGCCTGTGCCTTGTGAGAGGTCTATGGCCATGTCAATTTCCTCATCACTCTCGTCGCCGTGCTGCAATCGCCTCCTCGCCTGGTCCGGGTTTCGCCTTGGCATGTTCTGGCTCTGCATATACTCCAGGACAATGCGCGTGGTGTTCATAGTGCTCATAATTGCCGCGGTGATCTGAGCGGGCTCCATGATCCCAGTGCTAGCTATGGCGCCTGGTCAGAAAAAAGGCGCGAAAGTAGTATCTGATGGACCAGGAGAAGGAGGGCGGGAGGGAGGGAGGGAGGGAGGGAGGGAGGGAGGGCCGAGTGACGACATGGCGTACAGGTACAGGAACAGGGAGAAACACAAACAACTGTCACACAGAATGGTCCCCCCAAAGATTAAACTGGAAACCCTGGGCTTAGCAGGCCGTTGATTTCACGGAGGAAGGGGAAGCAAATGAACACAGAATAAATCTATTTTTTACATCTTAAGGTGGCAGCCGACGCTGCAGCATGAGTGACAGCCATACCAGTATGATGATGATGGGTACCAATCATAATATACCATCATCTGCCAAAAGGCAAGGGGCTGCTGCTGTGTAGCAATGCAGCCCCATGTCTGCCAGCCCCACGTCCGCCAGCACCCAGCATCGCCCTCGGCCTCTTCTGGGTGCTTAGCAGACAATATTGGGCAATTGGCAGAAAATAGTACATTATGACTGGTAACCGTCATCATCGAGACAGTAGCATGTCTGCCCAGGTGGCCATGATTGACAGCCACTCCAGTACGACGACGACGGGTACCAGTCATAATATACCATCGCCTGGAAGGGGCTGGTGCAATGCAGCCCTACGGCTGCCAGCCCCACGGCTATCACTCATGCTACACCGTCTACTGCCAAAAGGCAGTTAGCAGCTGCTGCTGTGTAGCAATGCAGTCCCACGTCTGCCGGCACCCAGAGGACATATGGTGACGGTGAGCTCAGCTGTGCTGAGCGGGCTCCATGTTGTCTGCACAGGTAACCCAGGTAACCCAGGTAAAAAGGCGCGAATCTATTGTCTGCCGTTGCTGTGACGGGGGAGGGAGGGGCCTGACGACATGTACCCAGAACCGCCCGCGACACTGTTTTGCATCATCCGGGCATTGGGATCTCAACCCAGAATTCAAAGAAAAGGCGTGAACCGCTTCGCGGCTCGAGCTGTGGCGCAAACGTAGTATCTGACGGCCTAGGGGAAGGAGGGAGGGGGGCCGAGTGACGACATGGCGTACAGGCACAGGGAATTAAAATAAAGAACGGTGGCTGTGCATCAGGGAGAGACACAAACAACTGTCACAGACTGGTCCCCCCCAAAGATTAAACTGAAAACCCTGGGTTTAGCAGGCCGTTGATTTGACGGAGGGAGGGGGAAGCAAATGAATACAGAGAAAATCTATTTTTTACATCTTAAGACGACGGTGCAGCGTGACTGATAGCCCTCGGCATCTTTCTGGGTGCTTGGCAGCAAATACGGGGCGGTGTATGACGATGGTCTTCAGGCCTATTGCACGAGCTGCTGCTCAGGGAAGACTCTGCTAATGTGCGATGACCCGACTTGTAATAGGCCGGCTAACAGTCATAATACACCATTTACTGCCAAAAGGCAAGCCCCACGGCTGCCAGCACCCAGATCGCCGATGAAGGCTACCAGTCTACTGCACCGTCTACCGCCAAAAGGCAGTTAGCAGCTGCTGCTGTGTAGCAATGCAGTCCCACGTCTGCCGGCACCAAGAGGATATATGGTGACGGTGAGCTCAGCTGTGCTGAGCGGGCTCCATGTTGTCTGCACAGGTAACCCAGGTAACTAACCCAGATAAAAGGGCGCGAATCTATTGTCTGCAGTTGCTGTGACGGGGGAGGGAGGGGCCTGACGACATGTACCCAGAACCGCCCGCGACACTGTTTTGCATCATCCGGGCATTGGGATCTCAACCCAGAATTCCAAGGGGCGGCGGAGACTGCGGGAACTGTGGGATAGCTGTGGGATAGCTACCCATAGTGCAATGCTCCGGAAGTCGACGCTAGCCTCGTACTGTGGACGCGGTCTGCCGACTAGAGCACCTAGAGCATTTTATTGTGTGGACATACACAATCGGCTGTATACAACCGATTTCAATAAAACCGGCTTCTATAAATTCGAACTAATTTCGTAGTGTAGACATACCCAAATGGCTTAAGCTCATTTCTTGTTCCCCTAGCTTCCTGTTCTTCCCTCCCCTCATTCAACTACCTACTGAATGACGGTTTTGCCCTGAAGACATGTTTTAGTGTTTGACCTCCAAACAGATAAAGGTCCAAAGTGGTTGTCAAGGTAACTGAGGCATGTCTGAACAGCAATAAAAGTCTCTTAAATCCTTATGTTTTACCAGGACATAGAAGGCAGACACAAAAGGATAATGCCAATAATATTTGGGGAAGCATTAAATCTTTTCCTCAAACGCCGAACAGCAGAGGTCTGGAAGGTCTGGAGGTTGGTTTCTACTCCGCAAAAGAAGCTTCCCTTACGGACGTAGGGGTTACAGTCTGAGGTAGTTGAATAAGCCTTCCACATTAGAGACCCTTTGGTATTTTCCCTTCCCATCCCCTTAATTATGTTACCTCTAGTCTATTACCTGTGTGCAGCTTCAGCTCACATTTATATTCCTTTCCTAGCAGATGTACATAGGGTGAAGAGCTTAAGCCGTGGGTGGCTACTATAAATATTTCCCTGTCAGTGTGTTTCCTTCACTCATCTTTTTTAGTAAAAGAAACAGGTAACAAGCAAATTCCAGGAAAAGGGTGTGCGTGTGTGTGTATATGGGGGGGGTGGAGAAGAGAGACAGTGTGTTTTGGGGGGGACAGTGTGTGTGTCAGCATGCTGTCTTATAAGTTCAGACAGTGGCAGGAAGCAACCAGTCCTGAGGCAGGGGAAACCCGGACATCAGACCCTGCCTCACACACACACACACAAAACCAACACCCCGCCTCTGTGTTCAACAGCAGGAGCATTCCACATTAATTGTTTACTTTGTGTCCTGGAGCAGATGAGAACAGGACACAATGGCTGCCAGAAACGGTGCTTTGAAAGGGGAGGGGCACATGTTTCCAGGGCAGCGGAGTTCAAAACAATGAGCAGAATGGTCACTTGAGGCATTATGGGACAGCTCCAGAGGCCAATTACAGCACAGAAAGCAATCAAGTGTCTACACTGGCAATAGAGCGCTGGAGCCTCTGCGCAAATACCTCTGCGAGAGTCATAAGGCTGATTTTTTTGCAGTGCTTCAACTGAGGAGAGACTGTGCACAAAGTGGCTTGGCAGTGTGTACACATCTGCAGTTTGAGTGCAAAAAGCTGCTTTACTGCGCAGAAACTTGCCAGTGTAGACAAGCCCTGACACTGCATCAAGCTAACTACATCAATATTTACTCTACATCTCTCATAGAGGTGGAGTTAAGTCAATGTTGTGGGAGAGTTACATCGGTGGAAGTGAAATTTTAGAGCTTCTCCCGTTGGCATAGGCATTCCACTTCTCCTAGATTCAGTAGCTATGTCAACAGGAGAAGCACTCCCATCGACATAGCGCTGTCTATGCTGGGGATTGGGCCGGTATAACTGTGTCGCTCAAGGGTGTGGATTTTCCACACCTCTGAGCAGCGCAGTTATACAGACAAATTCCTAGCGTCAGTAATGCAATATGTCCATTCTCATGGCTTTTCCGTTTTACCTCTGCTCCCTGCCAACGTTATGTGACTATTTACAGACCTGTAGTTCTGTAGGCAGCAGGGGATGCCTAAGAGAACAATCGAAGAGTACAAGAAATTGCTAACAAAGGTTTATACTATAAAGATTTAAAACTACCAAAAGGCATCCAATTTAATCAGACAGTGGGCTAGAGAGCAAACTAAGTTGTATATGAACTTTTACTTTCCCCATTTCTACATAAGTGAAGTGTCTGATGTTTCTCTGCACACCCCATCCACACCTCTTCTATTATAGAAGAGACCGAATAATGCTGACCCACAGTTCACTTTAGATGAACATACGAGAGCTTGGGTGACACAGCAGAAATTGAAAGAGTGAAAGACCGTATTTTTCAGTAGGAGCAAATCTTTATCAACATAATAAAGAAGGTACCATATGCAACATCCCCTACCTCCCCACCCCTGAGGTTCACCCACTCTGTACCCAGGTGTGGAGCTTTCCCACAGGCATTCTTCTCTCCCCAGCAGATCTTACATTTTTCCCTAGTGTTCCTTTGCAAGGGGAGGAGAAGTGAACCTGGAGTTAATGCCTTGTGTACAAGGGACAAAGCAGTAATCTGGACCCTGTTGTCTAGGTATGTGTAGAATTGCAGCACTGTAAGCTTTCCTTTAAGTATGGAATATTTAGCAACCCAGTGGTGGATTATTAGAAACATCATACTCCTCCCCAGACAGCAGCTTTGAAATTCCAGATAGTGAGTCTGCAAGAGAAGAAAATGCTATGGATTTATAGCAGTCAGAGTAGAACCAAAATCCTCAACCCTGGATTTATTTTACTTCTCAAATAACAGACAGCTCTAGAAACTTTGTGAACATATGGACTATTTAACTGGTCTTGCCCTCAGCACTCCCAAGTGTTCTTCTGGAACAGAGATGCTCTCTGAAGCATTAAATATTGCAGGAGAACTATGCACTAGAAATTTTGCACAAGGATAATTTAATGTCTTTGGATAAAGTGGTTGTACAAACAACTTTTCTTATCCCAATACGATAACCCAATTCTCCTCTCCATTAAATGTAACTTTTGGATTTACAGTGTAACCAAGAGAGGATGTTGCTGCTACTACTAGAAAGCAATTTGCTAATAAGTAGGCCACCAAATGGACTGCACTGAAGAACACTAGTTCCACACAACTCCACTTTCACCAGGGTGAGAAAAAGGTTGGTATTTAACTGGATTTCTTAGAAGAATAAACGGCTGGAACAGCATCTATCTTCATAGTACAGTCATCAAATCATCAAATTAGAGCTATTTAGCTCAATATTTTGAAGTAATCAAAGACAGAGCTCCTGCACTACAAAACTGAATACAATATTACATAGATAAATGGAATATGATGCAGTAGACAGTAGCTACTCAATAGAATTTCAGGAACAGATATAATCCAAGTGGATTATTTCAGCTGAGGTCAGCACTGTTTTCAGGCCAAACCTAATATGGTGTCAAGGGTAAGCTCCCTGGGAGAAGAGACAGCATGCCCCAATAAGCTACTTCCTTAGACGACATCTCACAAAGCTGCATGGGTGGACTGATGTCAAGTTCTGATTACTGCTATTTGTTTATTTCTGTCATTTCCAGTCTTTCCCTTGCCTTAGAACAAGAGCTGAAGTGGGACCGGACATCTGCATGTGTATAAAAATACTGGTAGTCAAAGCTCATCTTTAGTCATATATACACATTTATCTAAACATACTTTAACTCATTGTATAAAGATATTCTGTCAAACTACCAAGAAAAGCAGATGGATGGATAGATGGATGGATGGATGGGTGTGTGTGGGTGTGTGTATTTCAGCAGTTGTCAAAGAAGGTAGTTACTAGATGTAGGCAGCAGCCACTTAAGCTTCTTTGTCTCTGCAGAGTGGTCACCTTTAAGTATAATTTATTTTTTGAAGTGTTAAAGTGTTAAAAGCACTTGGATTCATTTTGTAATGATTTCAGTTAACATAAGAAATGGCTTAATGCAAAGCCTACCTTTTCTAACTCACTCTGAAATCAAAAAACCTACACGAACTGAAACCATGGGCACAAAGTCAAAATTATTTTACTTGTAAAAAAATTACTAAAAAAGGTCATTGCAAATATTTGCAGTGGATTTATACTTCTAACCACCTGAAAAAGGCTTCCACTGGAAACCATGGCACAACTTTTTGACTATGACAGGAAAGCACAAAGAGACTTCTGATATGTGAAGAGACCAAAACATTTAACAATCCTTGGGGCTATGAAAAGCCTACTTTGGATACCTCAAATTACTACTTATAGGCCACACATCAGATGTATATGTATTCCACAGTAGTTCACCAGATTTTATTCTACAGCACTTCAAACTTTCCTTCTTTACAACGAGGCTTTTGCATCAGGTCTGAATAGTAACATATTCATGTTCTATCAGTCACTTAAAAATGAATAAAATGCCAAAATCCTAGCAACTTAAACCAAATCAAGCCCACTTTAACCAGCAATGTAGGTAACAGAGTGCTTCAAGGTGGGCCAGTGTTTCCATTCTACCTTCGGCTATCAGAATCTTCAACTTGGCTGCTTTAAATAAAGTGATTTAGGGAAGACAGCTTGCTTAACAAATGTCAGCCCCATTCGATTTTGTCTTCTTAAGCTAACATAATACTTGTGAAAGGTGCCAGGTTTATAGTTCTGTAGAGTTATGTTCTTTATCTAAATAAATGGCACAATATGGACAGAAGTGATGCAAGCTTCCCCAAGAACGTGCAATAACCTGGAAGAACCACCTTCAAAATGAGAAGATAGTTCTAGTTTTCATACCTGTGCAAAATGACCTCTCCTGAGTCCAAGACTCAACAACCACCGTGGGTTACCTCTGATGGACTAACATGGAACTAGACTCAGACTACAAACTCATTTCACACAGGTCAAATTACCATTAGATAATAATGTTACTCACCATCCTAAATGCCAAATTAAATCGGAGTATGTAAAAACAAAAAGCTCCATATACCTATACAATCCCAGGAGCCATAAAAAAGCTATGTCTGCTTCATGATTTAATAGTCTAAGTGGTTACATTTTAAAAAGATAGAAAGCATTAAACTGTTCCTAGCTAGAGTTCAGGAGAGGTCCTAAACATGTCCAGGTTGAGAGATTTTACAGAGACAGCTTTTATTTCCACTGGGGGAGAAAAAAACAAAAAAAATCAGTGAAAGGGGAATTCTTGAAGTTCTGCCTTTTTTTCTTTTTTTTTTTTTTTTTTTCTTTTTTAAAAAAGCAAGATTTCAGCTTCTGCAGAACAGCTGTGAGAATAATTAACCATTGGGGGGAAGCATTAAAAAAAGGAGCATTGAAACTACTAGAGGTGATATAAATGATTGTCAGATTGAGCAGCAAGTAGTTCTTAAAGATTACCTATCGTGTAACAGTTTCAACAATGGTGGTTATCGGAGACCTGTATGTCTGAATTGCCATTAGCTACCTGAACATGAGAGCTAACTCCCAAGTTATCTGGAGTTGTAAATTATCCTCTTTCTAGGATTTATAAATAACTTTAGAAAGAATTAAGTTACATAATTAACAGTTGCATCTATTCCAAGAAACGAACTTCTTCCGTTAGCAAAAACAATGACAGTTTATAACACTTGTTACCATGAAGAGTACTGAAATTTCTAATACAAATAGTATTATTTAATTACATGCACGTGACCGTATTCCATTAAAGGAATAGAAAGCAGCTCTTTTCTTTTGCATTGGATTAACACATGTGGGACACAAATTAGTAATCCTGAGATGTGGGATGACCTTTAAAAATTTAGCATCTTCCTCCTTTACTTAAAATCTCCATAAGGTAGGGCAGTAAATTTATAGACTGGACTTAGGGCTTGTCTATACTTACCGCGCTGGTTCGGCGGCAGGCAATCGAACTTCTGGGTTCGATTTATCGCGTCTAGTCTGGACGCGATAAATCGAACTCAGAAGTGCTCCCCGTCGACTCCAGTAATCCTGCTCGCCGCGAGGAGTACGCGGAGTCGACGGGGGAGCATGCCTGCCGGGTCTGGACGGCGGTAAGTTCGAACTAAGGTACGTCGACTTCAGCTACGTTATTCACGTAGCTGAAGTTGCGTACCTTAGTTCGATTTGGGGGTTTAGTGTAGACCAAGCCTTAGTTGCTTCAATACAGCTATGTAGGTTTCTTCTAGTTTTGATTAGATGAGCAGAGATTATTTCTCTCAGTCAAAGTTGTACAGCACTCTCCAACAGTTTCATTGCTGTATTTCACTTCATTCTACACAACACCCACCAAACCCTATCTTTTAGGCCTGGTCTACACTATGAGTTTAGGTCGAATTTAGCAACGTTAAATCAAATTAACCCTGCACCCGTCCACACAACGAAGCCATTTACTTCAAAATAAAGGGCTCTTAAAATTGATTTCTGTACTCCTCCCCGACAAGGGGAGTAGTACCAAAATCAACAATGCCATTTCGAATTAGGGTTAGTGTGGCCGCAATTCGATGGTATTGGCCTCCGGGAGGCCACAGTGCACCATTGTGACCTCTCTGGACAGCAATCTGAACTTGGATGCACTGGCCAGGTAGACAGGAAAAGCCCCACGAATTTTTGAATTTCATTTCCTGTTTGCCCATCGTGGAGAGCACAGGTGACCACGCAGAGCTCATCAGCACAGGTAACCATGCAGTCCGAGAATCGAAAAAGAGCACCAGCATGGACCGTACAGGAGGTACTGGATCTGATCGCTATATGGGGAGAGGATTCCGTGCTAGCAAAACTACGTTCCAAAAAACGAAATGCCAAAACATTTGAAAAGAATCTCCAAGGGCATGATGGAGAGAGGCCACAATAGGGACTCATCAGTGCTGCGTGAAAGTTAAGGCGCTCAGACAAGCCTAACAAAGGAGGCAAACGGTCGCTCCGGGTCAGAGCCACAGACATGCCGCTTCTACGCTGAGCTGCATGCAATTCTAGGGGGGGGCCGCCACCACTACCCCACCTCTGACCGTGGATTCCAAGGAGGGGGTAATCTCAGGCATGCCCGAGGATTCTGCGGACGGGGAAGATGAGAAGGATGAGCTTGCGGAGAGCACAGCACTCCATTCTCCCCAACAGCCAGGATCTTTTTCTCAGCCTGACTGAAGTACCCTCCCAAGACAGTAGCCCAGACAATGAGGCCATGGAAGGGACCTCTGGTGAGTGTACCTTTGTAAATATAAAACATGGTTTAAAAGCAAGCATTTTTTAATGGCTGATTTGTCTTGAGGACTTGGGATGCATTCGCGGCCAGCACAGCTACTGGAAAAGTCTATTAACGTGTCTGGGGATGGAGCGGAAATCCTCCAGGGACATCTCCATGAAGCTCTCCTAGAGGTACTCCTAAAGCCTTTGCAGAAGGTTTCTGGGCAGTGCAGCCTTATTCCGTCCTCCATGGTAGGACACTTGACCACGCCATGCTAGTACCAAGTAATCTGGTATCATTGCATGACAAAGCCTGGCAGCGTATGGTCCCGGTGTTTGCTGGCATTCAAGCAACATCCGTTCTTTATCTCGCTGTGTAATCCTCAGGAGAGTGATATCGCTCATGGTAACCTGGTTGAAATACGGGAATTTAATTAAGGGGACAGAGGTGGCCATTCCTACTGGGCTGTTTGCCTCTGGCTGAAAAGAAATCCTTCCCTGCAGTTAGCCAAGCCAGGAGGTGAGGGGGAGGGCATTGGCGCTGAGCTTTTCGCGTTTGGCTAGTAGGGATCTTCCCTGATACCAGCCACGCAGTCGGGGGAGGGATAAAGCGATCATCCCAGAGAATTGGATGGGGGGAGGGGATAGCTTGGTTTCTGCTGCTGCATGTTAACAGGAAAAATGCAGCACTCAATGGGCTTTGCTTGGTATGTGGGAAAGGAGGGCGCTGCTTTTATGAAGGCTGCAGAAGCCGAAAGACAATGGCTTACCATGGCTGCATGCAAGCCAAATTCTGTTGCCCGGACCTGCATCTGTGATGTCTAACACCAAAGCCGCAGGCACTCCATATTAAGATGCAAAATGCGACCTTGCACTGAAATCACATGTGCTATGTAATGTGAATAGTGTTGTTCACCATGAAAGAGTAATAAGCATTGTTCTGTAAAATGTATCTTTTTAAAATACTTTTTTCCCTCCCTCCTGCAGCTGCAAATTTTTCAAGCCTCCCTCCTCCGTCCCGAAGGCTATCTCAGATAAGGTGGCGAAAAAAACGGACGCAAGACGAAATGTTCTCGGAAATCATGGAATCGACCCGCAATGAAAGAGCTCATCTGAATGAGTGGAAGGTCACCCTATCCCAGTACAGAAAAACTGCAAGTGAACGTGAGACCATGAGAGACGAACGTGAGGAGAGGAGAGACGCTCAAGATGAGAGGTGGTGGGATGCAATGCTGGGGCTGCTGCATGATCAAACTGACATGCTCCGGTGTCTGGTGGAGCTTCAGGAACGACAGTAGGATCACAGAGTGCCGCTGCAGCCCCTGTATAACAGCCCTCCCCCCTCACCATGTTCCATAGCCTCCTCACCCAGACATGTAAGAACATGGGGGGAAGGCTCCGTGCACCTGCCCACTCCACCCCAGTGGATAGCCCAAGCAAAAGGCTGTCATTATTTTGAACTTTTGAAGTGGCCTTTTCCTTCCCTCGTATCCTCCTCCCAAACCCCACCCAGGCTATCTTGTCAGTTCTCTTCCTCTTTTTATAATCAATTAATAAAGAATACATGATTTTTAAATGATAGTGACTTTATTTCCTTTGAAAGCAAGCTGTGATCGAAGGGGGAGGGTGGGTTGCTTACAGGAAATGAGTCAATCAAGGGGGCGGGTTTTCATCAAGGAGAAACAAACAGAACTTTCACACGGTAGCCTGGCCAGTCATGAAACTGGCTTTCAAAGCTTCTCTGATGCTTCCTGGTGTGCTCTTCTAATCGCCCTGGTGTCTGGCTGTGCGTAATCAGCGGCCAAGCGATTTGCCTCAGCCTCCCACCCCGCCATAAAGGTCTCCCCCTTACTCTCACAGAGATTGTGGAGCACACAGCAAGCAGCAATAACAATGGGAATATTGGTTTGGCTGAGGTCTGAGCGAGTCAGTAACGTGCGCCAGTGATGTCCAAATGCACATTCTACCACCATTCTGCACTTGCTCAGCCTGTAGTTGAAACAGCTCCTGAATATTGTTCAGGCTCCCTGTTTATGGGTTCACGAGCCATGGCATTAAGGGGTAGCCTGGGTCCCCAAGGATAACTATAGGCATTTCAACATCCCCAACGGTTATTTTCTAGTCCGGGAAGAAGTCCCTTGCTGCAGCCGTTTAAACAGAGTAGTGTTCCTGAAGACATAAGCGTCATGAAACCTTCCCGGCCATCCCACTTTGATGTTAGTGAAATGTCCCTTGTGATCCACCAGTGCTTGCAGCACCATTGAAAAGTACCCCTTGCGGTTTATGTACTGGCTGCCCTGGTGCTCCGGTGCAAAGATAGGGATATGGGTTCCATCTATTGCCCCACCACAGTTAGGGAATCCCATTGCAGCAAAGCCATCCACTATGGCCTGCACATTTCCCAGAGTCACTACCTTTGGTAGCAGCAGCTCAGTGATTGCTTTGGCTACTTGCATCACAGCAGCCCCCACAGGAGATTTGCTCACTCCAAATTGATTCCCAACTCACCGGTAGCTGTCTGGTGTTGCAAGCTTCCACAGAGCTATCGCCACTTGCTTCTCAACTGTGAGGGCTGCTCTCATCTTGGTATTCTGGCGCTTCAGGGCAGGGGAAAGCAAGTCACAAAGTTCCAAGGAAGTGCCCTTATGCATGCGAAAGTTTTGCAGCCACTGGGAATCGTCCCACACCTGCAACACTATGAAGTCCCACCAGTCTGTGCTTGTTTCCCGGGCCCAGAATCAGTGTTCCACGGCTATAACCTGCCCCATTAACAGCATGATCTCCAAAGCGCTGGGGCCCGCGGTTTGAGAGAATGCTGTGTCTATGTCCCTGTCCTCATCACTCTCGTTGCTGCGCTGCAGTTGCAGCCTCCTCCTCGCCTGGTTTTTCACTTTCTGGGTCAGCATAAACTGCACGACAATGCGCTAGGTGTTTACAATGTTCATGACTGCTGTCTTGAGCTGAGTGGGCTCCATGCTTGCCGTGGTATGGTGTCTGCACAGTTCACCCAGGAAAAAAAGGCGCAAAATGGTTGTCTGCCATTGCTTTCATGGAGGGAGGAGTGAGGCTGTACCCAGAACCACCAGCGACAATGTTTTTTGCCCCATCAGGCATTGGAATCTCAACCCAGAATTCCAATGGGTGGGGGAGACTGCGGGAACTATGGGATAGCTACCCACAGTGCAATGCTCCGGAAGTCAACAACAGCCTCAGTACATGGACGCACACTGCCGAATTAATGTGCTTAGTGTGGCCGCATGCACTTGACTTTATACAATCGGTTGCCCAAAATCGAATTCTGTAAATTCGGAGTAATCCTGTAGTGTAGACATACCCTTAGAGGGGTAAAAGTAGGTACTTAAGTAGCCAGAGTTTTTCCTTCCTTTTTTGTTTAAATCAAACCCAGATCTTTATGGCGATATTATTTAAAAAACAACCTTAAAGAAAATAGTCAAAGTTAGATTTCAAACCTAACCCTCCTTCCATTAAAAGTTATTGTTTCAGCTTTAAAATAACCTAATAGTAAAAAAATTTCAGCCTTTCCAAAAAGAAGAGTCTACAACTGTGTTAATGCCCAGAACACCCGACGTGACTCCCAACCATAATCTAGACTTAACAACACACATGCACATGCAGACTCCATTCTTTGATTCTGCCAAACAACTCCGTTTTGGGTATACAGAAGATTTAAATAATCTATTATTTTTCCACAATTCCAAAACAAACTCAGCCTCCACAGTTGCTTGGTAAGCAGTTTACCCCTGCTCAAGTTTGTGCTTTGAAAGGCTTAACTAAAGACATTAAGGAAACATTTGAAAGGTAAGAAATTACACATGGAGTACAAGATTCAAATTTTGGCGTCCATCAAGCAGCTGAATTCCATTGTTGCTGGCTGAAACCATGTACCAATTACAGGTTTTCTCCTGCCTCAGACACAAACTACCCTGTATTTCAGGTTCTTTTAGTGGCAGAGGGATGGCAAACATTTTTCAGCATTTCACAGGCGTGACCCTAGATGTGAGATCATATAGAACACATGATCAAAGCATGTAAACATTAATTTAAACTGTCTCACAGCACATTGGGCTTCTCTCTTTTAAGGCATACCGTGACTTTCAAGGTGATATTTACCTAAAACCAAGAATTCAGGGAAAAATTAAATGCACAATTGTTGTTTCCTTTTACAGTTCATTTCTCCCCTCCTGAAAAGATGCTTATAAATCAACAAGGAAGCAGAACAATTCTCTCGATACATTAAAAGTAATTCAGGACGTACTTTTAAAGAAGTGAACTATCAGAAATGGGAAATTTTTTTAAATGTGAATTTTATAAAATTAAAGTTGTGACCCTTTAAAGTTTAAGCTACTGAGAAGATCAGAGCTAAAACAGTAATCAAATGTTTCTGAAAATGACGAAGGCAAATACTAAAATATCATGGGACAATTGTCAGAGCTTGCTCATTCTCAGGCCAACAACTTCTACAGTGTGTCCCAAATAGACCCTCAAAAGCAGAGGGCAAGGTGAAAATAATAGAATTGTTTAGGCTACTAAAATATTGATTTTTACAGAATCACATCTAACAAGTGAAAACATCTCAAACATGCTTAGCAGATACAGTTAATGCCACTCTAGCTACTTTAACTAACTTTGCATGTGTCTTTAGATGTAAAATGGATTCAGAAAAGTTTCAGTGGTTTAATGCTAGGTAGACACAAGACATTCACTCCTTCACAGCATGTCCTGTTTTTATAGCATCTGGTATAATATTTAATAATGTTGTCATAAGAACATAAAAATGGCCATACTGGGTCAGACCAAAGGTCCATTTAGCCCAGTATCCTGTCTTCTGACAGTAGCCAATGCCAGGTGCCCCAGAGGGAACGAACACAACAGGTCATCAAGTGATCCATTCCCTGTCACCCATTCCCAGCTTCTGGCAAACAAAGGCTAGGGACACCATCCCTGCCCAAGTTCCACAGGTTGACGGTGTGTTGTGTGAAGAAATACTTCCTTTTGTTTGTTTTAAACCTGCTGCCTATTAATTTCATTTGGTGACCCCTAGTCCTTGTGTTGTGAGGAGTATATAACACTTCCTTATTTACTTTCTCCACACCAGTCATGATTTTAAAGACCTCTATCGTATCCCCCCTTTCATCATCATGTCCTTTCCAAGCTGAAAAGTCCCAGTCTTATTAATCTCTCCTCATTCGGAAGCCATTCCATCCTGATAATCATTTTTGTTGACCCTTTCTGAACCTTTTCCAATTCCAACCACATCTGCACGCAGTATTCAAGGTGTGAGCATATCATGGATTTTTATAGAGGGAGTATAATATTTTCTGTCTTTTCTATCCCTTTCTTAATGATTCCCAACATGGTTTGCTTTTTTGACTGCCACTGCACATTGAGTGGATGTTTTCAGAGAATTAGCCACAATGATTCCAAGATCTCTTTCTTGAGTGGCAACAGCTAATTTAGACCCCATCATTTTATATGTAAAGTTGGGATTATGTTTTCCAATGTGCATTACTTTGCATTTATCAGCATTGAATTTCATCTGCCACTTTGTTGCCCAGTCATCCAGTTTTTACAGATCCTTTTGTAGCTCTTCGCAGTCTGCCTGGGACTTAATTATCTTGAGTAGTTTTGTATCATCTGCAAATTTTGCCACCTCACTGTTTACCCCTTGTTCCAGATAATTTCTGAATATGTTGAATAGGACTGGTCCCAGTACAGACCCCTGGGGGACACCACTATTTACCTCTCTCCATTTTGAAAATTCCTACCTTTGTTTCCTATCTTTTAACCAGTTACCAATCCATGAGAAGACCATCCCTCTTATCCCATGACAGCTTACTTTGCTTAAGAACTTTGGTGAGGGACCTTGTCAAATGCTTTCTGAAAATCTAAGTACACTATATCCACTGGATCCTCCTTGTCCACATGCCTGTTGACCCCCCCCCCCCCAAAGAATTCTAGTAGATTCGTGAGGCATGATTTCTCTTTACAAAAGCCATGACTCTTCCCCAACAAATTATGTTCATCTAAGTGTCTGACAATATTGTTCTTTACTATAGTTTCAACCAGTTTGCCCGGTACTGAAGTCAGGTTTACCAGCCTGTAATTGCCGGGATCACCTCTGGAGCCCTTTTAAAAAAGGGATGTCACATTAGCTATCCTCCATTTGGTACAGAAGCTGATTTAAATGATAGGTTACAAACTACAGTTAGTAGTTCTGCAATTTCACATTTGTGTTCTTTCAGAACTCTTGGGTGACTACCCTCTGGGTCCTGGTGACTTATTACTGTTTAGTTTATCAATTGTTCCAAAACCTCCTCTAATGATACCTCAATCTGGGACAGTTTCTCAGATTTGTCACCTAAAAAGAATGGCTTAGGTTTGGGAATATCCCTCACATCCTCAGCTATGAAGACCGATGCAAAGAATTAATTTAGCTTCTCCGTGATGGCTTTATCATCCTTGCGTGCTCCTTCAGCATCTCGACTGTCCAGTGGCCCCACTTCCTGCTTCCGATGTACTTTAAAAATGTATTACTTTTTGAGTCTTTGGCTAGCTGTTCTTCAAATTCTTTTTTGGCCTTCTAATTATATTTTTATACTTCATTTGCCAGGGTTTATGCTCCTTTCTTTTTATTTTCCTCACTAGGATTTAACTTCCACTTTTTAAAGGATGCCTTTTTGCCTCTCACTGCTTCTTTTACTTTGTTGTTTAGCCACGGCGGCACTTTTTTAGTTCTCTATGTTTTTTAATTTGGGGAATACATTTAAGTTGAGCCTCTATTATGGTGTCTTAAAAAAGCTTCCATGCATCTTGCAGGGATTTCACTTTTGGCGCTTTACCTTTTAATTTCTGTTTAACTAACCTCCTCATTTTTGTGTAGTTCCCCTTTCTGAAATTAAATGCTCAGCAGAAAAAAGTCTGCTACATTAGAACATATGAAATACAACATTACTATTATAGAAAATGCCATGAATTTGGAAAGAAGTCATAATGAAGAAACTAGTATTGTGCTACACTACATAAGTAAGGAGCACATTTTTTGTATTACTGTTATTTGTACTATGACAACTAGAAATCCCAGTCATGGACCAAGTCCCCATTGTGTTAGGCATTGTACAAGCAGAACAAGTAAGGTCTTTGGAGCTCTTTTTGTTCTAAGTATAAGATGAGAGAGACAGAGAGACTACCAGGGGAGTACAAGGAAACAACAAGACAATATTGGCCAGCATGATAGGCTGTGATTGTGCCCTAGCACAGTAACAACTTTATGAAATGTAATTAAGAATACAGAATCCCAGCCAACTGACACCTTCTCACTGTAGGTCAGATTAGAATAGCTAGGGTACTGTACCTTACAATTTGGTTGCACTAACAATGTGTGAGGAAAGAATGCATGCTTGCACTCTGGGAGATGACACTGGCAGGAAGTTGGATTGTTTCAGGAATATTCAAATCCACCAAATATAATAAACAGAACTATTAGCACTTTATGTCAATACTAGAGACTACAAAATTAACCCCTCGTCCAAAAGACAACTGACATAAATCCATCTAACACAATCTTAGAAGGTAGGGGAATAGACCAGGCTTGCAAAAGCAAATCCTTCCTTTCAGGCTGGGCACAGTGTACGATATATGATTGCAGTGATCCATGTTGTTTCTGAATAAGAGGTGTGACTGAGGATTGTTAACAGTAATTCAAAGTGCACTTTGGCTCAAGGAACACAAATTAATAAACTTTCAGAAGTGGGAGTGTATGTAACAAAAAACACCAGTAAAACTAATTTAATTGGATTCAGAAATTAGATGGATTTGGTTGGCTGGATTCCCCTCAAAATTGAAAATAAAGGTCCTTGAAACCAAGCAAGAACTTTTGCTTTTTTAAAAGATAGTATGAAGTTATTATGAGCGATGCCCCATTAGCGAGGGAACAACAAAGGTTAGATAATGGGCAAGCTTGATAGAACCAATACAACCTAAAGGCCTTATGAAATGGTTAAAATTTATTTAACAAATCACTACCACAACAGTAAAGAAAGGGAGGCAAAAGTGAACAGAAATCCCCAGAAGGAGCATTATCTTAACTGATGGAACTGGTTACTTAATCTATGTGTTGCAACAGGACCCAATGTTCATTTGGTGTTCCTCTTATAAAAGTTTTCCTGTAATTGGGATTATGGAGACACAGGATGGCCTTTAACAGCTTAGTATCTTCCTCTTTCACCTACCTTCCCCATGAATATAAGAAGCTTCCAGACTGAATTTTGCTCCATTACAGCTATATGGGTTCTACTGTAGTACCTATGTCCAAACAGCTATTGGAGTTAATGGGTACTGACCAATGACAGGGATATGACCTTTTGTAACCCTGACCCAGGCAATTTGATTAGGGCTAGCAAAAGTCTCTTACCAGCACTCCTGCATGTCAGACCCTCCATACAATAAAGTTTGCTTTTAAAAAGAAAAGGCTTAAGGTCTGGTATGGAAACTAGAACTGTGTGGGAAAAGGTAACTCCAGAGGATTTTAATATCTTGAATGAATGCCAAAAATATTGAAATTCTCTACAAATGGAAATTGTGGCTATTTGCCTGGCATGGCACACTGGAAGCTCTAGGGTTCCTAGGGTCCAGGGCCATTTGCTTGGTAGAGTGTCCCGGACACGTGGACCCTGGCAGCCCCGATGCCAAAGAACTGGAAGCCTGGGAGCTGATATTCCCAAGGCTCCCAGGCTCCTGACTCCCAACTATCCCATCTGGGGGGCTGCCCACAAGCCTTGCTCCACAGCAATCCACCAGGAAAGCAGCGGAGTAGCCTAGGAGTGTAGGTAAAGTTCCTACGCTGTCAACCAGGCAAGCTGCCGAGCTCATGGTGGGTGGAACTGCCAGCAACCTTACCTAGTTTTCAGCAAATCTTAGTCAAAATGGAACCATCCTTTCCTAACCTTCTGAATGTTTGACCAATCTGCATTCTAAGGTGGAAATATGTTCCATTGGAGAACTTCCAACCAGTTCTAATGGAAACATTCTACCTAGATAAATTATTTTGGGGAGAGACAGTAGTTAAGGTCATTAGAGTTCCTTCTAGTCTACACAGTGTAACTCATTGAAGTTCACCTCAATCAGTGAGCGAAACTGTACACAAGTTTGATAACAACGGGATAGATCTAGAGACTATTTGGTGAACAAATAATACGTGCAACAGATTCATACCCATAAAATGAAGCTGTCTGCTCCCCAAGTCAGGAGCGCAGCCACAGGGAGCCATAAGCCATCATAAGAAGCTGTACTCATCACTGGAGGGGAAGGTGGACAAACAAATACAAGTGGGAGGACCCCCAGCATTTACTGGCATGGGAGCATTTTGGGGTGGGGGGGAGAAACCAGGAGGAAGAAGAAGCGCAGGGGTATGAGCCTGAGGCAAAAGGAAGAGACTGGACTTGGAATCTGAAAGGGGCTGAAGGTGGGGAATGGACAATGCCTGAAAGGCCAATGGTTAAGAGTAGAAATAGATTCCAAGGGGGGTGGGGATGGAATTTATTCTAAGTGTGAGACTGTGGAAGAGTTTCAGTGGGGAGGAGGGTTGAGGGACCTTGATTTGTGAAAAACTGTGAGATGATTTAATTGTGGGTTGGAAAGCAAAATTGAGTTACAATTGGAATGACTTTATTGTAATTTGTGGGGAATTAATGATGTACATGGGGGCAGCATGAATTATTTTTTTAAGTGGGGAAGGAAAATTGATCCTATGAGGAAACATTTGTTGAAGAGCAAAGATGGAGAATTTATTTTTAAATCTACTAATCCTTAATTCGTTGTAGTGACAGGTCCTGGTCGGCAAGCAGCAACCAGTAAAGTAATTCATTAGATGGCCTCACTATTAAAATTTTGGAAACCTCTGGTCTTGTCCACTCTTTGCAAATAGAACCATCACAAATCATAATGTGTATTGACAGTCACTGCTTGCCTCAATGGATCACTGCCATAATGGATGTCAGGGGGTGCAGGGCATAAATAGAAAACCCTCTATTCAACATTCACAACCGTTTAAGGCATTTGCCAGGAATTCCATTTGTTTGAGAATTGCTGACACAGTGAATTAAGTATTGCAGTCAGGAGAGCCATATTTCACATCACATTCTAAATGAGTACTAGCCGCAGACTGATACTTTACCAAGGAAGGGCCCACACATGGTAAGGGAAGAGAAGAGATACAGCAATGGTTTTAGTGCTGAACCACAGTATGATGTGGCTAAACATATCTGAACCAGTCAGAAAGGAGACCTACTCTACCCTTCAAGTTGTGAAAGATACTAATTTTTAAAATATTTTTTATACAGGCAGAGTATTTTTGAAGGTAGAGCATTTGCAATATCACTCAGTCATTGAGATGACATGACAGTCATACATGGGAAGGTTAAAATCTAAAAGAAACCAACATCCTGTTAGCAAAAATACTTATATTGTACTGGTGACTGCACTAGTCTAATCCCTGTTCGAGTGCACACCATTCCTCCGAGTTTCTCAACTACTGAAATCTCTTTCAGGGTTATCACATGCATCCAACACAAGGTCACACCCAGCTTAGTCCCTAGACTTTTAGACTTATTGTATACAAAACTCCTTTTTCACTACTAGTTATTTCATTTGCCTTGAAATAGGAACTGCACACACTGATAAATGAATAGTAAAAGGTCACTTAGTTTCTCTGTAGCTTTTGTAAATATCTCAGTACCAGTATTGGATCTATTAATGTCAAGAATTATTGGATAGCACAAAACAAGTTGTATACCAGAGGAGTACATTAGATCTCATTTGGTATGGTACACTCACTAGCCATTTTCCATTACTAAAAATAAGAAATTTTAGCAACAAAGAACCTGAAATTGTTGATCAAGAGAGATCATGATAAAAATTTTTAAAAGAAAAATTTTTACATTCCCAAAGGATTTACTGGTAATTTACACCTTACCTTGAGATCGTCCAGTAAGAAAAAATGAACTTCACAACAGAGAATTGATTTTTGATTTAAGATATGTAGCTATAGCAACAGATGTTATAAAAGAATTCTGTAACAGGTTAAATTACAGAGTTTCACCATCATTTATGACTTAGTTCAGTGGTTCTCAACAACAGATGAGAGCACTTGATGATCCACTGAGAGCTGCCAAGTAACATGATTTTAACTCTCCTTGTTTCCACCAGTTAAATTGTATGCAACAAAGCTTAAAAAAAAAAAAAGGTTCCCACTATTACATTTTTCCCTGCAAGCAATTGCTTATGTCACTATTGGGATTCCCTCTGAGACCTTTCCACTTGGCTTATCTAGAACAGCTTGCCCAGCCCTGGAAGAACCCTTCATCCAGTTCTCTGGAATCTAAAAAACTCAAGTTTGACTCCAAATTTCATCACTCAGGTTCCTTTGTTTGGCAAATAGCAAAACTACGCTGAGTTGATCAGACTCAAGCGTAGGGGGCTGGTATAGGCCAGGCCTCAGCTACAGTTACAGACTTCTATGGACCCAAGTGGCAGGGAAGGTAGCCTATTTCAATCTTGATTCAGGTGGAGGCTTCAATAGTAGGTAGGGGCCTAACTTGCTTCGGGTGCTTTAGTAAATCCCAGTAGTAAATTTTTCGGTGCCTAAGTAAGTTTGTAAATCTGGCCTCTGAACCATTATATGCAAATGTTTGAAAAAATCCTGATTAGTTTATGCCTGGTTCTATCTTGCCCCCTTAATGTGATTGAACCATGGGAAACCAGACAAAAATAGCCTCACGTGAACAAATAGCTCCCCATGGAACATCAGTGCAAGTCTGAGAATTGCTGAGATGACAGTTTCATCTACTGCTGCTGTTTCATGGGGAGGGACTGGTTCTACTCCTGTAACTCGAATGAGAAGTTATTTCTAGAGAGTTTTGTTTTTGTTATAGTTTCAGATCATTTATAGGGTTTCCTGTTTTCTGGTGACCAGAACCTTACTTAGACCTTTATCCTCCTGAATAGAAGAAGATGAAACAAGATTGTTAAGAGGATGTATAATTTTACAATAAGGTCTATGGGGAGACTTCCTTTTTTCCTTGGGTATCAGCATCTTTTTTGTAGATTTGCCAGTGAAAACATGAGAGGGGTGAGAGAGATCTTGCTGTAGGCTTCCCAAAGACGGCAGAGTGTTTACTGGGCATTTTGGGGCTGAGCTTTGTTTTTCTGGGGAACACCTGCCTCCACTTGTGCTTCCATCTGGTACCTACTTCTGTATCTCTCAGAGGTTTGACCTTGGGTCAGGAATATTGTCCACTGCTTGTGGGAAAAATCTCATCCAGGGAGGGAGATGTCTAGGAAAGTATTCACCCAATCATTCCTCTTTGCGAAAGATCCCAGTTCTAGTTCATCTGTCATTCTGGATAGCTACAGCCTTCTAGAGCTTATCAACTGTATTGTTAGATCATTCAGAGATAATCACTAAATTGATATGAAATATACCCACTGGCCAAAAGGGACAAGCCTACAAATCACTGAGCTCCATGTTGCACTGCTGTTAGATCATTTGTTTGAGAGACAACTCGCTTTTTGATAGCCCCAGGAGAACTGGCAACATGATGGTATGTAACAGAACAGTTTACTGCAAGACTATCAGTTCTTTGTAATTAAATAAAGATTATAGTAATGTTGAAAACAAGGTACAATGTTTACAGCTA
Source organism: Malaclemys terrapin pileata (assembly GCF_027887155.1). Lineage (NCBI taxonomy): Eukaryota > Metazoa > Chordata > Testudines > Emydidae > Malaclemys > Malaclemys terrapin. Next base: position 88,164,291 of record NC_071511.1, on the reverse strand, counting down.
GGACTCCTAGACAAATTCCTAGAAACTACATTAGACCAAAGCCTCAACTTTGAAACACTGCCTTGTATGTTTATTGCATTAACAAGAAAAATCAAGATTGTATTTAAGTCATTCATTGCTACTTGAAAAAGCCTGTTGGCAGAAAGTACTAAGACTAACACATTCAAATTGATGCACCATTATTGGCAATACCAAGTAAAATAGGATTCTTAGTCTAAAGAACCCACTATAGTTAGCCATCCTCAATGGAGGGAATTTCACACCAACTTGATCACTTATACCCAGGTCCTTTTAAAAAAAAAAAAAAAGTCAGCAAATCATTCTGAAGTCTCCAACAAATGGATTTACTTCAAATAATTTCTGCTTAATCGGTAGCCTCAGCACCAGATGGTCACAGTAAATCACCTAGTAGGAAATTTCAGTACAGCAGTTTGCACCTTATTGTAGGAAATGCTGTGTTCACACAGACTTACATTGGTGCACCTGTTTGTGGTCATAATTAGGTCAGTGTTGCCAAATACTTACATAGCACCCGGCACTGCTACAGTTCTAATGACCATTCAGTGTAGGATAGAAAGGAATTTATAAAATCATCATGTTTGTGCCAGTGAATTTACAGGCTTTGTGTCAGTCATGTTGGCAGTTGTGCACAAGATTGGAATGTGAACAAACAACCTGCATTATTCCTGAACAAAGGAAACAGGTTGGTTTATCAACTCCCTCCAACCCCCTCCCCAAATATACTTGTGAACTTTTCACTTCACTAATTTTTTTGTACTGATCTGGCAGACTCCTAATTTCATAGGATCTCAGGTTAAGTCATCTGAACATAAAATAAAAGCAGTTTCCCCTAACTTTGCAAAAGTGCATTAACATGGAAACAGAAAGAAAAAACAGAAATATAATCTCCCCTCTAGAAGTATTTTCTGTTTTAAAAAACTGCATGCACACGCCCACTCAGATAGAGAATTCTGTAATTACTATAATTGAGGTAACTTAACTAGAGTTCAGACCATTATTGGCCACCCCTACAAAAACAGGGATCTTTTGTACACGTTTAGGGAGGCTTAACATTGTCATCACACTTGAGAAAAGCCAGAGAACTATTCTTGAGTTTTTACATATTTAAAGATCTGGACCGACCATCCTGGCAGAATGAAGTCTGTCAGTCACAAAACAGATATATACTGGAAAGCTGTTAATGAATGCTCCTCCACAGATGTGCCTGACTAGTCCTACACTTTTTACAGAAAACGTCAGAGTGCCAACTGGTTTTATTTGCAGTGATGATTCTTTGTGGTAGGTATCTGTTAACCAACATCAGATCAAGACCACAAACTCATTTCATACACCAGTGAATCTGAGACATCCTTGAAACACTGATTAGCCTTCTTTTGCTCCATAATTTTTCTTGCCCCAAAAGAGAAATAGACATAACCTGATTTAAATGTGATCTAAAGTTTTATCTCCAAATCTTACGGTAAATTCTTTATGCAAGTCTGTTCTTTGCTGAAAGTGTTTCATAAGTTAATCAGTTAGTAAGCTCCACTGCACAACAAAAGTATACTTGAGTGAGACCACTCCAACTACTGCATAAAGCAGAACATCTGTCTTCAGAAGGATCCCCATTGATATAGTGCATATTATATAGTTATGCAACATTGTTTATATTTTAGAAACAAAACCATCACCACAAAAACTAAAGTCTTTTCCAACAAACTTTTAGAAGGGGTTTTAATGCTGCAAGATAATCAAATTCAGAACTTCAGAATACGAGAAATCTTGGAAGTAGATTGCCTGGTGTGGTTGTAAAGTTAGACAATTCTGCTAAACAATTCCAGCAAACAAAAATCCTTTCTATCGAGTTTGATTTTTTTAAAAAACAAAACAAAAAAACCCACTATTTACATTGGAGTCAACATTTCATTGGTCACGGCAACAAGTATTCACCTTAATGGGGCAGTCAAATGTATATATGAATGTGCCAGCTATCTGGCAGACAGTTTAGCAGCAATTGTTAACAGCCAGTGAAGAGAAAAATCTCACTTGAGCTTTTTCATCTTTATCAACTGTAGCTATGAAACAAACTCTCCTGCATAGCTCTCAACTATCTGAAGAGAAGAAATATCATTTACTTGTTTGCTAGGGAAAGTTAAAGTGCTACAATTCTCTTCAATAGTGCAACCCCTTAAATACATGCACGGTTACTGTAACATCAAGTACACAAAGCAGGGTTGAAAGAAGACAAGTTTATGTGGTGGTGGGTTGGGTTTTTTTGGTGGGGGCCGGGGAGGCAAGCTTTTTTGATTAATGCAGCTTGATTGTTGATTTGTGCAATGCTTTTCTCTTTTCCCACAGGGTGAAGATTCTTTATCCAGAATTGCATCCAGTGAATCCAGAGAGCAGCCAGCAGAAGCCACTAAATGATGATACTGTAGACTGAGTATTTTATTTCACCTGTTGGTCCAGATTGCACAAAGTTTTGACAATAAGCTATTTTTTAAGTGGAGCTTTGAAGCAGACTGTCTGGGCTTTGGGACAAATGGAGCATGAGCCCTCTGTAGTTCCCATTACATATGATGCATTTTCTGCATTGATTTAATGGATGAGAGAGAGAGGATTCTTGATTTTGAACCAGCAGATCAGTTCATAGTATAATTTAAGGAAAAGCACACACTAAAAAGTCACACTGACCTCTCCTTCTACACAGGAAGCAGCAGTAGGTCTACAGGGCTTTTTTCCCCTGAAAGCAATATTCCTTTCCCACAGTCTCTTTAAACTTAACTCCCAACTGAAGAAATACCTGTACATCCTCGTCTCAGGAATGCAGTCTCTTAATTCAAGGCAGGTTGTACCTGTGTCTGAACGTAAAAAATGATTTTTCAATCTATGTGGATACTCTCAGCTTTTAGACATGATCAGCCAGCATCTCTTAACTACACCTGCCTAACATCAGTGTCATCGCACACAAAGATTCAAGAGAACTCATCCAGATTTTTATGCAGGGAGCTTTTAAATCCGAGTATGTATAATTGAAGTCTACTAGCTTTCACAGGCTTCTCAGGATAAACCCAATCCTAAAATATAAAAAGTGATACACCTCTACCTCGATATAATGCTGTCCTCGGGAGCCAAAAAATCTTACCGCGTTATAGGTGAAACCACGTTATATCGAACTTGCTTTAATCGCCGGAGTGCACAGCCCCGCCGCCCCGGAGCACTGCTTTACCACGTTCTATCAGAATTCATGTTATATCGGGTCGTGTTACATCGGGGTAGAGGTGTATATGGCTGGATTATGCCACCTATTCACCACACACTATTGACCTAACGTTTTATTATTTAACCTCATAATGCAACCAAAAGGACAAATATCCTGAAATAAAGGAAGTTTAGTATCTTCTATAGTTTTGATCCAGTAGATTATCAAAGTAAATTTTAAAATGCTTCTCAACTTGCCCTGAATTACTGAGTATCTAACAGTTAAAAAAAGGAAGTTTGGTTTCATAGGAGAAGCAGCAGATAGAAGGGCAGAGAGGCATTTGTGCAGATGCAGAAGTATTCCTTAAATCACATTGAGGTGGAGTGCTCATGGCATTTTCTCATCTGATCTGGATTTCAGTTCAACTTTTTGTGATAAAGTTATTGTTAGCATAAAACAGAATGGAGCTAAAAGGGGAGAAGTTATTGAAGCTATTCCAACCCAAGGCCAGAGATGGGGCTCAGCTGCAACTCTGTCACATAAGCCCCTGCCTTGGGAGAGTAGAAGACCTGTGTGAGAGGAAGCAAAGATTCACGTCAATGAACTTTATAGTATAATAGGACTGGACACTACGCAAGCCTCTGACCTAACTGAACTCAGGCTAGAATCAGCTTCTGAATCTATATATCAGAGCTGTGAATCTTGGAACCTGTTCCTGTGCTCCAGGACACTATGTCTTGTGATGAAAATATTAATTTGACTTTACAGCATGTTTAATTCTAGGATTTCTAAGTTACAATTGTAATCAAGTAGCATGCTCAAAGATGGGAAGAAAGCTTGGCAGGGTGGCCTGCAGCCTTACCTGATCATTTTTGCATAGCACACAATACTTTGGAGAATATTCTAATACCAAGAAAAAAAAAAAAAGTTCCACAACCAAGTCTGCTGCCATCAGCTGTCAGGAGCAGATATCAGATCACGAGTTACTGAAGTTTTTGAACGGTTTCCTTTCCCACTACCATATTAATTAGCTGTATATGCTCCAGCAGTAGGTAATTTTCCCTTACAATTACAAGAGTCCATGGTAGGCAGGCTGCCTACTGAAATTGCAATGAACAATTTTACCCCATGTTAAGCTTTCACATTCCACAGACACAAGGCACACACAGTCTTAAGTTTTAATAACCCTAATTTGCTAAATCGGATTTACCATAGGACAGAAACCTATACCCATTATTCACATTCCCAAGTTCCTAATTTGTGCTACTGTCCTTCTGCACTTAGTCATCAATACAGCACAGCCTGCTGTGTATTACCAAATTAAAGAGATATGTACAGCGAGTTATCCCTGGGCTAAAGTACAGGCTTTTGTAACTATCCATTTTCATTAACTGTCCTTACTTTTTGTCACAATAGTCTAGTGCTCTTTATTACCACTGAGGGGACAACCACCATAATCTCTTTAGAGCACTAAGACCCAGGAAAAATAGGCCACAGTGCTGCAAACTTAACTAGTTTCTTGGCTAATTAACAAAAGAGAAAATAAGATTAATCAGATGCATGCATGCTATGCATCAAAATTTTCACTCATACTGAAGCTATTTTTTAATTTCTTGCGTAGGCAAGCGGCTAACTGAAAGAGCTATTGCTAAACAGCTCTCCACGTGGACACTTCAAGGTGGGGAACTATTCCAGAATAGCCATTGCACTTAAATTCACACCCTACATTAACATGAAATAATTTTCAAGTGTAGACAAGTAATACTTCACAAGAAGTGTTAATATCAGTGCAATTATTTGTGTTTTCAGAGAACTTTTTCATCCAAAGATGTCAATACCAGATTAAATGTCTAGAAGAGGGACTTCTATGCAGGACTGAGGTAAATGAAAACAGACTAGAAAAAATTAAAGTTAAAAAGTGAAAAACACAAGTAGTTTATATTCATCAATAAGATCTAAATTAAATAAAAAAAGACATAAAAAGACTGCTCCTCACTCACCCACCCAGCCTCCTACTCAATACTCCAGTGATATCACATATTTAACCCTGATTTGCATGAAAATTAATGTGAATACTCTTGTCAAACCAGAGAGAGAAACACACTGGTCTGAAATTATGTTCATATCTGCACTAGTGCTAAAAATGCCCTACTAAACAGAGGAAGCAGTTTTCTAATAGTAGCAAGCAGATTGTTATCTGACCTTAAAGAGAATGGAGAAGGAATATTGATCTTAAAAGCAAAACCAGGAAAAAAAACCTTGATCCCTGAAAGTCCTTCCCCCGCTTCCCCCACCCGCAGCTGTCATTAAGTGAAATGAGAAGTTGGACAGCAAGTGAGGGCTCTTAAATATGAAACCGCAAAAGATACCAGGCAACAGCCCAAACTGCATCTGAATTTGTAGAGGAAGGGGTAAGGGAGATAGAGTAATATGACAGAAAATATGGAAAGAGTATCTTCAGGATTGAGTTGGCCATTTCTCCACCGTTATCATTTATGCACACTGATGTGTCGTTGAGTTACATACAAAGGGCAATGCAACTGTCATTGATTTAGAAAAAAATACTGAGACTTGTGGAAAAACCAGTTAAATGGATGCAAAGAAAAGAGATGGTAAAATTTTGGCTATGCCAACATTTAATTCTCCTTTCAAAAAAATCTTGCATTTTAGACTGCAAATTAAACATCCCTTTTATTTAGTGAAGATATGGGAAATGAAAGGAAGGGAGATAGGGAAAAGAACCCAAAATACTGACAATATGTATTTGTTTTGCATTCTCCTTGTTGGAAAAGTAAACTCAGCTGACTGCATTTTCTAAAACTACCTCTGGATTGGACAGGTATTTTCCTTCACAAGATTTCAGGTCCTTTCTGGCCTTGGAATCTATGAAAACAGCCAGTTATTGCTACAGGACAACGTGGAACACATATGTAAGATCCATATCTTTTTTTATTGGTTATAAAAGGCTGAATGAACCCACATGGAAGCACGTCACACTGCAACTAGATCACCTGGTTGGCTGTTAATCCTCTTGTTATATGATAAAGTTACTGAAAAAAAATTGTGGGAGTGACTAAAAAGTTACTTTCCAAGCCCAGCTTTGATTATAGACCATTCTGGCAGACCAGTGCCATTGTGACTTGTAACCAGGGGGTTTTGGGGGTGGGGGGGAAATAACATTTTTCATTTTGTGATGTCACTTAGGAACTGGACTGAACTGTGCATTCTCATATCACTAAGCTATTACAAGGCAACCGTCAACTGCACCCTCAGAATGCATTTCAACAAGTAACATAGGGATTAAACACTCTATAGCTTATTACCATTTCCTAGATTTATACAGCCCTTCTCCTTGAAGTACAGCCACAAATGTAACATTCCTTTGGAGAAAGTGTTAAACAGATACCTTCTTACCCACCCCATGACAGTTTAACAGCTGCAAGGTGAAAGCCTAGTGTATTGACTAAATCCTTTTTCTATTAAAATAGTTTAGTGTCAAAAGCTGTGAGATCTAGGAATGTATGATGGCTACTCTGTTTGCTTTTATAGTCACTGTAGTGCTAGTATCTAACATGTTAAGTGCTTAATATAAACTCTATCCCCACCCCTCCCTTCCCAAATGCAAGTTTCAGCTACTATTAGAATTCCAGGTCAGCGGGTCAGTCACACTGGACTGTACTTAAAAAGGAATTAAATTCACAGGACATCTTGTGACTGCAGGACTTCCTTTCCCCCACTTCACCTCCTCTGAGCCCACATGCTGGCCTAAAATATTTCAGGGCCTATAGGTAAAAAGGCTATTCTAGCTATCATTTCAGCATTGAATATAATTCAATAGAGGTGTGCATAAAGACATATATATTATTCTGGGGGACTAAGGATGGAAAAGGTTCCAAATGGCAGTTAACATTTCATTTAAACCTTGCCTGAAAGAGGTTTACCACCTTCCCTTGGCTGTATACCGTTCATATATGCCATCTTCACTAGGCAGCACATGAAGTTCCAGCAATCTTCTCACATCCTCAACTCCTGCCAATCTCAAGGACCAACTACCCACTCAATTTTCAAGCATTCTGTTGGCGCCTTGCTCAGACTCTTAATCCTAACACTGATAATCACTCAGCTGCTTTCAACATCATTTCATCCCACAGTGCCCAACAAACTCCAGAGATCCCATGCTGTGCTGGTGAACTTGCCAGGAAGATAATTCCTTCTATTTTTTTTTAACAGAGAGTAAACAGAAGACAGGAGAAGAGTATTCAACACTACACAATTTAAATTCTGACTTTTTTATTTTATGACAAAAGGGAGAAAACCCAAGAGGTTAAAATGTGTTTTATTTGCAAAGATGATTTCACTTTGGCCTTTATTTAAAGGCAGAAACAGTTAACCAATGATTTCTCAATTTTCCTTTCCTGACAAGTAGATAGGATTGAAAGATTATACAACAGAGAACTTAATCTCAGAAGTATGAACTGCCACCCAAGTAAGCAATGAATTAATAGTATAAGGATGTCAGGTCTAGTGGTAAGAGCAAGAGTAATGAGAATCAGCACACCTGGATTCTATATCCACCTGATAGCATCTCACTATGACATGGACAAATCACTTAACCTTATTATGCCTCATTTTTCTTACACATTCCCCATTTACCGTTCTCAGAGGAAGACTGTGGCGTCTAATGTTTATTACGCATTTTGAGATCCTTGAGAAGTATAAATGCAAATCAATCACCAAGAACACCATCAGCATAGCTGCAAGTTTTCAGTAATCCTAAGAGAATGACAGAACATGCAGTAGGACTGAACCAAACTTTTAACACTAACAGATCCCTCCAGCTCAGGGATGAGGCACAGTGGTGGAACTTTGTTCTGCCCATATGGGGTCCACTGAGGTCATCAACTTGAGATTTTAATCAAGACTCTAGTGATAGTTGTTTTGCCTAAAAATTCCAGCTCCTGGAGTCAAATGGTTACATAAGAATCTCTGTATTTTTTCTAAACAAGTAAGTTTCTCACTGATATGGTTACAGAGAAAAGTTTGAAAATATGATGCCACTTTCCGCAGCTTCCATTGGCTGGGAACGGCAAACTGCGGACACTGGGAGCTGAGGGGCTCCGTGCCTGCAGATGCTCCAAGTAAACAAAACATCCCAACCTGCCAGCGGCTTACCCTGATGGGCCAGGATCCAAAGTTTGCCAACCCCTGAAATATAGGGTTGGCTTATGAAAGGGTCATACGTTTTTTGCTATTTTTACCTAACCATCTTGGGGGGTCGGCTTATAAACAAACGGGCTAATGAACGAGTATATATGGTATATTATCACTAAAAACAGAAATATACATACTTCAATTATTGCTTCCTCCTGAGCTATTTATTGCTTATTATAGTAGCTATGTGATATCACAGTCAACTCTACCATTCAAACAATATTACTTGTAATAAGTTTCCTGGATATCATTGTGTGTGCACAGTAATTTTTACTTCTAGTGGTTTTTATTATCATCTAGTAGTAGTGCTTGTTACAGACCTATAAATAAATAAGCAACAGGGAATCCCAGTAATGCTTAGGGCTGCATGATTTTATCTTGTAATAAGAGTGATTCAATATGAGGTTTGTATTTCAATCCAATGCCTATTACACCCTGCTTGCCACCACATAAAAACAAAACAGACAAACATGAAGAGTAGGTTTGAAGAGATTTCCCTTTTTTGACTGGGATTTCTTCTAAGGTCTTGCTTAACACATGATTCATTGCCCAGATATCGTTCATATAGCTTACCTTTAACCGTTTTATTTAGTGTGCCAGTACATATATACAGCAGAGACTTCCTCTGACCCCTTCACTTCACACACAAATGAGGCATCAAAAGTAGTACAGACATTTATGTGGTATAAAAATAAAAAGATTACAACAGCCATGATCAAAAGAAATATGTTCTAAGGTACTCTGCAGAAAACTTCTGTGGTAGTGGAATGAAAATGGAACCACGAAAGAAGTTTATGTTTACAAAACCAAAGCAAACTCAGAGCTCCTATCCTTTGGGTCACCAGCAAATGGGAGTACCAGGAGTACAATGGGCACTCCTAATCACTGGGGATTGGAGAGTTCCAGTCCCACAGAGTTGGGAGCTCCTCCATCACACATCTCCCAACTTAACAGCTGTTTTGGCTGTTTCTGGACTTGCACTTGAAACTGCAAAGGTTATGTCACATATCACAACTTTATTCAGAAGGGACAATTCTCCCCCAACTTGACACTGGCAAGGAAGAATAGGGAAAGCAAAGGAAAAAGGTGGAAAAACTTACTTTTTTCTCTATGCATTTGTTGCGTCAAATACATGTCAAAGGAATTTTAAAGGCTCAGGTAATAGGTTCCAAATGTCAGTAATAATTATATTCACATAATACAAGTATAGCTATACAGCCTACATGAAGGGTGAGCTAAGGATTTAATATACTGGTAGAAAGGAAAGCATCTTACAATGAAAGGGTAAAGGACAGCTTTATAACCACAACCAGGGCCAGCTCAAATCCCTTAGTCACTGGTAGTGAAAGAGGAAAAGAGGCTGAAGAAAGTCACTATAGCAATGGTTGGGACAAAGTAAATTCTAAGTCAACAGATGCCCTGGGCATTTCCAATTACAAAATAGTTTACAACTCAGAGCTACTCTCCCCTACCCTTTCTTTTTTTTTTAAATCAGGCCCCACAAAACACGTATTGGCATATACCCAAGTCAGCCAGCTAGTATTTTAGTCTATTCCCTTTGGCCCTTTAACAGCTTCTATTATTCTTTCTTCCTCATCCTCATATCCCTCTTGGTTTGCTGTTCAATTTCTCTTTTGAGCTCTGCCTTTTTCCTACATAGCACCAGTGTTCAGAGGTACAATCATCAGATCTATCACAATTAGAGCTGTCAACTGATTAAAAAAAGTTAATTGTGATTAAAAAAATTAATTGTGATTAATCACATGATTAATCGTATTGTTAATAGAATACCATTTATTTAAATATTTTTGGATGTTTTCTACACTTTCAAATATATTGATTTCAATTACAACACAGAATACAAAGTGTCCAGTGCTCACTTTATATTTATTTTTATTACAAATATTTGCACTGTAAAAAACAAAAGAAATCGTATATTTCGATTCACCTAATACAATCTCTATCATGAAAGTTGAACTTACAAATGTAGAATTATGTACAAAAAAATAATTGCAATCAAAAGTAAAACAATGTAAAACTTTAGAGCCTACAAGTCCACCCAGTCCTACTTCAGCCAATCGCTCAGACAAACAAGTTTGGTTACATTTACAGGAGATAATGCTGCCCGCTTTTTGTTTACAATGTCACCTGAAAGTGCGTACAGGCGTTCGCATCGCACTGTTGTAACCGGCATCACAAGATATTTACATGCCAGGTGCACTAAAGATTCATATGCCCCTTCATGCTTCAACCACCATTCCAGAGGATGTGTGTCCATGCTGATGATGGGTTCTGCTCCATAACAATCCAAAGCAGAACGGACCGATGCATGTTCATTTTCATCATTGAGTCAGATGCCACCAGCAGAAGGTTGATTTTAAATCTTTGGTGGTTTGGGTTCTGTAGTTTCTGCATCTGAGTGTTGCTCTTTTAAGACTTCTGAAACCATGCTCCACACCTTGTCCCGGTCAGATTTCGGAAGGCACTTCAGATTCTTAAACCTTGGGTCAAGTGTTGTAGCTATTTTTAGAAATCTCACATTGGTACTTCTTTGCATTTTGTCAAATCCGCGGTGAAAGTGTTCTTAAAACAAACGTGCTGGGTCATCATCCGAGACTGATATAACATGAAATATATGGCAGAATGTGGGTAAAACAGAACAGGAAACATACAATTCTCCCCCAAAGAGTTCAGTCACAAATTCAATTAACGCACTATTTTTTTAAGGAGCATCATCAGCATGGAAGCATGTCCTCCAGAATGGTTGTTGAAGCATAAAGAGACATACCAATGTTTAGCATACCTGGCACGTAAATACCTTGCAATGCCGGCTACATAAGTGCCACGTGAACACCTGTTCTCACTTTCAGGTGACATTGTATAATAAGAAGCAGGCGGCAGTATCTCCCGTCAATGTTAACAAATTTGTTTGTCTTAGCAATTGACTGAACAAGAAGTAGGACTGAGTGGACTTGTAGACTCTAAAGTTTTACATTGTTTTGTTTTTGAATGCAGTTATATAACCAAAATAAAAAAAATAAAAAAAATCTACATTTGTAAGTTACATTTTCACGACAAAGATTTCACTACAGTACTTGTGTGAGGTGAATTGAAAAATACTATTTCTTTTATCATTTTCACAGTGCAAATATTTGTAATCAAAAATAATGTGAGCACTGTATACTTTGTATTCTGTGCTGTAATAGAATCAATATATTTGAAAATGTAGAAAGACATCCAAAAATATATAATAAATTTCATTTGGCATTCTATTGTTTAACAGTGCGATTAATCACGATTTATTTTTTTTAATTGCAGTTTAAAAAATGTTTTGAGTTAATTGCGTGAATTAACTGTGATGAATCGACAGCCCTAATCACAATATAATTTGCAGTACTTGGATAATGTTGCCAATGGCAGCTCGAGCACCATATATTCCAAATAGCCTCCTTTTCTAGGCTTTGCCTTCTCTTCACAGGAAAGAGAGTCATCTTGTTTGGTGTAGTTAGATTCCACATTATACAACGCTGAACCCAGTGCAACAGTGCAGCCAAAGGGAAATCCAGGGCTTCAACACTTCATCTCCCTCCTGGAGTTGCATTTTAAATAAGACTAGGTTTCGGCGTCACAGTACAATTACTTTTACATCCCTTTCTGAATCTCAGTTGACTATATGCCAATACATTCTCTACATAGACTGACTGTACACAACATCCATCCCACATATCCTTAGATGTCTCCTCAGCGATATCTGGACTACCATGAATCTTTATGGAAAGAAGTTTCACTTAGACCTCTCAGTACAAACTTACAAATGGTAGAAAGCAGGTTATGTAATTTTTATGGTAGTCTAGCTTCACTGCTATAGAAGTATATCCCAGTAGTGAGTTGAGGGAAGGCCTCATGGTCATCTTAGGGCACTCTAGATATATAAACTTTATAAGTAGGAAGAAACAGAAGTCAAGTGGAGGACAAGAAATTCCTTCCTGAAACCTATGTATTAGTCCTTCAGACTTTTTTTTTTTAATTGCAATTAAGCCTAAATTTAGTGCAACTTTTATTGTGCGTATGCCTGAAAGTTACTCCAGATGATAACACTGCCATGTGGAAAACCTATGATCATTTGCTTGCCACTTACTCTCCTAGGCTGTGTAGAGGGGAAGAACCATGGCTTGGCGTTCAATCAATGATTTTCATAATGTGAACTTTGATGGAAATGTACTTTTTTGGAAGAGAAGAGGGGCTATGATGTATGGCTTTGATGGTAGAGGTGAGATTAAAGTGAACAGACACAGAGTGGAGAAAGATCTGAAATGACTGGTCAGGGAGGTAGAATTTCCTTCACCATCCCTGAATAGAGAATTTGAATGCATAAATAAAGATCAATTACCCTTAAGAGCAGCAGAATGTTAACTTGCAGCTCCACAAGAACTCTCCAAGTGAAAATATGTCAGTACTTGGCTTTCAAATTACCTAGAACATAGAAATATCACTACACTCATGGACAACATTAAACATATAGCCATATTTCATTAGATAAAAAAACTCCTCAGTGGTCCTTCTGGGTATCTGAACCTGTTTGGAATACAGCCAGTATATTAGCCTTTTGCAAACACAGAAAGGAAGGGGTTAGCTATGGTGAATCCGATCAGTAGTAGTCACCATTTTGTAAAGAATCCAGTACAGGTCTGTCGCATCTTACGCGCATTTAACATGCGCGATTTCAGCTTTACGCGGTCGGCAAAAACAAAAACAAAAAAAACCCCAAAAAACAAAATAAAGAGAAAAATAACAATTTTAATACTGTACCTATTGTGCGGGCGATTCCGCCCGCCATTACACTAAATGTAATTTTGACTATATGCGATTTTCGCTTTACACGCTGACTGCGGAACGTAACCCCAGCGTAAGATGCGACAGACCTGTACATTGATGCTTTCAGACAACTACACATATCCTCCAAGGATATATGTCTATACTGCAATTACACACCCACAGCCATAGGTGCTGACTTTCCTTCTGCCGGCTGGGTGCTTGACCCCACCCCACCTCTGCCCCGCTTCTTCCCATCCCTGCATCGCACTTGTCCCACCCCCATTCCAGCCCTTCCCCAAAGTCCCCTCCCCACCCCGCCTTTTTCCTACCCCAGCCCCGCCCCCTTCCCATCCTCATTCCACCCACTTCCCCCAAGTCTCTGCCCCTGCCCTGCCTCCTCCCCTGAGTGTGCCACGTCCCACTCCTCCCCCACCCGCCCGGAAACTCCTAATCACCACCAAACAGCTGTTAGGCAGCGGAGGAAGAGGGGGGAAGGGAAGCACAGGGAGGGAGGGGGAGGAGCGGGGACGCGGCACGCTCAGGGTGGGGGAGAAGGCGTGGGGGGAGCTTGGCTGCCGGTGGGTGCAGAGTAGCCGCTAATTTTTCCCTGTGGGTGCCCCAGCCCTGGATAACCCACAGAGTCAGCGCCTATGCCCATGGCTGGCCTGTGGCCAGCTGACTCAGGCTAAGGGCCTTGGGTTAAGGGACTGTGTAATTATGGTGTAGATGTTTGGGCTCGGGCTGGAGCCTGGGCACTGGGACCCTGCAAGGTGAGAGGGACCCAGAGATCAGACTGCAGCCTGAGCCTGAAAATCTACACCACAATTAAACAGTCCCTTTGCCTTAGTCCTGCAAGTCAGCTGGCACCACAGGTGTCTAACTGCAGTATAGACATACCCTAAGGGTCTATGCAAAGAGAAATACGTGCTAACATTTTGCACCTTGCCCCTGTAGCTAGCTCTACTTTCTTTGCTTCCCCATTCCCACAGTCCTTCACACAATGAAATTCAGCTAACCAGGATAAAATTTGAGAGGTGACTGACCAAGCACATTGCTCAATGCTATCCAGCCCTATAAATTGAGTTTGACAAGAGAAACCACAATCAGAGCCCACTTGGAAAATGCAATTCTCCATTGTGGTTCACTCTCATTCCTTTGGAAGATATAGATATAGACCTTCATCAGTTTTGAATATTTGCAGCAAGAGGAAGTGCTGTTATGACAGCTGCATATGATACTTCAGTTGGCACCCACAAGCTGATCCTTGGACATCACATCCCAGTGCATCGTGAAGAGAGGTGTTTTACATCAGCTATAAAATCATCAATTCTTCATGACCATTCAAATCTCTTTTTCTGTGCTTGGGGAAAGGGGTGGCAAGGGTTTGAAAATGCTAACTCCTTGAAGCTTGTGCATAATTTATCAAGTTACTTACACCTAGTAGTTTTACTCTGCAGCAGTGTCCTAATGTACTGGTTTTCAGCTACAATAGAATCATAACTGGAAGGACCTCTAGTCCAGTCCCCTGCACTCAAGGCAGGACTAAGTATTATCTAGACCATCCGTGACAAGTGTTTGTCCAACCTGTTCTTAAAAATCCCCAATGATGGAGATTCCACAACCTCCCTAGGCAATTTATTCCAGTGCTTAACCATGCTGACAGTTAGGAACTTTTTCCTAATGTCCAATCTAAACATCTGCAGAGACACACAGAGTTAAGTGTCCCACATCTACTCAGTGACATATGAAGGGTTTAGGCAGTCCTTTTATGTTCAATTTTAGCATTAACTGATGAGTTAGAATCCTCCGTGAGACAGCCAGAATGCCTGCTCCTTATTGATCAGTTTAACTGAGGGCTTGTTGCCAGGTATTGAAAGAAATATTCCAGAAAGAGGAAGTTGTTTATGGCATTAGGGAAAACAAATTCACCCACAAAACTGAATATAGCACTTTTACTTTCAACACCATAATAAATCAATCCATGTATTCAGTTATTTAATGTTGTCATGTTACTGGATTTAAGTTGTTGCTGAATGCTCGTTCCACACATACAACTTAAAAATATGCATGTTTTTCCAGGGACATCCAATGCAGAGTGTGGGGGCAAGGAAGGGTGGGGCACAAGTTTTAGACCTTTCCCTGGCCATCTCATCTTATGCAGTCATAAGCCATTTGCATGCTATCCCTGCTTGGAATTTCATACTGTGGTAATATACCATTCATTGGTGTGTATATATATATATATATATATATATTCACTGACTGAGCTAGAGTCCAAATGCCTCACACTACAACTTTAATAGCAACTTGTGTTTTCTTGGTGAAGAGGGCAGGTTAGCAGGAAAGAATTGCCAAAAGTCACAAGTTCCAACCCGTGCCTTTGGAAACCCTTCAACACTCCCAGATTTCTAGAGGAAGGGGTTAGGCTAGCTAATTTCATAAGTTTCTTCCTACCTACAGCACAAATGCTATTAAAAGAATTCTGACTATGCACATTTTGTCCAATATAGCCTCCAATAAAGTGGCAAGTAACATTTGGCCACATACTTTCGTAAACACTTGAGTTTTTCTGACAATCACTATTTATTGGTGACAGCTGCAACATCAGTTGGCAGACAACTCAAGGCAGCATGCTCTTAAGATGATCATCCCAGCAGTTGGGAATTCCTTCACCTGCCATGATTTGCCACAACTGAGTCACTCTCAAAGAATTTGAGAAGAGTAGGAAAGTTTGATTCATTTTCACCATAGACTATGTAGAATATACAGCTCATACTAGGCTTTGGTCATGTATCCAAGCAAGGAGGAAGGTGAGGCAGCTCTACAGATGGGTTTTATTTTTTATTTTTTTTCCTCAGTGCAGTTATTTTCAATGGCCCCTTTTGATGAGAACTAACAATCCTTACTGTGTATACAAGTAGAAAAACTGATTGATTCAGTTTGCATGAAACCCTTTCAATTAATTACTAGAAACACTAAGCAAAATATTAAGTCTTGCTGTCCTGCCAGCTATCTGGGGAGTCAGAGGTGAATGGTCACATACATACTCTTGGAATCTTGACTAACCTGAAAGCCACAACCTAGACAAACATTGTTAACAATGAAAGGCCCATTCAGATAATTAGCGTGGACAAAAGCAATGTTAAGTAATGACAGAGTTCAGTTACTCATAGGAGGACAGATTATATTATGAATATATTTCCTTTCCCTCCCTACCACTACT
The DNA here is from genome assembly GCF_027887155.1 of Malaclemys terrapin pileata. Lineage (NCBI taxonomy): Eukaryota > Metazoa > Chordata > Testudines > Emydidae > Malaclemys > Malaclemys terrapin. The sequence continues at coordinate 88,147,840 of NC_071511.1, read as the reverse complement.
CATTACTACAACAGCTTTTTGGAAGAGCCTTTTTGAGTGCATGCCAAAAAAAAAAAAAAAAAAAAAAAAAAAAAAGGTCATCACTGGTTGTTCAAAAAAGAGATAGAACAAATTGCAGGCACAGTTGTGTATAGCTGGAGGAGTAGTGTGGCAGAGGAACAGCAATTGTAGCAGTGACCAAGAGATGATAATCTTCTTTTCCATGTGGTAACTTCAAAGATAGCTTCTGTGTGACTGTTCATAGGTGGGGGACCAAGAGATTTATATATTATAAAGACAATCTTCATATGGATGATGAGAGGGGAAAGATTTTGACAGGGTCTTTTTCTTGGCCTGCTAAGAAGGGAAGTAGTAAGACTGTGCATTCAAGCTCAACTTTCACATTTCCTGACTTAAGTTCTTACTCTGTCAACGCAGTATTGCCTTAAAATTTAGCATTTAATTTTTTTTTAAAATTCTATTCCATTTGAGTTCTTAGACCAACCCATCAACATGGCATCTGAAGAAAAGCCCCCAGTTCTGTAACAGCACTAGCCAATCTTGAAGCACTTATAGTGGTCTCAGTGTGCTGAGTCTGTTTTCAAAAGGGAGTTTCCTTACCTCATAACTAAATGTAGAGATTGGAAACTTGATATATTTGTAATGCTCTTGCTTCCTTTGTGGGAGCAGGAACACATCTACTACTGGACAACAGAAATACGGATATTAAGATAAAATTATCAGTCTGTTCACTGGGAATGCATTGTAGTTGCATTAGTCTGCTTGAGGCCAGTCAAGGATATACCCAGGGTGGTGAAGCCACAGAGTTTGGCATGCCAAGATAGTAAATGGCAATATTTTCATACCTAAGAATTAAATAAACATATGAAGCCAAAAATGTTTCCATCCTAAAATGTATACTGTGTTCTTATGCCATCTCGCATAGTATTTTTACAGCTACTGTATTACAATAGTTGACTATGCACTGAAAAGAACAGGAAACCAGGAAGACATCCTGGGACAAGTATGATCAGTTCTGTGCTCCTTGTGTCATTTGGGAAGTTGGGCACAGTGCTGAAACACACCTACTCACAGTCATTGACAGAGCTTTCTACTAATAGGTCTGTTACCCTCTCATTCATATATTATATACACACCCATTCACAGAAAGCATGCAATTTAAGCATTTCAGGTGTAGTTCTGTCCTAAAAAGTTACTAAAAATGGCATTGTGGTGTTCCATATTAGTTGTCTCAGATGTCCATCTCACATTTGGTGAGTTTGTGAATATAAGAGGTGTTCTGGCTCACAAACAAGCCCTGGGCTCCAAGTCAAGATTTGGGGGAGGGGTGGTTGTTGTTTTTTGTTTTAAAATCTCATGGATCACTACCAGATTATGCCCTCACTGAAACCTGTGCATCCCCATTAGCCTTAAGCAGGCCGGCTTTAGGAAGTGTGGGGCCCGATTTGACGGGGCCCCAGCAGGGATGACTCACCCGGCAGCGCTCCGAGTCTTCCGCAGCACTGAAGGATCCACCGCCGAAGTGCCGCCGAAGACCCAGAGTGCCGCTGAGTGAGTAAAAATTAAAAAGGCACCTAAGTTAGGCGCTCTTCTTTAGGGCACGGGACCCTCTTAGGCGCGGGACCCGATTTGGGAGAATCGGCCTAAAGCCAGCCCTGACCTTAAGTGAGTTTACAAAGAAATCAAAAAGGGCATGATCTGAAAGGGGGGGGGGGATTCATAGGTATAAGCTTCTTCTGAGCTGCAGAAGATTTAGAAATGGTTTAACAAGGGGAGATGGGGCGGGTGGGTGGTGCAGGACAACCTGACTCACAAAGCCCAGGCTGAATTTGTGGAACTAGTAACTAGAAAGATTTTTGTTTGCAAACTAAGCCCTGGTCTACACTACAAAATTTACTTTGGTATAACTTATGTTGCTCAGGGGCGTGTGTAATCCACACCCCTGAGCTACGTAGTTATACTAACCTACGCGCTGATGTAGACAGCGCTATGTTGGCAGGAGCTCTCCCACAGATATAGCTATTGCTTCTTGTGAAGGTGGAGTTATTAACCTGATGGGAGAGCTTTCTAGAGCCGGAGTGGGGAACCTCCAGCCCACTGCTTCATTTCATACAGCTCGCAGCAAGGCTCTTCTCTACAGGCCGGAAGCCCCAGGCCTCAGCCACTCAGGTGGGGCTAGAGCCGCAAGTGCTGGCTTGCCCTGCTGCGGAGGGAAGCTAGGGTTGCTAGACAGTTAGGAGTCTGGTTGGCTCCGTGCAGCTCCCGGAAGTAACTGCATGTCCCTGCAGCCCCTAGGAGCAGGGGCAACCAAGGAAGCTCCATTGGCTGGGAACTGTGGCCAATGGGAGCTGGGGGGTTGCAGGTGCGGGCAGTGCACACCTCCCAGAGCCCCCTGACCGCTCTGCCTGGGGCTGGATATGTTGTCCTCTTCTGGGAGCAATGCAGAGCCAGGACAGGCAGGGAGCCTGCCTTAGCCCTGCTGGGCCGCCAGCCAGGAGCTGCCTGAGGTAAGCGTTGCCCAGCCAGAGCCCGCACCCGGAATCCCCTGCCCCAGGTCAGAAGCCTCCCGGGACCCTAACTCCCTCCCAGACCCCGCACCCCCCCCACCCCAACCTCAGCCCCCTCCCACACCCAAACTCCATCCCAGAGCCCGCACCGCCAAACCTCCTCCCATACCCCAACCCCCTGCCCCATCCCCGAGTCCGCTCCCGCACTCCAAACCCCTTGGCCCTAGCTCGGAGCCCCTTCCTGTACCCCAAATCCCTCATCCCCAGCCCCACCCCAGAGTCCATACCCCCAGCCAGAGCCCTCACCCGCACTCCAACCCCTGCCCAGAGCCCCCTCCCGCACCCATAACCTTTTATTTCTGGCCCTACCCCAGAGCCTAGGGGAAGCCCCGAGCCTCCACACTCCACCGCAGGGCTATGTTTGGCCCGTGACTGATTTTTTTCTGTGGGTCAATAGTCCGTGATAGAAAAAAAGGTTCCACCCCTGGCTTAGAGCATCTTTACCAGAAGCACTGCAGCTGCGCTGCTGTAAAAATTAATAGTGCAGACCTGCTCTAAATATATTTGATAAGGAAATCAGTGAGACACACTGACTATGCCACTTTTACAGAGTCACTTTTCAGTGTAGAACTAATACTTTAAGGTAGCATAAGTGCATTATTCTGTGACCCCTCCCCTAGTCTACTCTCTGGTCCCCTGGTATTACTGCAATTTTTCAGCAGTTTAAGTCAGTCTAAACCTTTAGATAGTCTTGAAGTGTTTTTAGCACATCAAAATCATTTGGAGTGGGTGGGGTGAGAGGGGAAATGGAGAGAGGATTGACTGCAAGGCTAGGAAATTACTACTTAATCTCTGCAAGTTACCAGCACTGTAGTTTGGACAGTTGTGTTGGGAACAGACAATGATTTAATTTATACTTTTCTTTTTTCCTTCTCTTGCACCCCAACTCAGCTTTGACAGTTTTGCACAGACAATGTTTGCTAATCTGGGTCATGATATTCTGATTACCACTGTAACCGAGGATAAAATATTTTGATTGCTACTTTCACTCATGACTGTAGCATTCACATTTTAGGCTGAAATTTTCTGTGTTTGGTCTCTTCTTGAAGGGGACTTTTTGAAAATCTGAGCAAAATCTCAGCTGAAAAATGGCTGAAGGAAAGGTTACACACATGCTGCTATTCTAAAATATTTTTGCCACTCTCATAAGGATATTAGGTAAAGATGGCTGATCATGTACAAATCTACATGTGGCACAACTAGCCCTCACTGAGTTCTCGGACTGGTTTAAAAATGGTTTTGAATAAAAGGAACATTTAAATTGTTCACTGAACATGCACTTGAAAATTAAAGCTTTCTGTGCAAGCTTAGACACAGTGTGCATGTGTGGACAGTATGGGAAGTAAATACTTCTCATACCTGGTTAAATGCCTCTCATTCTCCTTCCCCCAACCAATCAATATTCTGGTACTGGAGTATTAATATTTCATTGTTTTTAAAATTTGCTGATGGAAGCAAGCAAGCTCAGCCATCTGTTTCTGCCTCCTTGTAATGTATATTTTTATTTTTTTAAACAGCTCAGCAGCAGCAGAGGAACCAGTAAAGGTTTTGCTATTCAAACTACATGAATTCTACTGCACACTTTGGTGTGATGGGGGGAGGAGTTGGAGAACAGGGGGGATGGTGAGAACAGAGGCCAACTCCCTCTGGTCATTCCAAAGGCAGATTTTAAATATTTTTTGCTTTTTTTTAAAAGGAAAGAAAAAAAAAATCACCCCAGAGACAATCTGATAGAGGACAAAACATTGTAGCTTTCAGTCAATACAGACAACAACCCTGCTTCAGCAACACCAAGGTTACTAGTGGAACTCTGGCAGTTTTACTGGAAGGGCTTTCCATGTCTGTTATTGCTGTTTGCTTTCCTGGGTGTGTGATGTACGTGGAAGGCAGGGAGATACTCTTGCTGGATCATGAAATTCCCTCTGCTTACTGAAGCAGCAAGGTTAGGGAAGAGCGTTATGCTGCTCAGAATCCCAGTTCTCCCAACAATAGCAAGGTTCTAATACTATGCAAGTGTCAGTTGGGCTTAGTGACAAAATTAAGCTTTAAAATAAACTCATTATTAAATACTGTCCTCCTTTCTCTCCCCCCACCCTTCCTAAAAAGTGACTGGTAACTATAAGCTTTAGGAATTACCTTTGGTGCAGGGAACTCCCATATTATGTCCTAGAAACACAAGGCAGTTCTGCAGTCTCATTTCCAGCATGCTGTCACGTGCAGGTTTCCCCAGACACTTAGAAATTATTGAGTCTGTTCTTCCCCCTACATGCTTGTCAGTCACGATTAAAATTTATACGCGTACACAAATGCAGCAAGGGGTTTTCCAGATGAGCAAGGACATTTCAGAGATCTAATCTTTTCATTTAATCTTGCAATCACCTTGCATGATTCTGTGTCTGAGTTTGTACAATACAGGCTATTGGTAGGCATTAATTGCATTTACATCTCAACCTCTTAAATTGTTCCACAGGAAACCAAATTTGAGCTCTTTATTTCTCCAAATATTCCAAAATAAGCCCCTCTCCCAAGTAGTTTGAATACCAATTTTATAAAATTAGAGCAGAAACGTTAACATTGACATCTTCCCCACCCTCCACTCCTCATTTTATTCTTCAGAAAGCATGCACTTTTATTTAGATATAAATCTGTTCAAGAATTGCATTAGATACTACAAGTTACTCCTGAAGGAAGTATTCTGCTTTCCAACTACAGCCAACAGATGCCAAACTACTGCTTCCAAACCAAATTGTTATGAAATAATGAAGCATGTTACAGAAGACAAAATTAGTCTGCAGCACAGACTGGTGCACTGATGGGTGCCATGTTCTCTACACACGTGACATTAAGCAGCAGAGTTAATTATGCAGAATAGCAAGAGAGAGAAGACTTTCTGAGCTAGTGAGTGCACTTAGCTTCTAGAATCAGGCTTCAAGAGCTAGGTTGTTCTTAACCTGATTTGGAAGTCACAATAAGTAGGAAGGCAAATACTACAGATTTTACTTCGTTTTTGGAGAGCAACAGTAGCTTTCTACTGTAACAGTATAAAACAGGTGCCAAAAATCTGTGCCAAAATGCCCGTAGAGATGGAAAGAATCATGCTCAGCCCTAGGTGAAGTATGGACAGCAAGAGCCCCTAAGATTGCTTCATCGTGAGCCTCTTATGTAGTATTCAGTTGTATACAGAAGAAATAAGGTGAATAGACTTGCTTATGTTAAATTTTTTACACCAAAATGTATACTAAGGGTACGTTTACACTACCTGCCGGATTGGCAGGTAGTGATCGATCTATCGGGGATCAATTTATCGTGTGTAGCATAGACACGATAAATCGCTACCCGATCGCTCTCCCGTCAACTGCTGAACTCCAGCTCGGCGAGAGGCGGAAGCAAAGTCGACAGGGAAGTGGCAGCTGTTGATCCTGCGCCGCGAGGACGCGAAGTAAGTGATTCTAAGTCGATCTAAGATAAGTCGACTTCAGCTACGCTATTCTCATTGCTGAAGTTGCATATCTTAGATCGATTTCCCTCCCCCACTGTAGACCAGGCCTAAGAAGTGAGCTTTCAAAAGGTTCCAAAAACTAATTCTGGTGCTTTTCGTCGGCAAAACTTTTGTCAGTCAGGGGTGTGTTTTTTTCACACCCCTGACCGACAAAAGTTTTACCGACAAAAATGCAAATAGTGTCTGTTCTAGAAGAGCCAGTGTGCTCACCCTCACATGACTTAGGAGCGGCTTGTCTTATTCCTAATAAGGTCCGTCCAGAAAGATAGCTGTGATATGGGACCTTAGTTTGTAATACAAAGGAGGCTGAGAGTGAGATTATCCAAGTTGCAACCACAGCAGACAGCCTCAAAGAAAAATGTTAAATATTTTATAAAGGCTAAAGGTGCAATGTCATACATTCAGACCCTGCACTATTTCAGACAATAAAACCATCTGAAGACAGTCTTCAGTGATACTCCTGAAACAAGAATGGTATACATACAGCACTGCAGCAACTTCACTGAACCAAACAAGACAGTTTTTGATATAGGAATTATATTACAACAGCATAATACAGAAATTAATTTTCTGCATTAATCAACCCATTTCCTCTATTTAGCTGGAGGAGAGAAATCACCAAAAAAAACAAACAACAAAAAACGAAACAGTCAATTGTTCAAATGTAAGACATTCATGGCTCCCAGAGATGAGAGAAGGGAAGACGTTGATCTGAAATTAAAATCATGTGGTGAATCTGACAGATTCTTTTAGTCATTCTTGGACCCAATCATAATGCAGAAGCCATTGCCTAACACCACTGCTGGATACTAAGAGACTATTAAAATTAAAAATGGAAAGCACAGATCTTGCTTAATGGTTTGACATATCATTTACTGCATGAGAAATGCAGAGGCTAGCATAAAACCTGGCTTGCAAAAAGTGGTATGGCAGGAACTGAGTGAGCTTCAATGGACAGGATGCAGAATTTATTCTTAACTATACTAAAGAATACTTAGTGCTCTCTCTGCAGAAGCATAAGGTGAATGGGGGAAATGGGAGAGACCAAAGAAAGAAACAAAGGATGCCCAGATGAATAGATATCCCATCTGTTATATTTTGAATTTACTGACAAGGCTGTACCCCCAGAGTAGACTTTCCCTCTTTCTCCAGAGGAAACGAAGGTGCTTGAATGAGGACTTGTGGCTTCCCCATCACAAACAAAGTATCAAATTATCAAATTAAAGTCACAATCATCAATTTATACAGCTAGGATATACTGGTGAGGTCCCCCCAAATCTCAGTTTCACTTTCTCCACTGGTTCATTAGAGTAACCTTCAGGGCATAACATAAGGTATGCTTAAATAAAGATATCCTATCTCCTAGAAATGGAAGGAACCCCAAAAGGTCATCAAGTCCAGCCCCCTGCCTTCACTAGCAGGACCAAGTACTGATTTTGCCCCAGATCCCTAAGTGGCCCCCTCAAGGATTGAACTCATAACCCTGAGTTTAGCAGGCTAATGTTCAAACCACTGAGCTATCCCCCCCCTCCCCTTCTCCTAGACTTTTGCCTGAGGATAATTACAGATGGTGATGGTGAAGTTGAATGGTGAATAAGTGTGTCAATGTGGCCCAATAAGAGGCTAGCATATTGGGGAACCATTCTAGTACCCTGGCTAGTCCCATGGTTTGGACAAAGTGTTTACTGAAATGTAAAATTGTTATGCGTGAGGATAAAATGGATGAGTAAATATACCAAGAGAACCTGCTTCGATACAGAAATAAAATCCCTTCTGACCGCATACCTCTACTTGTCACCTACCATCCCACACTAAAACCCATTTGATGTATCAAGCAATTACAACCCATACTCGATAGGGACCACATCCTGAAAGAAATCTTTCCTGAACTGCCTCTTCTGGGCTTCAAACAACCCCCCAACCTCATCATCCAAAGCAAGGTATCCACAGACCAGGACACACCAATTCAAAGCAGCACCTAACCCTGCCACAACAACAGATGCAATATCTGTAGACATATCTACACCACTATGAAGACCAATGTGCCCCACAACCGACATTTCAAGATCCATGGATCCTGCACATGCCTATCATAACATGTGGTGTACCTCATCCAGTGCACTAAGTGCCCCAATAGCAATTATGTGGATTAAACCAGACAATCACTACACTCCCCAATGAACTCTCTCAGAAAAATAAAAACAAACACACCATATCACTTGTAGGCGAACACTTCTCACAAAGTGATCACTCAATATCTGATCTCTCAGTCATCACCCTCAAAGGAAACCTGCACAACACCTTCAAAAGATGAGTCTGGGAGCTTAAATTCATAACTTTGCTAAGGACTAAAAATCATGGACTGAACTGAGAAATTGGATTTATGGCTCACTATTATACACGCTTTGAAGGTTACACAGAGCTCTTCTTAAGTAGGGTTACCATATTTTGTGCCTCCAAAAGGAGGACACTCCACAGGGCCCCGCCCCAGCCCCGCCCCCACCCCAACTCCGCCCCTTCCCCAAAGTCTCCGCCCCCTCCCCTGCTTCCCACGAACATTTGATTCGCGGGAAGCCTGAAGCAGGTAAGGGGGGGTGTGGGGAGAGGAGGCGCGGCCCAGGCTGGCCCCCCCCAGCGTTTCCAGCCTGGGTCGGCTCAGGCCCTGGGGTGCCGGCCCCGGGCCCGGCCGACCACCCCCAAACCTTTATTTAAGCTCTAACACCCTACTTTGAAGCAAGGCCTTGAAATGGCACTCTAGTATCAAGGATGTGCCTTTTACGATTCATTTGAAAATATGTTCTATTTTTGACCAAGTTCTGAGCCTCTGAAAAATACAATTTGCAAATGATCAGTAGAGACCTGTTACAGTTTGGCAGCTAAATTCTCAGAGATCGTCTGCACTGGGCATACTCATCCCATTACAGCTCCCATATGTCAACCGTATTTGGCATGCACCAACCCCACAGAAACTGAGCATGCTCCATTTCAGAGCTACAGAAGCACAGCAGGACTTTCTCTGCAATTGTTGCTCCCTTCTCCTGCTGTGGCACCAGACACTGGAACAATGAGCAGGCAGTTTCTCCTACACTCTCAACGCTCCCCCTGCTGGCACCCTTGCAAGATACAGAGGAAGCAGCAGCAGCTATATTGGAATGGAGAGGAATGAGAAATGGGGTAGAAGACAAGGGGGACTGCAGGAGCCAAATGGTCAGGGGAAGCAGAAATGGAAAGGTACAGAGAGGAAGGAGCTGGATATGTGCAGGAGCTGGGGTGTGGCAGGAATTGGAGAAGCGGCAGAAGGGGACAGAGGCAGGCTGGGGCACAGAGGGCAGAAGGGTCCAAAGACCACTAAAGCACAGTCCTCTCCAGCAAATTTAACCGGGAGACCTCAAGTCTCTATATGCCTCTATATTCCAATAAATAGCTCTGAAACCCACCTGCAAAGTGTGTACGTCATCCTCCTCTCCCGCTCACCCGCAGTGACTAATTCACAAAGGGTAACAGCCTTCTATTTCTCAATTTACTTGGCTAACTCCAGCAGTAGAACACTGCACTGTGGATCTAAAGGTTTAAATGCAAGTTAACGGTCATTACTCTTTCACATGTTGGAATTTGTTTCAGTGTCTTAAAAATTAGGAGATTATATTAAAAAAAGCCTTCACTGAAAGTATGTTCAGGCTGAAAAGTCAAACACTCAAAAATTAGGAAATTCCAGAACAAAGTTTGCCTGTGCAACCTGTCTCCTTTGTGCATATACCTTATGATACAGTTTTTAATTACATGGTCACATTTTTTCCACAGGACTCTGCCTCACTCAGTGCACAGGATGGATAGTGCTCTGACTCAGGTCTGTGTAGTGAATGAGGCACTGTCTGTAGGACTCCTGCCTAATTTGTTGCATAAATTGGCAAGTGTGTAGTAAACGAGTCAGGGTATTACAGGAAAAGAAATAGTCTCCTGGTTTAGGCAACTAAATGCCACCCTGCATAACTGGATTCTATCGCTGCCTCTGCCAGAGTTCATATATGGTGTGACAAGTCACACCAAAATTTTCCATAGTGAGCTACTAGTTTTTTCATTTTTTGGATGAATAGTCAGACTTCCAAGGCCAAATTTTCAGAAGATCCAAGTGTTCACAACTGCAGCTGAAGTTAACTGGAGCTGTGCTTTGAACATATCTAATACTATAAAAAAGGTTAGGTATTCTGAAAAAAAAATCAAATGCTAGATGTCTCAGGTTGAGCACCTAAAATTAGTGGACCCTTTGGACTTAATCTTTCTGTCTCAATTTCCTAGCTGTAAAACTGGGATAATACCACCACTTATTTCCACATGGGTACTGTAAAGATAAATTCACTTTTGTTTGTAAAACTCAGGTATTATGGCAAAAACACCGTAGAAACATCCATGAGGAAATAGTTTCATATTGAGTGCAGTGTTTGGATGGTATGTATTAATCATGCATTTAACAGAAGATTAAAAAGAAATATTGAATAACTAACCATTCACTGAATAAGACAGGGGTTTCTGTGGAGAAAATGGCATGTCATCATATCCTTAAAGACGATCACAATGCATGTGTACAAGCAGGCCAAATTTGGATCTAATATATGCATTAAAGTACAAAAACACAGTGACCAAAATTTTTTTAACAACTAAAAAGTTTTAAAATCTATTCTATTAATTTCTAGGCAACAGTGCAGGAAATCCCAGTACCTTAGAAATGGTCAGAAATATATTGAATAAAATGTAAAAGGCAACAGATTGCAACACCAACATTCACTTTGAGAATGTCACTCACTTGTCTATTAATGTTGACTTAGAAAAGAGAATAAAAACTAATTATCTTTCAGGTAGGCGCTCCATACTTTGCATGTTCATATCACACAGAAAAACTTATGCAACTGTTTTATCAATGTCTGAACAAAATAAAAGCCTTATACCAGGGTTAACAGGAGGGCATGTCAGCCATCTCTATTCTTAACAAACTAACAATCAACTAGGTTTTGCTTGTCTAGAGTTCAGAGGCGGAAAAAAGCCAAACATCCACACCTTCTTGGTACTTTCATCTCTAATTATTCTAATAATGAATATGTTAATTTAGTAAAAATTCTACCAGTTTACTAAGAGGAGGGAAGTTAGCTTATGTTTTCTCAAAGTTGTAGTTGCTATAAGTGAATTATTTTCTCACATAATATCCAGTCTTCCTATGTGGCATCTCCATTTGTGGAGGTTTGCAACCATAGCAGCCCATTTCAAACGATCCTGGGCTAATCTCTTTGTGGACGAAGAGTCCTTTTGATTCACCCTACATATCACATTGTTCATCCAGGATTTTATTTTTCCACCTTGTGTTCTTCTGCCAACAACTTTTCCTTTTAATCAGTCTGTTGGAAACTCTCTTTGTAGTAAGGGAAGGCCAAGTTGCATGTTTGTTTTTGTTTTTTTCCTGAGATGCTAGCATATGATTCCCCATAAACAGCAGCTTCTAGGTTCATCCATCAATAAATACATAGAATATTTTTCTGGATACTATTTCCAAGGAGAGGTGACAGATTCTTTATAGCATACAACCAGAAAGGAATCCATAGTCTTTGAAACAGAACCATAATAAAGCGCTATGACAGACTGTAAACATCTTTAAAAGGTTTACTATATATCCCTCCAGTCCAGTGGTCCTGTTTCTAAGTACATGGTTGTTAAAAAGTGCTATATGCATTAATAATCATTATCTTTGAAGTTCCAAAGCTTCACTAAGCATCCTTGAACTCCAGACAAATCTGCTGTAGGTATTGTGTTAATTAAATTGTGATTTTGGCTTGAGTGAATAATGTTTTATAGTAGGCTGAGGAAGGAGATCTTTGATTTTGATGTGGAAAAAAATGGCTTAAGGTCCTCTGACATCTTGAACTCTTACCTAGTCATATGCAAATAGGATGTTTAATCTCCATCTTTTCATTTTAGGTGCGTCTTGCCAGTTTCTAATAAGAAGCCAAACTGCTGCATGATCTGACCAGGAAATAGAGCCTTACTATGCTGATGTTGCTGTATGAAGCAAAGAGCTAGAGATTTTAGAATATCTGTTCTTGCATATATTCTATGGCAGTGGTTCTCAACAAGGGTTATGCGTACCCCTGGACTATGCAAATGTCTGCCAGGGGGTACATCAATTCATCTAGATATTTGCCTACTTGTACAACAGACTATAGGCAATCCTCGACTTTACGATGTTTGACTTATGACGAACTGCACTTACGTTTCTGAATTGACCCCCTGATTTGACTTACAACAATTGGTTTTGACTTTACGATGCTCGGTCCCACAATGGAGTGTATTGAGGTTCCGAGTTATGACATTTCGACTTACAACGCAATTTTCAGGAACCAATTGTGTTGTAAGTCCAGGGACTGCCTGTACATAAAAAGCCTTAGCGAAGTCAGTACAAACTAAAGTTTCATACAGGCAGTGACTTGTTTATACTGCTCTATACACTGAAGTGCAAGTACAATCTTTATATTCCAACTGATATATTTTATAATTATATGGTAAAAATGAGAAAGCAATTTTTCAATAATAGTATACTGTGATACTTTTGTATTTTTATGTCTGACTTTGTAAGCAAGTAGATTTTCAGTGAGGTATAACTTGGGGGAACGCAAGACAAATCAGACTCCTGAAAGAGCTACAGTAGTCTGGAAAGGTTGAGAGCCACTGTTCTATGGGGTATTGAAAATGAGTAGTTTCTTCTCTTGGGACTAAGACACCTCCAGAAATCACAGAAACCATGTTTAAACATTAGAGAGATTATTCTGTGTTTGATTTTCTATACTTTATTTTAGTGCTGTCTGACCTAACCTCATGTACAGAACACAATATAATTGCCTCCAATAATAATATTTCCTTCTCTAAAATCTTCTAGTATGTGAAAGTATTTCCTGGAAAAAGAAGCATTTCACCTTGATTTGGGGTGTAAGTACTTCCTAAAATTAGTATTCTATCACCAGTTCTACAGGTAAGTAGTAGACATCTGCTTTCATTACCTCTACATTTATCCTTTAATTGGAAAGATACGTTTGGCAACAATGATTGCTATTCTTTTACTTGATGTTCCTGGAGAAATGTAAAGCATGTGGAACCAGTTACCTTTGATGTATTTTTTATGTTCCTCCTTAAGGTGACTTTCTTGTACAAAGCATATATCTGAGACTTCAGCTTTGATAGCTTGAAAAGCTTTTTTTCTTTTTAAAACTATTAAGAGCACTGGAATGTATGGTGTAGAATTTAATTGTATTACCCAGGATAAAATATACAAATTGTTAGCTGGTAGATAATATTCTTTAAAGAAAAAGAAAAGTCAAATATAATCTGAAGCCCTAATTCAAATCATTGGATTTTTTTTGCCCACCCCCCCCCCCTTTAAAAAAAAGTAATATTTTTAAATTGAAAGTGCATTTGTGCTATTGGTAGGTTTCTGCACTCAAACAAAAATATTCTTCTGCATAAAATATCAAATTTTCATTCTTAAATCTAAATTTGTTTGGATCTGAAGATTTTGTTTTCATTATCCCAACCCAACTTCTCCTCCAAACCTTTTAACTTTTTGAGCTCTCTTCTCCCCGCTTTCCCTTTACAAACTGTCCTACCCACCCCTCCCATCATTTTACAAACATGTAAAATTAACACCCTCATTATAAATACCTAGTTAAACTTTAGAGCGTTATCCTTAGTTTCCGCAATCCCTTCCCTATCTTCTCTCCCTTAAATCCTTCACACCTCAAAAATATACTGAAACAACAAATCCCTTCCCATTTACAATGTGGAGATTCCCAAATGGATGTGGCTAACCAGCCCACTCCTCCCATACGGTGAACTCCCTCTGGGGGGACCTCAATACCCACAGCCTGTGTGAAGCTGGGGCACTGTAATTTTTTTAAAGAAAGAATAATATCTGTGATGGAATTACACTCAGCCATATTTCAGGCATTACATCCAATTTTAGCACACAGCTGCACCTGTCTTCCAAATCATACAGCTAGCACATTTGTAATCCTTGTTTTCCGTCCCCATTATATTCTGGGACTTAAATAATACCCTTTTAGAGTGGTTCAGAGTATTTCATAAGCAAAGCGGACACACTGTTTCCTATCCATCATTTCCCTTCCTCTTTTTAAGATTCATCTTGAAGGTCCATCTCCTTATGAATCTTTCTCAACTTCACTGTTCTATTTTTGGGTGATCCCTTTCTCCTAGGTTTAACTAATTGCCAATCTTTATTTTGGCTTTCTGGTTCAATGTCTGTGTCCTCATCCAAGTCTGGATTGCTTTCTACTCATTTTAATCTTTCAAAGCTCCCAATAACCTCCTCCTTTTTCCTTTCCTGTACCTTGTGGGTGAAGAGGAACTTAAGAACATCCCTTATGCTGATAGTTTACTTTAGAAAAAACAGGTAATTGGTTGATTTATCAAAGCAAATGAAGTGAGATAAAAGCATAGGCTGAAAGAGAATAAAGTGACAGTTGTCACTAAGTCACCTGGTCAGATACGGGATTGCACAAGGGTCAGAAAGTCCTGAAGCAAAACGAAAAAGCTCATGAAGGAGGTCAAAATGATATGAACATAGTTCAGATGCAAGAACCAATGAAAACATTTGTACCATGTGTTGGCAATAATTAGTGACCTGCTTTTGGATGTTAAAAATCTCTCGAGGCAAGCTCTTCAGAGAAGGCTTCAGAAGTTGTCCAACCCGAACTGAGTCCTTTGGTATTGTCCATTATCTCAACGGAAGCAGTATAGCACAGGTTACTTTAAATCTTCAGCTCTCCATGGAAACAGATTTAAACTCACCCTTAATTTCAACAAGACAGCCTTATTTAAAAAAAAAAAAGCAATCAGAAGCTCTTTCTCCAGTATACTCAAGACCCTGTAAGGTTCCTTTTTTTTTTTTTTTTTGGTCCCCAAAGCATTTATTCTTCATCAGAAACTGAATTTTCAAATGAAAGACCTTAGTGTAGTAGGAAACAGCAAGAACTCAACACATTGGAATGTACACATGATTAATTAGCACATCATGGGAAATCTTTGCTACATTAACTACTGCACCTACTTTGAATAATAGAAGGCTGGTAATAAGCCAGTTTTAAGATTTATCATTCTATGTATTTATAGTTAAAGAGATGCAAAGACTTACAAAACTTTTCTGAGAGACCATATAAAAGTCATAGCATGCATTTTAGAAAACTACTTCTTTAGCACCAAGCTTAACATGGTAAGCATTCTGGTACATCATTCCCAGCATTATGTACCAAAATCTAATATCTTTGTACAGTGCATAACTGAATGGAAGCACATGTGATGGCAAGGGAAAGAGAAAAGAATAGGTTTCCAAGAGAGAGGGGACAAGACCCCCCTGAAGAATTAATGCTCCAACTACGCATCTGCTTGCAGCTACTATCCTTCCATCCTAGCTATTAGATAACCAGAGGAAAGGTACTTATATTCAAGGGCATATATTCTGATGAACCAACTACAGTCATTAGTTGTTACCACAAAAGTCAAGTTACATTCCTGGTAACTTTGGCATGTTAAATCAATAATCAGTATTGTAATTTTTGTTGAAAGATAGGCTAGTCTTTCACCCATTCATTGTTGCCAATTGAAGAGTTGGAGCCTCCAGAAGCATTCATAGTATGCTTCAGTACAAATACAGTTATGACCACTGTACAAAAATTAATTCAGTGTTTACAATTTGTTTCGCTGTGGTGACAGTGAAATAGCATATCCATTCCCCTGCTACGAGGGATATCCTAAAATAGCCACAGGTTTGTGCATTTCAATTGGCTGGGCAAGGTGGCTCAAGGTCAAAGATACTTGAGTCACTGAGGCATCCTTTTCATTTTTAAAGCCTGGTTATAGTCAGAAAGGGGGCTAAATATGGGACATTTTCCTACTCCTTAGACCTCCAGTCAAATGTACAAGTCAAAATGAAGATTTAGAAGAAGACTGGTACCACCTCAATTTCAAAGTAGCTGAAAAACTCAAAGATATGTACGAAACAACATGGACCTAACCAAGAACAAAAATTATTGAGTTGAAATTGTTGAATTTTATTGTTAATGCTCAAGGTAAAATGCGGCTTTGTAATTCTGCATTTATGTTCGCTCTGAAGGGGTAAAATAAAAGGATTGATGGTTTTTTGCTTAGGTTAGTGACAAAATGGAATGGAGCAGACATGCAATACTGGGGTGGTATTTTTACCATGTCATTTTTATAGTCAATCATATTTTAAAGGGGACTTTCACCCTGAGTAAAAAGGAAAAAAAATAGTATTTACATTAAAAGCAATGTACTGAGACAGTAGCTTTCTGAATTCCCACTTCTATTTTTGTTTTAATGATCGTCCCGTCACTCAAAGAACTAAACTTAGAGAGGTCTTAATTTAAAATAGTTTCAAATGCCCTCAGCCATTGTCTTGCACTCTTTACATTGAAGATAGTACAGAGCTCAAACACCAGGGTTGATAAAAAAAAAAATCAATGATTTAAAAAAAAACCAAAACACTGATTTTTTATTTAAATCTGATTTTTTTTATAAAATGCTTTTTGAGGGAAAAAAACAAACAAACAATCTAAAGGTAGTTTTAATTAAGGTATCTCATCATGGAATAGGGATTATAGGGAATAGGGATTATAAATTCTAATTCTATAGTATGAGAATATAGTCACGTAATACTTAAGAAAAGTTTTGTAAATAAGTTCCAATAGTTCATGGATTAGGGACCCAATTTTATGGGGTTTCAGGGGCTTCTGTATAGATTTAGGTTAATCTTTATCTACCCAATGGGACTTAGGGCTCGATATAGAAGATACCATCAGAGATGCTTAGTTTTGCAGTTCTCAAATTGTGGATTTGTGTCTCCAGAGATAACATGCTTGGTAACAGCAAAAATGTTTTTAAATAAATAGGTGAGAAATAACAGGCCTTAACCCTATTGTCCTTCTGCAAATTTGTGTACACAGTCAATCCCTTTCCTCTCTCTAAAAGTGCAAAGTTTCAAAAAGTTCAATGAATAGAAGATTGTTGGGAGAGGAATACATCTGGACAAGGAGAAGAAGTCTGGAGATTAATGTGAGAAGGGAGGGACAGGCAGTAGAAACAAAAGTGAAACCGTTTGAGCAGCATATTCCAGAAGTCTTGAAGTCTTTCTGAGTCTAGCCTTCATTGATTTGAGATCTACCATACCATTCTCTCACCAGAAGGGAAAACCTATAATGGCAGCCATAAGAGAGACCCAGTTTGGGAATATTTTAATGAAGTTCCTCTACCTGTGGGTAAGACAGGCATGCGTGCATAATGCAAACAGTGCAACAAAGAAATGCAAAGCCTGGTTACCCGAATGGAACAACATCATGAGAAGTGTTCCTTCTCAGGCGGAAGCTGTGTTGAAGATGATGAAAGGAACATGTCTAAACGTGCAGGATCTTCAGGTTGGTAAACTTTATTTCATATTTCTTTCTTAAGGGCTGCCTTTCTTCCTTCTGAACTATTCTTGAATTCTCATGTTTGTTGTTACTCTATGGTACTATCATTTTAGATGCAGTTGTGATAAAAAATAAATAACTGAAATAAGCAGAGCTTCCTTTTACAATTTCACCTTTAAAGTAGTACTGAGTGTCAGTGAATGCAATGAGTAACACTAAATGAGCAGTATCGGAATAATCATTAAATAACTACATTGACTTATTTTGTTTAGGAGACTCCATCTTCAACATACAGGATTCTGAAGATTATCCACCTTCAAGATCACCATCATTTTCTACAGTTTCAGTTATCTGCCAATGATAGTGTTTCAGTCACATCATGTATGTCACATAGCCACAGTATATCGCCTGTAGCAAAAAGAAAAAAAAAAAAAAATCTCCATCATCCAGAAACAACCATAGATAAATTTGTGATAAGAACCAGCAGATTACAAAAAGAGGTAATTGATGAAAAAATTGTCCAGTTTGTTTATGCAACAAACTCTCCTTTCCGTATGATTGAGAACCCAAACTTCATTAACACGGTTCAATCATTAAGACCAGGCTACAGTCCACTCAACAGAGCAGATGTTGCAGGCAAATTGCTGGATAAAGTGTATGAAAGAGAAATTGAGCAGTGTGCAAAAGGTCTAGAGCAGGGGTGGCCAACCTGTGACTCCGGAGCCACATGTGGCTCTTCAGAAGTTAATATGCAGCTCCTTGTATAGGCACCAACTCCAGGGCTGGAGTTACAGGTGCCAACTTTCCAATGTGCCTGGGGGTGCTCACTGCTCAACCCCTGGCTCTGCCACAAGGCCTGCCCCCACTCCACCCCTTTCCACCCCCTCCCCTAAGCCTGCTGTGCCCTTGCTCCTCCCTACTCCCACAGCCTCCTGCATGCCATGAAACAGCAGATCAGGAAGTGCAGTGAGCGAGAGGGAGGCGCTCATCAGCAGGGCTGCTGGTGGATGGGAGGCACTGGGAGCCAGGGGTGGGGGAGCTGATGGGAGGCTGCTGATGTATTACTGTGGCTCTTTGGAAATGTACATTGGTAAATTCTGCCTCCTTCTCAGGCTCAGGTTGGCCATCCCTGGTCTAGAGGGTAAAATTATTAACCTGAGTCTTGATGGGTAGAGCAATGTCCACAATGATCTTGTTGTATGTGCTTGTGTGACAACAGAAGAAGGGAATGTCTTCCTTACAGAAACAATTGATACATCAGGAAATGCACACACAGCAGAATACTTACAAGAAGTAGCAGGAAAAACTATAACAAACTGTGAAAAAAAAAAAAATCAAATGTCTAGTACGCAGCTTGGTCACAGATAATGCTGCAAATGTATCCAAGATGAGAAGAAATTATTTAGAAGAGACTCACAAGCTAATAACATACAGTTGCAGTGCTCATTTGATGCACCTCCTAGCCAAAGACTTCAGTGTTCCAGAAATAAAGGCTAATGTTGTTGAAATTGCAAAATACTTCCGCAACAACCACTTGGCAGCAGCTGCTCTGAAAAAAGTGGGAGGAACCAAGCTAACTCTCCCACAAGACGTGCGATGGAACTCAGTAGTGGATTGTTTTGAGCCCTATATCAAGAACTAGCCTAATCTGATGACAGTTTGTGAACAAAATCGTGAAAAAATAGATGGCACTGTCACAGCCAAAGTTCTCAACATTGGGCTCAAGAGAAATGTTGAATGCATGCTGAGTACCCTGAAGCCTATTTCTGTAGCCTTGAACAAAATGCAAGGAAATAGCTGTTTTATTGCTGACGCTCTTAAAATTTGGAAGGAACTGAGTGACATCTTAAAAAGAGAGATATGCAATGACAGAGTTAAATTACAAGCATTAAAAAAAACAAATGGGACAAGTACCATCTCCAGCTCATTTTCTTGCAAATATTCTCAACACTCGGTACCAGGGTCAAACCTAAATTGCTGAAGAGGAGGAGTTGGCTATGACATAGACATCCAGCAATCATCCCTCCATAATGCTAACTATAAAAAATTTCAGAGCTAAAGGTGAACCATTAAAACATCAGCAAATATATTTCTTGAAAGAAAGTCACACCAGTGAACTGGTGGAAGTCACTTAAGCACTTGGATTCAGAGACTGTTGAAGTGATAATCTCACTTTTAACAGCAATCACTTCTACCCGTGTAGAAAGAATATTTTCTTCCTTTGGACTAATTCATTCCAAATTGAGAAACCGTTTGGGACCTGAAAAAGCAGGAAAGCTTATTTTTCTTTTCCAGATTATGAACAAGCAGGAAAATGAAGGTGAAGACGACTGAGTTAGCTGCAGAAGCCAATATTTTAAGTTTCTCATGTTGACCTGGTTGATATAGTCTATTTAATTTTTGTTTTAAAAAAAAAAATTTCATTTAACTATTTTAGTTAACAACTTTAACAAACCAATGTGACTTGAATGTTTAACTAAATTCAAAAATTCATATGCTTGTTTTGTTAAAATATTATATGTTTGCTCTCCCATTCAGAAAGAAAAATATTAACCAATCTCTGAATGGGACAGGAGAGCAATTTTCAATTGTCCACCACTGAGCAAAACTTAACCAGCCAACAAGAATTAAGCTAATGCCCCCAAAGAAATACGAAGAGCACTTGCATTTTTACCACCATTGCAGAAACAGAGAAGTGAAGTCAAGGAATGGAAGAATATATTTCCACCTAACAACCCTCTACAACCCCCTCAGTTACTCAAATCAATACAAAAAAACCCGCAATCATAACGACTGCAGCCTTACTGAGACTATATATGTTAATGGTTTGCCTTTGGGGCTCTCTATATGGGGACCTATATTTTGGTAAACATCCGTTTACTTACAAACTTGAACAGTCAATATAGAGGGGTCTGTTTATAAGTCTGAACATTCCTCTCTCCTCATAAGACAAAAGGGGGATGTAAGTTACTTACCTCTAATTCTCACTTCTCAGAAAGAAATTAGAAATCCCCCACTCTTGGATCCAAGCTTTCAATGGGGGGAAAAAAAACAAAAAAAAACCTGGCTGAGTTCCCTTCTTACTTTAATGTTCTCCACTGGTAAACTACCTAAGTATGAGGTGACACACACTTATCCACAGCACATTAAGCAACAGTATTAGTCTCAACTGATTTGTTGTTTTCCCCCAAAACTGTATAGACTCTAGCAAGCACAAAACCACTCCCAACTCTCTGGGGAGAAGGGAAATGGAAATATATTATAGATAAGTATTTTTTCTCTGAAAGGCAAGCAGTATAATAAATCCTCACTCTCAGACTGAAATTCCAATAATATTTAGTAACACTAAGATGTAAACACTTGTTACAATATGAACAAGTATTTATAATGTCATGCAATTAGCATGGTATGCAACAGTAACAAAAATTAGATTTTTTTAAATGTAGAGAGGATTAAGACACCTCTTGAAAAGACAACACAGGAAAAAAATTACTTATGGAAACATCATGAAAAGTTAAGCCTACGGGGGCATGAGATCCGGGCTACTCCCAACTCAGAAACAAGTTCTTTAACACTGATGGGTCAAACCTGGCTTCATGCCATGATGCTGAGTCCAAGCAATAATGCTTTGACAAAGTATTTGAAGAACTCCGATGGCTGCCCTGCAAATCTCCTGGATAGGAACCGAACTGAGGCTGGCTATCATCGCTGACATGCCTCTGACTTCATGCGCCTTAACATGCCCTTGAAGGTTCAGGCCTGCTAAGGAAAAACAATGAGAGATTTTATCAGACAGCTATTTCTACATGTTCTTGGAGATATCCAGACCTAATGTATTAGGCAGGGTTTTCAAAAAAGCCCAAGGAAATTAGGTGCCTAAATCCAACTTCAGTACAATCTGGATGCCTAACTTCTTTATAGATCCCCATCCTTACTGTCCGAACAAAAAGCGGGATGAATGTTCTATAGCTTTACTTCATGTGAAGTAAGCATTAAGGATCCTTTCCACATGTAACGGAGATGGTGCTAGGTGAGTAATTAACTGCTCAGACCTTTAAAACATAGGAGTTCAGCCAGATTCAGACACAGGGAGCACAGATATGAGAATGGAGATCTATTATATTACTACTTGCCTTCTTTTCCCCTCACCCCTAGTTGCTTCTCACCACAGCTAAGTGGTTTTTAAAAACTTGGCATAAAACTTAGTCCCCTCCTCCTAGTGACTTGCCATGCTTAAAATTTAGTTTGTGTTTAAACAGCACATTACAAGTAGTATTCTATTTTCCTATGTGATGCACCAGATACTGTTAAACATGTTTTAAGCAGTTCTAGTCAAATGAATGCATTTCCTCTTTTTAAGAGCTAAAAAACAAAAAATATAAAAAATGTAAATGACACTAAACTGGGAAGAGTGGCAGATACGCTGGAGGGTAGGGACAGGATACAGAGAGACCTAGACAAATTAGAGGATTGGACCAAAAGAAACCTGATGAGGTTCAACAAGGACAAGTGCAGAGTCCTGCACTTAGGACGGAAGAATCCCATTCACTGTTACAGACTAGGGACCGAGTGGCTAGGCAGCAGTTCTGCCGAAAAGGACCTGGGGGTTACCGTGGACGAGAAGCTAGATATGAGTCAACAGTGTGCCCCTGTTGCCAAGAAGGCTAACGGCATTTTGGGCTGTATAAGTAGGGGCATTGCCAGCAGATTGAGGGACGTGATCGTTCCCCTCTGTTCGACATTGGTGAGGCCTCACCTGGAGTACTGTGTCCAGTTTTGGGCCCCACACTACAAGAAGGATGTGGAAAAATTGGAAAGAGTCCAGCGGAGGGCAACAAAAATGATTAGGGGGCTGGAGCACATGAGTTATGAGGAGAGGCTGAGGGAACTGGGATTGTTTAGTCTGCAGAAGAGAAGAATGAGGGGCGATTTGATAGCTGCTTTCAACTACCTGAAAGGGGGTTCCAAAGAGGAGGGATCTAGACTGTTCTCAGTGGTAGCAGATGACAGAACAAGGAGTAATGGTCTCAAGTTGCAGTGGGGGAGGTTTAGATTGGATATTAGGAAAAATTTGCTCACTAGGAGGGTGAAGCAGCACTGGAATGGGTTACCTAGGGAGGTGGTGGAATCTCCTTCCTTAGAGGTTTTTAAGGTCAGGCTTGACAAAGCCCTGGCTGGGATGATTTAGTTGGGATTAGGTCCTGCTTGAGCAGGGGATTGGACTAGATGACCTCCTGAGGTCTCTTCCAACCTGATATTCTATGATTCTATGACAGGAGTCAAGTTATGCCTTTAACAACACCACAATCTGTCACACTACATATGGGTAGGGGGGAGGCATTTCACTATTCCACAATGAATTCTGAGTCATAAGTGTTAGGAAAACCTCAGAGTGCAGCTCAGCTGAATCCCACTTAGTGAGATCAAGTGGAAAGATCACTGGATAGATGTCACAGGCACCCATGTTGGAGAAGAGAGTAATTTCTCACACACACACACACACACACACTCCCCACGCGCACACAGAGAGAGAAAGGACTTTCCTCACAAAGGCAACCACAAATGTTCTTCACTAACTACTCTTTAGAGACCTCCTATTTAAGGCAAGTGATAGATTTATGGAGGAGAACAATATCCTAAACTTCACTTATATCTAGAACCAAGCTTATGAAGTTTGTGAACCTTTTGTCACATACCCACCATTAACTCCAGCAGCATCTACCAATATTTACTTCTTGCTTTGAAGTGGCCATGTAAATGAAAAAATTCAACTCCAATCCTTGGGAGATTAATTTCCTGCTTAATATAGCAAAGCAAATTCATGCCACAGCACACAATCCAAAGATCATTCCAAAAGGCAGCAAGTAATATTTTATGTTACGAAGCTCTAAATTCCCATTTGGCACAACTACAGAGAACCAATAAAGATTACCATTAAGTTCAGGGATGCACTATTATGGGCTCAAACTTCTCACGTTCTTTTTAAAAGGTAATTTTAAAATGTTAAGTGATTAGTCAAGAAAATAGTTTCATTGCCACAGGTCTTACAATGGGGCAGGAGAGTAAACATATTTAAAGGTTATAAAACAGTAAGCAAGAATTTTATGTTTGAAGTAGCCACTTTTCTGTGTGTAGTTACTATCAACTGTATCATGCTTGCCAAAATATTCTGAAGTATAAAGCATGCAACAGCTTCAAAAGAACTGTTATTCCAATACATCAAAACCATCTTGTAAAAAAGCCACATAATTGTTGTGTGAGGTTCACAAAAATTTAAGTAGTACAAAATGCCTATATTAAGGGTTTCACCTGCCAGCCCAGTAGAATCTTCTTGGGAGGAAGCAAAGTGGTACAGAGTTTGTAATACCAACTCTCCAGGGAAAGTAGGCTGAGGAACCACTGACTATCTCAGATGTGAAGGAAAGACAAAATAAGCAGAGCAGGGAGTGACAGGAAGTAGAGAAATCTGAGCATTTGTTTTTTCAAGGGGTTCATGGGATTTTTTGTTTTGTATTTCCTTTTTTGGGAGTCTGGGGGGGTGGAGCTGAAGGTGAAACAGATCGTCAAGCGCTACTGCTCTTTTGCAGTAGGTGAAGAGAAAAACTGGGGAAAAGCAGCATACAAGTGTCAGTTCTCCTTTAAAAAGGAGGGATAAGTCAAGCCAAGGATTCATTAAAAAGGCAAGAGGAGAGCTCTGAATCCATTGAGTTCAAGGTACCCGAAACTCTGTTTGATCAGAATGAGCCCAGAATTTATTAACTGATGTAGGAAGTGTCAATTTATGTTGTTTTGGGTAGCAAATTTGATTGGTGAGAGTGTGAAGATGTGGCAATTTAAATTTAATAGATTTGACTAGAGGGAATTGATGGTGGGTATTTGGCATTTTTCATTCAGGTTACCCTAAGGTGAACAGTTGCATAAGTAGGTGTTGAAACTTTTCCAACCCTGCACCCAGAAGCAAAGAAAATGAGAGCAACAGAGTCATCAGCAACAGAGCAATTTTCTACCTAATTCGTCTCATCTCATTCTGGCACCAAACCTTTACATCAATACCTGTCTTGAATTAGATACCCCAAATGAACTTACTCACAGTACCTCCCTACCCAAGACAACAGGTTCCATCTAGATAATGACTGTTCATCCATAGTTTGCTCTCCTATAAAGAGTTTATCCAACTAGGAGAAAAAACAGCAAATTATATTTTAAAATTAATTCTTTGTCTTAAAAGACTACATTACATCCCCTCTACAATCTTGCTTGTTGAAAGTCACTAAATACCTTTCTCCTCCCAAGGAAGAGAATAAATCGTGTAGTCCCGCAACTACGTTCGGTCCCATATCATAGAAATGTAGGGTCCTCAAGAGGTCATCTAGTCCAGCCCCCTGCTCTGAGTCAGGACCAAGCATACCTAGATAACCTTTGACATGTGTTTGTCTAATCTGCTCTTAAAAACCAGTGATGGGGATTCCACAACCTCCCTTGGAAGTCTATTTCAGACCTTAATTACCCTTATAGCTAGAAAATTTTTTGTAATATCTAGCCTAGATATCCCTGCCTCTATCAATTAGAACAGGGGTGTCCAACCTACAACTCTTCAGAAGTTAATATGCGGCTCCTTGTATAGCACTGATTCTGGGGCTGGATCTACAGGCACCAACTTTCCAATGTGCCAGGGGGTGCTCACTGCTCAACCCCCGGCTCTGCCCCCTCTCCACTCCTTCCTGCCCCCTCCCAAGCCTGCAGTGCCCTCACTCCTCCCCCCTCTCTCCCAGAGCCTCCTGCAAGCCATGAAACAGCTGAAAGGGAGGTGCGGGGAGGGAGGAGGAGGCGCTGATCAGCAGAGCTGCCAGTGGGTGGGAGACTATGGGCAGCTGCTGATGTATTACTGTGGCTCTTTGGCAATGTACATTAGTAAATTCTGGCTCTCTCAGGTTCAGGTTGGCCACTCCTGAATTAGAAGCAACACTAGCTCATAGTGCACCCATTATAGTAAAACAACAGACACACTGAACTGGGGATTTTGAAATTCAAAATCCAGCTCTTATTTGAAACTATAAACTGAAATATTACCCAAAGATTTTTTTCTGTTTCAGAGAGTACATTTACAGCACTGTGCAAGGGCATCAACTGCTATTTGTTTAGCAAAGTATTAGGTGAGACACTTTCATTTTTACAGTTTGGTTTCCTATCAATTTTTGGTAGACACTGTGGTATTTCAACAGTATTGGATACAAGTTTTTTTCCTTATCCCCTCTGCAAGACTTCCTTTTCCTTCCTCTATTTTGGTGGCACCCAACAGAACAAGACCTGTAAGTTATCCAAAAACACATACTTATGACAGCAGGAAATGCATGCTTTGCTTCTCATAATTGCTGGCAGTTATGGTTAGGTCTTAACCCTCACCCTAGACTATTTTAGCTTTAACACTTTCTAAAGCCACGAACTCAAGAGCACTGAAGTTTAACATAAGTAACAGGCAAGAAGTTAAACATTTGCCCACTGTCTTAGGGAGACATGGAAGAATTCAGGTTGTGGTGGTTTTTTGTTTTGGTTAAAAAAAAACCAAAAACACCCCCCCCCCCCCCAAATTCTTTCCGGATAACTTTTTATTCCCTGTAAGCACAAGAAGCTTCCCACAAAGCATTTAATTCTGAAGGGGGAAACAAATTCTACCTTGCTCTGAGGGCATGTTATCTTATGGTCCTGATGCGGCCTGCTGGGCTTCTATTGAGGATGTACTCCCACATCCTGGTCAGACCAGCCATATTAAGGAAA
The DNA here is from genome assembly GCF_027887155.1 of Malaclemys terrapin pileata. Taxonomy (NCBI): domain Eukaryota; kingdom Metazoa; phylum Chordata; order Testudines; family Emydidae; genus Malaclemys; species Malaclemys terrapin. The sequence continues at coordinate 88,121,522 of NC_071511.1, read as the reverse complement.
TGCACTGTGTTTGCTCTGCACACGTGGAACACTTTTAGAACACAGCCACCTTGAATCACTATGATTTAGTAGCCTAGAAAACAAATTGGGGAATTCTTCCAGGGTTTTACTTCAAAGAAAATTTGCCCCAAGGAAAAGTTGTAGCAATTTTATTACAAAGCTTGTGATATTTGGTGTTTTCTTGGAGCCTGGAGTCAGGTAATTACATAGATTCATAGATTCTAGGACTGGAAGGGACCTCGAGAGGTCATCAAGTCCAGTCCCCTGCCCGCATGGCAGGACCAAATACTGTCTAGACCATCCCTGATAGACACTTATCTAACCTACTCTTAAATATCTCCAGAGATGGAGATTCCACAACCTCCCTAGGCAATTTATTCCAGTGTTTAACCACCCTGACAGTTAGGAACTTTTTCCTAATGTCCAACCTAGACCTCCCTTGCTGCAGTTTAAGCCCATTGCTTCTTGCTCTATCCTTAGAGGCTCAGGTGAACAAGTTTCCTCCCTCCTCCTTATGACACCCTTTTAGATACCTGAAAACTGCTATCATGTCCCCTCTCAGTCTTCTCTTTTCCAAACTAAACAAACCCAATTCTTTCAGCCTTCCTTCATAGGTCATGTTCTCAAGACCTTTAATCATTCTTGTTGCTCTTCTCTGGACCCTTTCCAATTTCTCCACATCTTTCTTGAAATACGGTGCCCAGAAGTGGACACAATACTCCAGCTGAGGCCTAACCAGAGCAGAGCAGAGCGGAAGAATGACTTCTCGTGTCTTACTCACAACACATCTGTTAATACATCCCAGAATCATGTTTGCTTTTTTTGCAACAGCATCACACTGTTGACTCATATTTAGCTTGTGGTCCACTATAACCCCTAGATCCCTTTCTGCCGTACTCCTTCCTAGACAGTCTCTTCCCATTCTGTATGTGTGAAACTGATTTTTTTTTTCTTAAGTGGAGCACTTTGCATTTGTCTTTGTTAAACTTCATCCTGTTTAACTCAGACCATTTCTTCAATTTGTCCAGATCATTTTGAATTATGACCCTGTCCTCCAAAGCAGTTGCAATCCCTCCCAGTTTGGTATCATCTGCAAACTTAATAAGCGTACTTTCTATGCCAATATCTAAGTCGTTAATGAAGATATTGAACAGAGCCGGTTCCAAAACAGACCCCTGCGGAACCTCACTCGTTATGCCTTTCCAGTAGGATTGGGGAACCATTAATAACAACTCTCCGAGTATGGTTATCCAGCCAGTTATGCACCCACCTTATAGTAGCCCCATCTAAATTGTATTTGCCTAGTTTATCAATAAGAATATCATGCGAGACCGTATTAAATGCCTTACTAAAGTCTAGGTATACCACATCCACAGCTTCTCCCTTATCCACAAGACTCGTTACCCTATCAAAGAAAGCTATCAGATTGGTTTGACATGATTTGTTCTTTACAAATCCATGCTGGCTGTTACCTATCACTTTACCACCTTCCAAGTGTTTGCAGATGATTTCCTTAATTACTTACTCCATTATCTTCCCTGGCACAGAAGTTAAACTAACTGGTCTGTAGTTTCCTGGGTTATTTTTATTTCCCTTTTTATAGATGCCCTTTTCCAGTCTTCTGGAATCTCTCCCATCTCCCATGATTTTCCATGAACATCTCAGCTTTCATTTGAATAAAGTTTCTATCCCTCTTGGCTGCATAGAAAAAAAAATGGAAAAAACTTGACCGCTGAAGGCTCAAAAACAAGACAAATAAAAATGACCACAAATTATTTTTAAAATCATGATTTTTAAGCCAATCTATTTTTCAGTGCTTGCATTTGGCAGTACTGAAGTGGGCTGTATGGCTGAAATATATTTCCTACAGAGTAGAGATGTGTTTCCTAACTCTCAAGAGATGAGCTAGGAGGACCAGGACTATACAAATGAGAAGTCATGAGACTTGGATTAGGGAAGTTTAGGAATAGAGATGAAGGAAAATTCTGCATCAGAGGTATAGCAAAGAAGACCTCAACTGAATTACTGTTGGCTCTCAACAATATACTAGGTGTTTTTTGTTGTTGGTTTTTTTTGACAGGATAGAGGGGTACTGTCAAACACACACACAGTAATGTATTATCTGCTTGTACTTTTCTTCAAAGCCTATACATATGCTCCTGCTAGACCACAAAGCCTGGTCTACACTTTAAATTCAGGTAGACATAGCTACAATGCTCAGGAGGTGGGAAATGTTGGCTCCATAGTTATGCCATCCTAACTTCTGGCATAGACACAGTTAAGTTGATAGAAAAATGTTTCCATCAACCTAACTACCATCACTTGGGGAGGTGGTGTTTCCATAACAATGGGGGAAAACATTTCTCTCTCTATAGGCTGCATCTACACTATGGAATTATTGTACAATGCCAAAGCTATGACACTATAGTTGATGTAGTGTACACATGGCTCAGGTGGTTTCCAAAGCTCCTTTTTCCCCTATTAGGAACATTAAAGTTCTATTCATGTTTAAAATATGATAGGCGATATCTATTAGGGAAGCTCAAGCTGCAAAAACCCACAAATAACCCCCATCCAGTAACATTAAGGACACTGCTTTTTGGATGTTCAGCTGAAAGTTATAGCTGTCATACAAAGCTATAGCAATACTGGGAGTAGAATTATTTCAGCAGAATTGAGTCACACCACTTTATTTTGTTTTGTGTCAAATATTTTTTAATGCTTATAAGTGAGGAATAGATACCACTAACAATAGCCCAAAATAGTGCAGGCATTCCCCTCCCACCCACAGCTATATAAGAAGACTCCAAATTCTTCTGTACAGCCAATTAACATCCTGTTCTTGGTCTTTTGAACCAGGATGTGACATTAACATCCACTGGGCACTCGGCAAAGAGCAAAATTATTTCCATTTAAATAGCCAAGCTGTGCTTAAATGGCAATTTTCAGGTGTAAGGCCTTAACCTACATTTTTTCTACTACTACTACTGTTCTAGGGATGGAGTTAGGGCACCATTAGTATGAACAGAATGTCACAGCATAAATCACGGCATAATCATAGTAAAAATTATAATTTCACACTATGACCATATTGTGGACTTTGCTGCCGTGCATCAACAGTTTGTTAATTCATTTTGATCTAGTCTTTTTTGAAACAGGCCTGGATCAAAGTGAATTTGCCATTTATGTGGACCCTACTGCTGCACATTAACAGTTGGTTTGTTTGTTTTGATGTAGTCCCATTTCAAAGAAGAATATATTAAAGCAAATCAATGAACTATTAATGAGCAGCTTGTAGGATCCATAAAATTGGCAAAATTTACAGGCTCCTTGACAGTGGTGACCACTATGATAATCGTATCCTTAACCATTACATTACATATTTGAAGCCAGCTGAGTCCTAGGTTGCCACACTCATGTGGGAAACAAGAGTTTAATTTTCAGTCTCATACCAAATTGACAGGGACTAGCAGTGCTAAGAGGGTGCTGAGCTCCAGCTGGTAATGAGAGAAACACCTAGGAAAAGGAACAGTGAAACACCTGAGTGCAATTCATGTGAATTCCAAAAGTCAAAGGCCTGGTCTACACTACGGGGTTAGGTTGAATTTAGCCACATTAGGTTGATTTAAAAATGACCACGTCCACACAACCAACCCCGTTCAGTCAACCTAAAGGGCTCTTAAAATTGACTTCTGTACTCCTCTCTGGCGAGGGGAGTAGTGTTAAAATTGACTTTGCTGGGTCAAATTTGGGGTAGCGTGGACGCAAATCGACAATACTGGCCTCCGGGAGCTATCCCAGAGTGCTCCATTGTGACCACTCTGGACAGCACTTTGAACTCAGATGCTCTAGCCAGGTACACAGGAAAAGCCCCGAGAACTTTTGAATTTCATTTCCTGTTTCGTCAGCGTGGCGAACTCAGCAGCACAGGTGACCATGCAGTCCCCCCCAGAATCTTAGAGCGTATTATGTTTCTACACTCCCCTTATCATCTTCGTCCCTGACGTTATTGCAGATTAGAAGGCGAAAAAAAATGCACTTGCGATGACATGTTTTCTGAACTCCTGCAGTCCTCCCGCACTGATAGGGCACAGCTTAATGCATGGAGGCATTCAGTGGCAGAGGCCAGGAAAGAATTAAGTGAGCGCAAAGAGCCGAGGCAGGACGTGATGCTGATGCTAATGGGGGAGCAAATGGACATGATGAAGCATCTGTTGAAGCTGCAGGAAAGCCAAGCGCACAGACCCTCACTGCATTCACTGTATAACCGCCTACCCTCCTCCCCATGTTCCATAGCCTCCTCGCCCAGATGCCCAAGAACGCAGAGGGGAGGCTCCGGGCACCCAGCCACTCCACTCCAGAGGATGGCCCAAGCAACAGAAGGCTGTCATTCAAACAGTTTGATTTTTAGTGTGGCTACAATAAGCAATGTGGCCTTGTCCTTTCCTCCTCCTCCACCCCACCCGGGGTACCTTGTCCATTATCAATTTTTTTTTAATTAATAAAGAAAGAATGCGTGGTTTCAAAACAATAGTTACTTTATTTCGAAGGGGGGAGGGTGGTTGGCTTACAGGGAATTAGAATAAACAAAAAGGGGGCGGGTTTGCATCGAGGAGAAAAACACAACTGTCACACCGAAGCCTAGTCAGTCATGAAACTGGTTTTCAAAGCCTCTCTGATGTCTTGCTGTGCTTTCACGGAGGGAGGGGTGACTGATGACATGTATCCAAAATGACCCGCGACAATGTTTTTGCCCCAGGCGGCATTGGGAGCTTAACCCAGAATTCCAATGGGCGTCAGACTGCAGGAACTGTGGGATAGCTCCATGAGTAGATGCTAGCCACGGTAGTGAGGACGCACTCCACTGACTTAATGTGCTTAGTGTGGACATACGAAATCGACTGTATAAAATCGATTTCTAAAAATCGACTTCTATAAAAATCGACCTAATTTCGTAGTGTAGACATACCCAAAAAAAGCAATACCAACAGCTCCAGAAAGTCTCGATCCAAGATAATATATTTGTTGCTGAGTCTTAGAAGGAATTAGGAGAGACCCTTTACATGACAAAGGGTTTGTCTACATTTAGAGTGGCACAGCTGCACCAGTGCAGCACTGTAACACTTAGTGAAAATGCTACCTACGCCAAGATGAGGGCTTCTCCCATTGACATAGCTACTGCCTCTTGAGGAGGTGGAGTACCTACACTAATGGGAGAAGCCCTCCCGTCGACATAGTGCTGTCTACACCAGGGGTTAAGTCAGTATAACTGCGTCACTCAGGCGTGTGGATCTTCCACACCCCGTGTGAAGTAGTTATACCGACGTAAGTTGGTAGTGTAGACCAAGCCGGAAAGACCCCACCTATTCCATCAAATTGCAAACTTTGCATTTGCACAAATGAACAGTTAATACTGGACTGCATTGCTATACTGCTCTTTCATCCCAGTGTAGGACAACATTTTACAGACATTACATGTAGTTACATTATTATATGTAGTTGTATTATTACATGGAGGTTTTCAGCAGATTTATTAAGATACTGTGTAGGGGCCGGATTTGACCGGTCTGACAAGGACACCCCAAGAAGCCTTTGAAGTTTTTAAACTCTAAAAAACAAGTCCAAGATTTCAGATTAATGATGATGCTAGGTGCCTCCATTTTTGCTTAGCCCAGACATCTTCAAGAGGCCTGCTTTTCAGGGTTCTGTGATTTCTGAAAGTCAGACGCCCTCCTTTACAATGTCCCAGAAGTTGGATGCACCAAAACTGAGACACCCAAAAATCACTAGTCACTCTTGAAAATCTTGGCCCTAGTCTTTTTGACTTTCCAATTGCTCAAACATTACAGTACTTTGAGAAAGAGAATCGATTTGTTTCTAAGAGCCATGCTCAATTTTGGCAAAGGTCAAAAAACAACTTTCAACTTATCTGGCTCCCTTGTCAAGATCCTCCTGCCTCTTTTGTCATCATATTCTTTGTTTCAGTTTCATGGATGCACAGATTTCAAGGCCAGAAGGGACCACTGTGATCTTGTTTGACCTTCTGTATAACACAGGCCATTTCAAGTCTCCGAAACAGCCCCTAGAACACATCTTGTAGGAAAACATCCGATTTTGATTTAAAAATTGCCAGTAATGGAGACTCCAAAACTGTTGGTAAACTGTGTCAATGCTTAATTACCCTCACTTAAAAATGTACTCCTTATTTCCAGTCTGAATTTGTCTGGCTTCAACTTCCAGCCATTGGTTTGTGTTATACCTTTATCTGCTAGATTAAGGAGCCTATTATCAAATATTCATTCCCACATAGGTACTTCTAGATACCAGCGTCCGGATTGCTGTCTTCCTAAACTGTGTTAGGTAGATCTCGGGGATGGGTGCTGGTCCACAGATCGGTCGTTGAGAAACACTATACTAGACTATAATCAATTCTCCCCTTAACTTTCTTTTTGTTAAGCTAAGTAGACTGGACCCCCTGAGTGTCACTATAAGGCATGTTTTCTAATCCTTTAATCATTCTCGTGGCTCTTCTATGAACCCTCTATAAATTTATCAACATCCTTCTTCATTTGTGGACACCAGAACTGGACACACTATTCCAGCAGAGGTCATACCAGTGCAAAATACGTAGGTAAATATCTTTTCTACTCCTGCTCGAGATTCCCCCATTTATGCATCCAAGGATTGCATTAGCCCTTTAGGCCACAGCATCACACCGGGAGCTCATCTACTCTCATCCCCAAATCCTTTCCAGAGACACAGTTTGCCAGGATAGAGATCCCCATCCCATAAGTAAGGGATACATTCTGTGTTCCTAGACTATATAATTTACGTTTAGGCATATTAAAATGCTGTGATGTGAGGAGGTTCTGAAGCCCTCCTGCTTAAGCTTCAGAGCCCAAGCTCTGGCCTGAGTCACATCTTCAAAGTGATGCCTACACAGCTATTTTTAGAGTGCCAGCACAAGCCCCACTAGCCTGACTCTGTTGACCCAGGATAGGAGGTTCATTCCTGTGGGCTCCAACATGCTGTGTAGACATACTCTAAGAGTCCTGGGTAAAAATTATACACATTGTCTGTTCTCTCGGTACTAAAGGAGATAAACGAATCGAGCAAATACACTAAAGTAAGTAGTGTTGTAGTACAACCTCTCGCACTCAAATGTAAGTCCACAGGGGTAATTCAAGATCTCAACTCTATACAAAAGCTAACTATAAAGAGAGTTTTGGAAAATCCCTCTCCCTCCACAAGTTTGTGCATGACAAGCTTCAGTGGGGCCAACATCACTTATCCAAGGCACAGTCTGGAAGAGTTCATAGACTACAATTTCCCTTAAACCTATCAAACTAACCAGCGGTGTTGTTGAATTGACAGTTTGAGATACAGTTCTCACTTTCCATGCAGTAAAAACTGTCAACACACAACACATTTATGATTAATCCTACATGTTTTGCAATAGACAAACTGATTAATTTTGATTCCTTAATGAGGATTTTTTGTTTTCTATGAATACAAACCTATTAAAAGTAGCACGCATCTCTTAACTACAGTTAATCTTTTTATGGTTTTAATTTGCTGAAGCACTCAAACAAATGTGTAATAAATTTATCACCATCTTTATTCATCAGTGACCAGCTCTGTTTACTGTATTCATCTTCAAGAGGAAGAGAGTGGGGGGAGGGTAGATGCACATGCATGTGGAAACACTATATTCATTAAAGTTACTGTATTATGTTCACTTACATACTCTAGTCATCAGCCAATATCACACACTTTATAGGAAACTAATCTCAACTTTCTACTTTTACCACAAGCTTCTTACTCCCACTATCAGATGACCCTTTTTAAAAGTCAAACAAAGTCCTGCAAGGCAAGCTGCTATAGAGCAAAACTACAAACTAATACAATTGAGCAAGGTTTTGGTGCTTAGTGCAATAAATGGCAGGGGCCTGCTCATCACAGCAGGTTGGCTAGAATGCATTAGAACAGTGACAGTTCCAACAGTTGTGGGAGCAAAAGTGTCACTTCCAGAAATATGAATGGTCACTGCTACTTGGTCATGAAAGTTAAAGGTATTGGCAAGTGATCACACACTTCTTCTGAGGAAAAACTTCAGAGATGTGCAAGTGCTAAATAGTCTCTAATAATGGACTTTCTTTAAAGCAAAGATTTGACTTCAACAATTTTCACTTTGAGCAAAAATATGTTTTAATAAATAATGTATCTGGTTGCTACTAAGCATTACAAGTAACCATAGTGAAAATCTAAAAGCTAGATGAGGGAAGACTATTAAAATTCCTGTTATTTGCTGGAGCATCTAATTTCCATTAAGTTTTTTGTATAGTACTACATTAAACTTAGGGTTTTGAGCCAGCTAAGCATCACTGAAAGTTATGTTTATTTAAATTGTCCACTATGATACCAGTCAGCTCTGTGTTCTTGGGGAACCAGGGCGCAATATCCAGCCTGTCTGACTCATGGAAGATACCACCACACCCGCAACCCGCCCCCCCCACCCCCCCCCGCACACTAGTCTTTGCTTAAACCAAAACCCATCAGAGAAAAGACTTACAGAGAGCAATGAAGGGCGGATGGGAGACATACCTAGACCCCCCCCCCCCCGACAAGGGTGACAAGCTTAAGACATCTCCATTAGCATACAGAATGAAGAACAGAGACAACTCCCCTAGCCTCATCTGCATGAAAGATGGGACAGGGAGACATCTCAATGTGCATACAGCATGGAGAACAGAGAACTGCACTGAACTCTGGGACTAGAAAAGCAGGGAAGCACGGCATCATGGGGGATCTCTGCTCCAGATGCTAATGAACCTATGCCTGCACACACCCGGCTCAGGAATTATCAGACCAATTCTAGCAATGAATCCTTCATTGATATCCAAAATACTGAAGCAGCCTAGTTGCATTGTGAGCTCCCTGGAAGAAAACACCACCCATAGCCAAGAGTGATCAGCTCCTATTGTCTAGCCCAGGGATCAGCAACCTTTGGCACACGGCATTCCAAGGTAAACACCCCGGCGGGCCGGACTGTTTACCTGCCGCATCCGCAGGTTCGGCCAATCGCGGCTCCCACTGGCTGCAGTTCACCACTCCAGGCCAATGAGGGCTGCGGGAAGCTGCGGCCAGCACATCCCTAGGCCCGCTCCGCTTCCCGCAGTTCCCAATGGCCTGGTACGGCGAACCGCAGCCAGTGGGACGCATAAGGGTGGCAGCTTTAAAGTGCTGATTGACCAGTCCATTGAGCCCAGGGGCATATAAGCTGAGGCAGCTTGAAAGTGTTGCTCAATCCAGCCCATTGAGTCCAGAGACATGTAAGGGGTCAGCTTGAAAGTGCTGATTGACCCGGTCCGCTCAGACTTACTATGTGAGAGAGAGAGAGAGAGAGTGTGTTCAGTTCTGGGGCTGGAGGAACCCAGTCCTAGGAAAGCTAAGTCCTGCAGTATAGCTTCATTGGGAGGGGACTTGCATAAGAGAGGAGTAGAGCTCCATATGAAAACACACACGACATAAGCAGTACATTGATAGAATTACATAACACCCCTTTCTCCGCCCCACCCCCCAGAAGAGTAACCCAAATAAATGAGCATACCCCAAAGTAACGGGCAAAACTGGTAATAACTATTACTTACCCTTTCTAAAAAGGAGGGGAAATCAGTAGTTTACTTTTTCTTTTTTGAGAATCATTTCAGAGACAACATTCACCAGGATCCTACTTTCATCTCAACTAACATTATTGCCACCACAGGCATTCGTGGGAGGAAATACATTCTTCCTTGCATTCTTTTCTGGAAGATCCTCAGGTGTAATGTGGATTTTGTAATTAAGTTTCATCTGCAACATTCATAGGTGTTTCTGTTAAACTGGGCACGCAATTTAATTGGAAGGTTCCAACATTAGCATCAGACAGCTGGCAGAAATTAAACACATACAAGCATAATCATTTGAGAAACTTGAAAATATGATTTCTGTGCTTTACAGCCCAACTTTACGGTGAGGCTCGTTCTAACTAATACCAAGATTATCTAACAAATAGAGTTCCAAAGACCCATGTGATGGGGTGTCCACCCCACACAGGACTGGAAGGGGTTAAGGTGGCCAAATAGGCCTATTAACTGCCCAGGCTGCACCTGGCAGAGAAGCCAAGGAGGGCTGGAACCTAATTGCTGATGGTACCCGGCTGAGGAGGAACAGGTGGGGCCTATATAAACTAGGAACAGAGCGGCTGCAGTCACTCCCTGGGAAGAGGGAGGAGGGTTTGGAGCTGGTACACTCAGGAAAGGAGGGGAACCAGGAGTTGTAGGAAGCAGCCCAGGGAAGGAGTAGTGAGGGCTAGAAGAGTAAAGCCCAGAACTGCTAGGGTGAGGGTCAGGGTTGCCAACTGTCTAATCGCACAAACACCCTTGCCACACTCCCTTCTCTGCCCCTTCCTCAAGGACATGCCCCTGCCCCTCCTCCGAGGCCCTTCCCCCCACCCACTCCAGCCCCCCTCCCTCCATCACTGGCTCTCCCACACCCTCACTTTTACCGGACTGGGGCAGGGGTGTGGTATGCAGGCTCTGGGATGGAGTTTGGGTGCAGAAGGCAGCTCAGGGTGTGGACTCTGGGAGGGCGTTTGGGTGTGGGAGGGGGCTAGGGCAGTGGGCAGGGACTGGGGAAGTGGCACCATCAGGGCAGTGCTGGAGAAGTCTGCCTGAGACCATTTGTGCAGAAGGACTTTAGGAGAAATCTTGTAGTGATCTAGCCGCAGGGCCAAGCCACAAGCAAGAAACTGCAGCTCTGGGAGTCAGATGGGCCACAGGGTGAAAGAGAGACACTGCCAAAAGAGGGCAGTGCCTGGAAAGAGCTAATCCCTGGGAGCCACCAGGATGAGGTGCCACATGTAATGAGTGTACCCCGTGACACACCAAGAATTGCAAGGTGTACCCTGCACAGGAGCATTGCCCGAATTTACAAGTTACACTAGCCAGTAAAGCACAAGACAGATGCCAACTTATATTTGGTTAGAATGAGGAGCTCACTTTAATTTAAAAAAAAAAAAAAAAAAAAGGAATCCAAGGTTATTTAGGCATGTCAGGTGGTGTCTTTACATTATAGTTTTCAGGAATATGACAATTGACAAAAAATTAAACGATGTCTGCACTGGTTTCAATATAGTGTTCAATTACTTGTGTCCTTAACTCAGAAAAGGTTTTGAAAGACATAACTTTCTGAAAGAAGTCCACACAAAATCCTATTGCACTAAAATGTATTCTTTAACAGCTATGTTCCTTTACAAAATTTCTATTGTAAATCTGTATACATGCCATTAGGGAGGATGACGAGGGGATATGTGATTTCTTCCAATATAAATAGTCTCACATGTGACAGCAGTGAGATCCATAAATACTAGTAATTCTTTTATTCTTAGAGGCAATTTTGCTGTTAGTAGTAAGTAGTCCCATTCCTCCAACAGCAATTGTTTATTATATCCTTTTTCTGAATGTTTATTTGAAGGAGAGAATATTCTCTCTATAATGGCATTTTCTAGGACAGAAGAGTTACTGCCTCAGCCAATCAAAAATCTCCAGATCCTGTTAACTGTACAAAATATATTTTGGACGTTTTTTCAGAAAATGGCTTCTAAATTCACACAAGTTCATTTCAACATAGAAATACTATTCGTATGTGTTAAAAATTCTATTTGTATGCACCAAATAAACAATGTGAATGTATAGAGTACTAAAATGAGACCTTCTAAACACTGGGGGATCCTGGATACAGAAACCAGGTTCATGAGCTTGTGATTACTATATTCTGTGCCCAGAATTACCAAACACAGTAACCAATATAACAGCTTGTGGACAAGTGTTGCTTACATTTGAAATTCTACAAAGGGAACATGCTCACACACAAGAGCAGACCCAAGCCTCACAACATATATTATCAAAAGCAGTTTCTGTTTCCTATGTTAGATAATTTCCCAACAGTTCATGAAGTAAAACAAAGCTGTTCTTACTGCTAGGAAGTTGTTAGCAAATTACATTAAAACTGCAAACAGGACTGATGCAGTATAAAGTGTGTATCTAAAGCAGGGGTCGCCAACGTCTGGCACGCGGCTCACCAGGGTAAGCACCCTGGCGGGCCGGGCCAGTTTATTTACCTGCTGACGCGGCAGGTTCGGCCGATTGCGGCCCCCACTGGCCGGGGTTCGCCATCCCAGGCCAATGGGCGCAGCAAGAAGCGGCGCGGGTGAGGGATGTACTGGCCACGGCTTCCCGCCGCCCCCATTGGCCCGGGACGGTCAACCACGACCAGTGGGGGCCGTGATCGGCCCAATCTGTCACGTCAGCAGGTAAATAAACTGGTCCGGCCCGCCAGGGTGCTTACTCTGGCGAGCCGCGTGCCAAACGTTGCCAACCCGTGATCTAAGGGCTTGGCTACACTTGTGAGTTAGAGCACATTAAAGCAGCTCTGGGCACCCTAACTCAGAACCCGTCCACACTGGCAAGACACGTAGAGTGCTCTGACTCCACGGCTAGAGCACTCCACCTCAACGAGAAGCATAACGCTCGGTGCGCCGCGGATGAAACATCCGGGTGTCAGTGTGAACAAGGTGTTGCATTACTGCGCTCTGATCGGCCTTGGAAATGGCCCATAATCTCCTTAAGTCAAGTGGCCACTCTTGTCATTGTTTTGGAATTGCTGCAGGAATGTGGATATCAAAGCAAACCATTACTGTAGAATGGTGTGTGTGTGTGTGTGTGTGTGTGTGTGTGTGCGCGCGCGCGCGAGGCAGGGGGATCTGCTGCTGTCTGAATTTACAAGACCGTATGCTGACATGCTCTCAGCCCTCCAAAAACCCACTCTCTCTGTCACACTCCACCCGCACCCCCTATTTGAAAAGCACATTGCAGCCATTTGCATGCTGGGATAACTACCACAATGCACTGCTTTCTGTGGCCATTGCAAGTGCCACAAATGTGGCCACACCAGTGCGCTTGCAGCTGTCAGTGTGGACAGATTGCAGCGCTTTCCCTACTGCGCTCTATGAAGGCTGGTTTAACTCAAAGTGCTCTACATTTGCAAGTGTAGCCATGCCCTACAATTGTCAATTCTATGCTCAGAATTTAAACTGAGCAAAACAGCAGGGGGCAGTTTGATCAAACAGATTCCCCCTCCATCACCCCCGCCCTCATCATTCCCACATCCCTAAATCTTCTGGGCTAAAAGCATCCCAGGCTACCATTAAGCAAACTGTTTGCAACAGGATAAACATCAACCACTTGCATATATTGCAGTCTATTTACTCCACATAGCTTTGAAGTTTTCTGATGTGGAATTAACTAGTTTCTGAAACAGAGACGAACTCAAAAGCTAAATATATATCAAATTTCTTTGTGCATTACTCAGTCTTCCACACCCATCCTAGACTGAAGGAAAAGTAGAGAAGGCAGTAACAGCGAGCAGGACGAGAAAACTGACGAGATGCAATTTAGATAGTAAAATCCACAAACTAGACACAGTGAAGCCCACTCCACCAAACCATATCCCCTTCAAGGCAAATAAAAGTGTTGTGCTAGATCTGAACAATTGTATCAGCATCCTTAGGAAACAAACATTACTACAAATGTATAAATATCAACAAGTCACAGAGGCTAGACTGTTACCCTAACATAAGCACTCCTCTGCACTTCAATGTGTTGGATAAGCTGGATTCAGTTTTACATTTAGGTCCATGGACTAGAAATACTGCAAAGATAATATGCTGAGCTCCTGTGGAATGCATCAACCAACACAACCCCTTCCAACTAGTTTTGGGCAACAGACATACTCTGAAGCATGTGCCTTCTAATCTTTATGAGAAAGAGTTCAGCAGAGGTTGTGATGTTTAAAGCAATTGCCTCAGACTCTTGAAATGCTAAGAGCCACAGATAAATGAAAGCTGTCCAAGCTCAGAGATCTCCAGACATTCTTCTATTAACTATCAGCCATGGTACCCCCAACTACAAGGAGTAGCTCCAACTCCAGTGCGAGTGAAATCCCAACATAATCTCTTCATTTTGGGGACATCTGTTGGAATCCAAGGCTGCTAGTGTCAAGTTCAGTGAAGGAGGCCAAGTCAGCATTTTTAAAGTGTGACTTTCTGTACCTTGGGGGAGCACTCTAACCCCCCATATTCCTCATCTATATACAATTTTGATATTACATATAAAGCATGCCTTGTAAGGTATCAAGGGAATGGTTATGACCTGCTGAAAATCATTTCTCTATCCATATATGTAAATCATTAATTCATATGAAATTATGAGAATTGTGTTGTATGGTTGTCACTAAAACAGGCTGTAAACTGGGGAATCAGCCAGATATTAGCTCTCCAGAGGCAACAGTAAGGAAAGTAACCAACAACTGGGCAGGGTGTCAATCAACCCATCAACAACCATACTCCAGCAAGGGACCTACAATGCAATAACTCACCTGCATGAGGCCACATAAGGGGAATTGCTCAACCTTGCCTGGACTTGTGCTCCCCAAGCACATGGGACTGAGGGTATAAAACAGAACAGTGGCCACATGCTTGGCCTTCCTCCTTCACCCACCTATGCTGCAAGCAACAAGGACACACTGAAGACTCCAACTGAGGGGACTGAACCAGGTTCAAGGGACAAACCTGTATATCAAGGACTGCAATAGCCAGGGGGATGAGAAAAACTGCTTAATCTAGAGCAGTGGCTCCCAAACTTTAACAACCTGTGAACCCCTTTCACTAAAATGTCAAGTCTCATGAACCCCCTCCTAAAAATGAGTATTTCCAGGGATTTTCTCCTTTACCTGAGTATAAATTATAAAAGCAGTGATCTTGGAAATATAAAATTTGTTTTTATGACATGCTTATTACACACTATTATTAATTATTATTTATAATTACATTATGAAAACTGCAACACTCTTCCAGGATCTCACTTCCGTAGCTTGTATCACTTTGAATAAGCCTGTTATGAGACAAGGCTCTTATGTTTCATCAAGGAGTATCAGATTTGAAACAGCATGTAGACCCTGCTGATGAGCTCTAAAAGGTACCTAGTGTGCATTATCGTAGCACTGTTTCAACTGGGACTACATCAATGCACACTAGGTATCTTTTAGAGTGCATCAACAGGATCTGCACAGATCAGTTAGAGCACAACGCTTCAGAGCGCTTTACATATTACACCCCAGATTACACTACAGTGGTGCACATTGTTATACCATGTAGACAAGCCCTGAGTGTTGCATAAGTACAAGAACATAATGAATCTTGTTCAAAATCATCAATTTACAAGTGATAAAACTGATTTAGAGAAATATGTCTGAATTATGAATTCAGACAAGCAAGCAGGTAATTTGCATAATGTCCATCAGCAGAGAAACTCATCACACTTTAGCTTACTGCACATTGTCACCGTCTGTTAATAACTGGACAATTTTCTAAGCAAGGTGGTAGAGAGCCATCTAAGGCAATGCTATAGAATGAATGTAGGAAACTTGGTTAGCCTTCAGAGTTATCAAAACTTTCACAACTGCTCAAGTTACATTCTTGGTACTAAACTATTTGACATACTTAAGTTCCCCTCCATCACCAATCCTCCCTTCCTTGCTGATTATACAGATTCCAGTAAAACAGATGCAGCTATAGATGGCACACTACTTCTTCACAGCCACCTGCTCAGCCTCCATTACCCTGCAAGTCTTCAAACAAACAGAAACCAGTGGTATATATGGCAAAACTAGCTCCAAGAACAAGGGCTTAAGAGCCTGCTCTAACAAATAGCATTACTATGCAGTATTTATCTATAGCCATACTAGGGCAACATGAAGCAATTAATGAATCAATAACTTTAGGTAGCTGCATCTCAAACCCAATAGACTTAATCTATTATACTTGGATTTAACCAGTGGATTAGGACAAATAGTGAAGGCAACATTCTGAGTCTGGCCTGAGTTTCTAGAAATATTCCTTCCAAGCTGAAGATGCTTTTTCAAAAATCAACCTCAGGACTTGCTTTGTTTTGTCTGTTAGAACAGTGGTTTTCAACCAGTGGTGCATGGATCCCTGGGGGTCCACAGACTACATCTAAGATTTTCAAAGTGGGCTGTAGTCCACGAAAGCTTATGCTCTAATAAATTTGTTAGTCTCTAAGGTGCCACAAGTACTCCTGTTCTTCTTTTTAAAGATTTTCCGCACCTCCATTTGAAATTTTTTAGGGGTACGCAAATGAAAAAAAAGGTTGAAAACTACTGTGTTAGCAGATGGGGTTTTTTTGTTTGTTTGTTTTTTAAACTCACCGCCTCTGGAAGTATTTTGTGTTGCTTCCAAGCACCAAAAGCAATCCATTATGAAGCTGTCCCATAGTTTGGAAGAAAGCCTTTATGCAACATATGAGAAACAGTGGACCAGTGTTGGGAATGAAATCTAGCAGGGTGGATTGATTTATATTAAAGTGATTTAAATCAGGAAGCAGAAAACCTTGATCAATTTTTTATCTTGCTTTGTATTTGTAATTTTTAGTTATTTTCTTAAAGAAAGGTTGCTTCTTGCTGGTTGGTAACCATTAAAACGTGTTGATTTGCATAGTATTTATATAAAATATATAAATTGCATAATGCGAAAGTATCTACTAGTTTTAAAATCTTGGATATTGATCACAAATCATTTCTAAACACTAGCTACAATTAATACTTCCTTTGTTTAATTAATCCATTAGTTTTAAATGCAGAACATTTTTTAATAAACTCATTTTTCCCTTACGTATCCACCACATTTAAGCTAATAAGACGATTCTTTTACATTTTAAATTGAACTCCAATTTCCACCCGAATGCAGCTTGACAAATCATGAATAAAAAAATCATAATCTAGTAAATAAGAAATACATCATTTATCATCATCTAATATAATATTGTAAAAAATAATATTGAATAGATGCATGTTAAGATATATAATTGCTTAACTAAATGTGTAAAAATATAATGTATCCTCCTGGTTAGCTGACAATAGTACCAAATTTAGTGTAAGGACTGTATTTAGCTGCAAGTCAACATATTTTAATGGTTACTGACCAATAAGAATCTCAAACTGGGCGGTACAGAATGTATTGGGGGGGGAAAGGAGGTAAGAAGCTTTTGAGGGGGGAAAAAAGCCTTACTGTGTACATTTCACCCACAACAATGAATAACTAGCTGATTCCTCCTGACATATCAGGTGGCACTGTGCATTTTGATGGATTTCTATTAAGCTTGCATAGCATTAAACAAAGTGGCTGCCATCTGTACTTTAATCTGTTCGCTACAACATGGTGTGCACATTTAATTTTAAGGCCTTGGCTACACTTGTGAGTTGTAGCGCTGTAAAGCCGCCCCCAGCGCTGTAACTCACTCCCCGTCCACACTGGCAAGGCATTTGCAGCGCTGTATCTCCTTGGTTGCAGCGCTGCATGTACTCCACCTCTCCGAGAGGAATAGCGAGTGCAGCGCCAGTGTGGCCACCCAATGCACTGTGGCGTCAGTGTGGCCACCCAATGCACTGTGAATGGCCTCCAGAATTATTCGACAGTATCCCACAATGCCTGTTCTAGCCACTCTGGTCATCAGTTCAAACTCTACTGCCCTGGCCTCAGGTAACCAACCATGTGACCGACCCTTTACATTCCCGGGAATTTTAAAAATCCCCTTCCTGTTTGCTCAGCCCAGCATGGCATGGAGTGCTATCAGCAAATCTTTCCAGGTGACCATGCCTCCACGCGCCAAGCGAGCCCCAGCATGGAGCAATGGCGAGTTGCTGGACCTCAGTGTTTGGGGGGAGAAAGCTGTCCAGTCCCAGCTGCGCTCCAGCCGTAGGAATTACGATACCTTTGGGAAGGTATCGAAGGACATGATGGAAAGGGGCCTGACCGGGACGCCCTGCAGTGCAGGATTAAAGTCAAGGAGCTGCGGAGTGCCTACCGCAAAGCCCGTGATGCAAACGGCCGCTCGGGTGCTCCCCCCGCGACCTGCAGATTCTACAAGGAGCTGGATGCGATACTTGGGGTTAACCCCACCTCCACTCCGAGCACCACCATGGACACTTCAGAGCCGGTGCAGGGGGGGGGGGAGGAGGAGGAGGAAAACAGGAGTGATGGTGGTGGGCCGGATGGAGACACCCCGGAATCCCTGGAGCCATGCAGCCAGGAGCTCTTCTCGAGCCAGGAGGATGGTAAACAGTCGCAGAGGCCGGTACTTGGTGGAGGACAAACAGAAGAGCAGGTTCCCGGTAAGCGTTTTTTTTTTTTTTCCGGGAAGGAATTTTTTTCGGTGCGGGCTCTTTGGGAGAGGAGGGTTAAGCATACATGCCTAGATGCGGAATAGTGCACTGATGTGGTTTATCACATCGCAGTAATCAGCCTCGGTAATCTCTTCGAATGTCTCATCCAGAACGTGTTCAATGCGCTTGCGCAGGTTTATAGGGAGAGCCACCGTGGTCCTTGTCCCAGCCAGGCTAACGTGTCCACGCCACTGTGCCACAAGGGATGGGGGGGGGGGGGACCATTGCTGCACACAGGCAAGCTGCATATGGGCCAGGGCAGAAGCCGCATTGCAATAGAAGACCCTCCCTTGCTTCCCAGGTCACCCTCAGCAGCGAGAGATTGTCCAGGACAAACTCCTGTGGAAAATGTTGGGACAGTGTTCAGTGTAGGTGCCCCCTGAAGCTGTTGGCTCTCCCCAAGGCACAGAAACCCAGAGGACAGTGCAGCCCTGAAACAATCAGTCCCCATTACTCACCATTTTGAGGCTCCCGTGGGATATGCGCGCTCTGTTTCAGATGGGAAAATTATGCTATTGTGTAGACCCTGTGTGTTTTCTAGTCCTTAAGTGCGGGGGGAATCATTACTCTGTCTGGTATAAACAATGCTGCCTCTGTTAAATGTTGCATTTTGCCTATACAGCTGCATCAACCTTGAGACCTCAGCCGTCCCTCTTATCGCCTGCTCAGAGACTGCAAAGACTCAGGAAGAGACCGCGAAAAAGCAAAGAAGACATGCTGCAAGAAGTGATGCGGCAATCTATTAAAGAGAATGAGAAAGCACAGAACTGGAGGGAGAGAGAAAGCAGGATCCGCCAGGAAAACGCAGCGCACCGGCGGCAAAGCACTGATAGGCTCATCAGCATCCTGGAGCGCCAAGCAGATGCTATCCAGAAGCTGGTAGCCATGCAGAAAGAGGAGCAATACCAAAAACGCAAACGCCACCCCCCCGCACAGTCCTTGTCCCAAAACTCTTTCCGTTGTGCCCCACTGTCACCTCCAGCCCACTTTCCCCAACTTCCGTGTTCTTCACGCCACCTGCTGCCTCCAACACCAGTATCTTCACCACCCAATCCTGAAGACCACGACCTTTACCCTCTGCACTCAACCCCCATCACCATGCAGTATAGCTGCCCTGAAGTGCAGCACTCACTGCACAGCACACCAGACAGGACATACACGAATCTGTGATTGTACTGTTCCCCACTCCACCCCCTTTTTTCTTTTCAATAAATGGATTCTTTGGCTCTGAAAACATGCTTTATTATTGCATAAAATAAAAGACTCCTTAGCCCAGGAAATAAACAGGCACTGCAAGTCTGCTTGTCTGCTAAGCAGACACTGATTCCTAAAGATTGGAACTACTGCACTTCATTCCCGTGCAGGGCACCAGATATCACTGCTGGTTTTCAGCCTCAAATTGCTCCCTCAAGGCATCCCTAATCCTTGCAGCCCCGCGCTGGGCCCCTGTAATAGCCCTGCTCTCTGGCTGTGCAAATTCAGCCTCCAGGTGTTGAACCTCGGAGGTCCATGCCTGAGTGAAGCTTTCACCCCTCCCTTCACAAGTATTATGGAGAGTACAGCACGCGGATATAACCGCAGGGATGCTGCTTTCGGCCAAGTCCAGCTTCCCGTACAGAGATCGCCAGCGGGCCTTTAAACTGCCAAAGGCACACTCCACAGTCATTCGGCACCAGCTCAGCCAGTAGTTGAATCATTCCTTGCTGCTGTCAAGGATCCCTGTGTAGGGTTTCATGAGCCACGGCATTAATGGGTAAGTGGGATCTCCAAGGATCACAATGGGCATTTCACCTTCCCCTACCGTGATCTTCCGCTCTGGGAAAAAAGTCCCAGCCTGCATCTTCCTGAACAGCCAAGTGTTCCGAAAGATGCGTGCGTCATGCACCTTTCCGGGCCAGCCTGTGTTAATGTCAATGAAACGCCCACCATGATCCACAAGTGCCTGGAGAACCATAGAGAAATACCCCTTCCGATTAATGTACTCGGATCCTAGGTGGAGTGGTGCCAGAATAGGAATGTGCATCCCATCTATCGCCCCTCCACAGTTAGGGAACCCCATTAGTGCAAAGCCATCCACTATTTCCTCCGCGTTACCCAGAGTCACGGTTCTTCTGAGTAGGATGCGATTAATGGCCTTGCAAACTTGCATCAACACGATTCCAACGGTCGACTTCCCCACTCCAAACTGGTTTGCGACCGACCGGTACCTGTCTGGAATTGCCAGCTTCCAGATTGCAATAGCCACCCGCTTCTCCACTGGCAGGGCAGCTCTCAATCTCGTGTCCTTGCGCCGCAGGGTGGGGGCGAGCTCCTCACACAGTCCCATGAAAGTGGCTTTTCTCATCTGAAAGTTCTGCAGCCACTGCTAGTCATCCCAGACTTCCATGACGATGTGATCCCACCACTCAGTGCTTGTTTCCCGAACCCAAAAGCGGCGTTCCACAGTGCTGAGCATGTCCGTGAATGCCACAACCAATTTCATGTCGTACGCGTTACGCGGCTCGATAGCATCGTCGGACTCCTCACCCTCACTCTCACTGTCTCTTTGGATCTTAAGGAATAGTTCGACAGCCAAACGTGACGTGCTGGCGAGACTCGTCAGCATACGCCTCAGCAGTTCGGACTCCATTTCCTGCAGACAGATCGCGCTGCACAGAAACCATTGAAAGATGGTGCCAAAAGTGGACGGAAACAAAGGGATTTCTGGGATGCGAAGCGATGCATCACGGGGCATTGGGACAGGACCCAGAATCCCCCGCACCCACGCCCCCTTCCCACAACCCACAGCGCCAGAATGGGAAAAGGTGCTCTGTGGGATAGCTGCCCATAATGTACCGCTCCCAATAGCGCTGCAATTGCCGCAAATGTGGCCACGATAGTGCACTGGGCAGCTGTCAGTGTGGACAGACTGCAGCACTCTCCCTACTCAGCTGCACGAAGTCAGGTTTAACTCACAGCGCTGTACATCTGCAAGTGTAGCCAAGGCCTAAGTATGGATACGATTCTGCTATGGAGAGGTCACAGATTTAGTGACCTTCCGGACCTCCGTGACTTATTCTGGGCAAGCCCTGGGGCCGCTGGACCATTGTTTTGTTTTTGAGTGCAGTAATATAACCAAAAAAAAAAAAAAAAAAAAAATCTACATTTGTAAATTGCTCTTTCACGACAAAGATTGCACTACAGTACTTGTATGAGGTGAATTGAAAAATAATATTTCTTTTGTTTCATCATTTTATAGTGCAAATATTTGTAATAAAAAATATACACTTCAATTTCAATCACAACACAGAATATATATGAAAATGTTTTTCTACATCTAAAATATTAAATAATTTCAATCTGTATTATATTGTTTAACAGGGCGATTAAAAGTGCAATTAATCACAATAAATTTTTTTTAATCGTAATAATTTTTTTAGTTAATTGCATGAGTTAACTGCAATTAATCGCCAGCCCTAATTTTTTTTAATCTGTATATGTACTTGTGTGGCAGGGGGCATAAACTACTAAAGACACAAAGAAGGAGGGCACAATCAAATAAATTTGAGAAGCACTGGAATAGATTATAGTAAGTTTAGACTTTAAGACTGATTTTTTTTTTTTTAAGGAAAGGTTTTTAATTTAAAAACCCATTTAAAATTTAAAAAACTTTTTTTTGCAAGTCCTGCAATATTCTGGTGCTTAACATGACTCCAGCACCTGATGCTTTAATACATGAGAGAAAAGTATTATTAGGTAGATCAAAAAAATCATTTAAAGAGAAACTTGCAAAAAAACACAAACTAACAGCAATTTTTACAAAAGTATATCAGAAGCAGGAAGCCTACCTGGCCAGTGGGGCCACTGGCCAAACAAAGTGTTAAAGGAGCACTCAAGACAGACAAGGCCATTACAGAAAAGCTAAATGAATTTTCTGCATCCCTCTTGAATGCAGAAGATCTGGGGGAGATTTCCACACCTCAGCCATTCTTTTTAGGTGACAAATCTGAGGAACTGTCCAAGATTGAAGGGTCAGTAGAGATGGTTTTGGAACAAACTGATATATTAAACAGCAATAAGTCACCAGGACCAGATGGTATTCACTCAAGAATTCTGAATGAACTCATCTGAAATTGCAGAACTATTAACGGTCATATGTTACCTAGTGCTTAAATCAGCCTCTGTACCAGATGACTCAATGATAGCTAATGTAACATCAGTTTTTAAAGCAATACTGGCAACTATTTTCAGCACCAGTCAAATTCTTTGAGGGTGGCAACAAGCATGTAGACAAAGATCCTGTCGATACAGTGTAACTGGACTTTCAGAAAACCTTTGATAAGGTACCACACCATAGGCTCTTAATTAGGGTTACCATATTTCAGCGAGCAAAAAAGAGGACGGGAGGAGCCCCGCCCTAGCCCCGCCCCTGCCCCTCCCACTTCCCACCCCCCCTGACCTCCCAACCCTCCCCCCGTTTCTTGTCCCCTGACTACCCCCTCCTGGGACCCCTGCCCCTAACTGCCCCCCAGGACTATCTAAGCCTCCCTGCCTCTTGTCCCCTGACTGCCCCAACCTTTATCCACACCTCCACCCCCAGACAGACCCCTGGGACTCCCACGCCCCATCCAACCACTCCCCACCCCCTGACAGCCCCCCCCAGAACTCCCAACCCATCTAAACCCCTCTGCTCCCTGTCCCCTGACTGCTCCGATCCCTCTCCGCACTCCTGCCCCCTGACAGCCCCCCCCAGAACTCCCAACCCATCTAAACCCCTCTGCTCCCTGTCCCCTGACTGCTCCGATCCCTCTCCCCACCCCTGCCCCCTGACAGCTCCCCCCCAGAACTCCCAGCCCCCTACCCCCCCCGCTCCTTGTCCCCTGACTGCCCCCTCCTGGGACCCCTGCTCCTAACTGCCCTCCAGAACCCCACCCCCTACCTAAGACTCCCTGTTCCTTGTCCCCTAACTGCCCCCTCCTAAGACCCCCCCCCAACTGCCCACCAGGACCCTACCCCCTACCTGTACCCTGACTGCCCAAAACTTTCTCCACTCCCCCCAAAAAGCCCCCCCCCGTTTCTTGACTGCCCCCTCCAGAACCTCCCTGTCCCTTCTCCTGCCCCCCCTTCCCCTGCTGCTCAGAACAGGGTGTTGGGCTCTGTGCCAGCCGGACACATGGCTGAGCTCCCCAGCACAACAAAACCCGGTCCCTGGCCCTGCACAACAAAACCCGGTCCCTGGTCCGGACCGGGTTGCAGGGGAGAGCTGCCCTTGTATCAGCACAAAGTGCTCTCGCTTCCGTTTTGCTACCCTGCATGGCAGAAACCGCTCCCAGTTGCAAAAGGGGAGGGCTGCACTTTGTGCTGAGACACTTGCTCAGAATGCAGGGCGGAGCTCCTCTCCAGCTGCTCCGGAATCCAGCCCGGGACTTTCCTGCAGCCCTCCCAGCCGCTCCGGGGGAGGGGGGAAATCCCGGACATTGTGAGTGCTTTACAAATTCCCCCCGGACGCTATTTTTAGCACAAAAAGGAGGACATGTCCGGGTAAATCCGGACGAATGGTAACCCTACTCTTAATCAAAGTAGAACAGGAGTACTTGTGGCTCTGAAATTAATCAAAGTAAGCAGTCATGGGATAATAGGGAAGGTCTCCTCATAGATAAGTAACTAGTTAAAAGATAGGAAACAAAGGGAAGGAATAAATGCCCATTTTTTACAGTAGAGAGGAAAACAGAGGCATCTCCCAGGAATCAGTACTGGGACAATTGCTGTTCAACATATTCATCAATGATCTGGATAGTTAAAACCAAAGCTGACTGTGAAGAGTTACAAAGGGATCTCACAAAACTGGATGACTTGGCAAGAAAATGGCAGATGAAATTCAATTTTGATAAAACAAAGTAATGCACATTGGAAAACATAATCCCAACTATATATACACACACAAAATGATGGGGTTTAAATTAGCTGTTATCACTAATAAAGAGATTTTGGAGTCACTGTAGGTAGTTCTCTGAAAACATCACTCAATGTGTAGCAGCAGTCAAAAAAGCTAACAAATGTTAGGAAGTATTAGGACAGAGATAGATAATCAGACAGAAAATATCACAATGCCATTATATAAATCCATGGTATGCCCACACCTTTAGTACTGTGTGCAGTTCTAGTCACCCCATCTCAAAATCGATACATTAGATATGGACAAAGTACATAAAAGAGCAACAAAATGACTTCGTGGTAAGGAACAGCTTCCATATGACGAAAGATTAAAAAGACTAGGATAGGTGACTGGGGTCAGTGTGTGTGTGGACACATATGATAGACATGTATAAAATCATGAATGATGTGGAGAAAATGAATAAAGAAGTTTTATTTACCCCTTGGCATAACACATGAACAAGGTGTCACCCAATGAAATTAATAGGCAGCAGGTTTAAAACATATAATATAAGGAAGTACTTCTTTATACACCACACAATCAACATGTGGAACACAACCAGGGGATGTTATGAAGGCCAAAAGTATAACTGGGTTCAAAAAAGAATTAGAAAATATCATGGATGATAGGTCCATCAAAGGCTATTAGCCAAGATGGTCAGGGACACAACCCCATGCTCAGGGTGTCCCCTAAACCTCTGACTGCCAGAAGCTGGGACTGACAGGCCATCACTAGATAAATTGACCTGTTCTGTTTGTTCCCTTTGAAGAAACTGGCTGCTGTCGGAAGACATCATACTGGGCTAAATGAACCACTGTTGTGACCCAAGTTGGCTATTCTTATGTTATGAGAATTTCATCTTTCATTTTAAAAAGGTACGTTTCTAGCTCTTGTGGTTGCTGAAAAAAAAGAAAGAAAAGCTTGAAAATATGAACTCTGAAGGCTCAAATACCAGAAGACAAATGAAGAGACCCAACAAGGAATCTCATGATGTGTGGCTTAACTCATGGTTTTTGAACACTTGGTATTGATAGTACTGGTTCCCCGCCACTCAAATTTTCTGATTGCTTTTTTGTTAGAAATGCAGATCCTGTCTAGGCAGAGAGGAAGCCTATGACAATGGCTCATAAATAATAGAATGACAAAGAAAAGTCAGAAGATGAAAAGGTGAGGTCTAAACAGGAAAGGTTTTTTTAAATTGTTGTTTAAAACTATATTTTCTATGTCCCCTGAAGTGGGGGGGGAGGGGTTAACACCTACTTAACTGTTCTAGCATCTTGATAGTGGAAGCCTTTGTCAGAGTTTCAACATAGTTTCTGTTCAATTAACATGCTGACAGCTCACAATAAAATTACTGGGACATCCCAGTGGCCCTCCAACCATGCTAGATTCTACATTTCTACAGTTAAAAAAAAAAAAAAGTGCAAAAAGTTTAAAATTTTCAAAAGCAACAGAGAGTTCTGTGACACCTTTAAGACTAACAGATGTATTGGAGCATAAGCTTTTGTGGGTGAATGGCCACTTGGTCGGATGCATGTAATGTTTGCATGCCTGTTTACATGCATCCGACCAAGTGGCCATTCACCCACAAAAGCTTATGCTCCAATACATCTGTTAGTCTTAAAGGTGCCACAGGACTCTGTTGCTTTTTACAGATCCAGACTAACACGGCTACCCCTCTGATACTTAAAATTTTCAGTTCTTCATATCTCATAAGTATGTTTTCATGCTTCAGTCAAAGTTTCCACTCAGATTTTCTTCAGAATGCAGTTTGTGTACCACTCCATATGGATTAACTCCTCCCCCTCACTTTTTTTTTTTAAATCCTCCCCATCTGTTGAAAGGGAAGTTTGGTGTTCATTTCAGTTCTACCGTTTAGTCACCTGTTAATAGACGGAGAAGAAATAGATCTAGTGGTGCAGCTTAACAAGGAAGGATTCAGCGTCACCATGGATGCTGCTTAATAGCCTAACTTCACCTTCATCTCAAGAGTCAACAAAACGCAATTTCAAACATTCTTTTTAATTGAAGATGACTCTTCTGCTCCATCCCTATCTGACAATGCCATGCGACTTACACTTCAGCTAATACAGTGTAGTACATTCACAGATAACCCATAATTGGCATATTGCGCAATTTCAAGAGTTATTGACATATGGTAGTATTTGTCTCAGTCATTTGACCTTTGGTTCTGTGCCCACATCCTGCCAAGTGCCAACCAAAATGAAATGGACAAATCTTTTGTGTATATTCAGTGAAGTCACCATTTTGCCACCTTTATGACAACACTTACTGTAGCAAACTTGGAGCAGAAAGGGTATTTTCCTCCATAAGCTAAGAGGTCCTGCTATAAACCAACGTCAGTTGAGCAATCCCTTAAATTTTCCAAGAGCCCCAGTAGTTACTCCAACAGGAGTATGCATCTGAAGAAGTGGGTTGTAGCCCAAGAAAGCTTATGCTCTAATAAATTTGTTAGTCTCTAAGGTGCCACAAGTACTCCTGTTCTTTCCAACAGGAGAGTCCCACACATATAAAGACCCGAAGTTATTCCTAACCTGGGTCTCCCAGAATGTAGCAATACCTACAAGACAGGATAGGGGTGAATAAAGAATTGCTAGTAAAAATAAAACTCTGCTTCACATGCAGGTGTGAGGGTGGAGGGTTGTCTAAATTCCAAATTGAAGTCCCCTGCAAGTCAATGCATTTCTATCAAGCCAAACTCACTTCCACCTACCAGCTTTGTCACCCAGACAAGGCTGACTGTCATGATTCTTGTTGAAAAAAAAAAAAAATGTAGATAATATCAATGAAACTTAATGAAAAGTGATTCCAGTTGCTTCATGTAGGAGTTGTTTATCTAAGCAGCATAGTTACTATCCTAAACTGGGAGAATATGCAGTATTAGTGCTATTTCCATCAATACAGAGACCAAAAAAAACTGCTATTATTAAAGAAATGAGTTTTAAGTTTCTATGGCATCCATTTATCTACTCAACTTTTTTTTAGCTGGGTAGACCAATACTAGATTCAGTGTTAGTTCGTAGTGACAAAGTAATCCATGTTTTGTAATCAAGTCAATGCTTTCCAAATGAAAAGAAACCTTCCTGTATTTTGATCTGTTTATGATTTGATTGCTGATACTATCCACATGGCCTTAAAAGTCTAATTTCTGGACTTGTGTGGCTGCATGTATTGCCATTTACCACCCCACCCCCTCCAAAAAAGCTAGGCTATTTAGCATCATTGTTGTGCCTAGCAGTTGGACCCAACGAGCCTGCAATCTAAATTACAGGTAATAGACAGCTAATTTAATCTCCCTTAAAAAAATCCTTTGTATAACAAACTTTCCCTTAAGTGGTATCCAAGATTTTCATGCACACACTGTGCTTTGTTTTAGGCTTGCTGTGCAGAACTCTTGATATTGGCTTATTTTTTTTATTAAGGAAAAAAAGCGCACTGAAATACTTGTTTGTTTTGGAGAGCAAGAATTAAACAAGAAAGAGAATCTTAGTCCAACCAACTCTATGGGTTTCTAAAACAGACTCCTTAAAAGTAATTTGTACTTTGTCATTTCAAGGAAGGATTTATAGGTGCTGCTTTTTCTCACCACATTTTCAGTGAATGCTAAATCAGTGTGTATATTTTCCTCACACACCCCATTTCCACAAACATAGGTTTCAGAGTAGCAGCCGTGTTAGTCTGTATCCGCAAAAAGAACAGGAGTACTTGTGGCACCTTAGAGACTAACAAATTTATTAGAGCATAAGCTTTCGTGGACTACAGCCCACTCGAAGTGGGCGAGTGGGCTGTAGTCCACGAAAGCTTATGCTCTAATAAATTTGTTAGTCTCTAAGGTGCCACAAGTACTCCTGTTCTTCTTTTCACAAACATAGGGTTACCATATTTTGAGCCTCCAAAAGGAGGCCACTCCACGGGGCCCCAACCCGCCCCCAGCCCCAACTCCGCCCCGTCCCCAAAGTCCCCACCCCAACTCCGCCCCCTCCCCTGCTTCCCGCGAACATTTGATTCGCGGGAAGCCTGAAGCAGGTAAGAGGGGTGTGGGGGGAGGAGGCGCGGCCCAGTCTGCCCCCCCCCCCTCCCCACCGCGTCTCCAGCCTGGGTCGGCTCAGGCCCTGGGATGCCGGCCCTGGGCCCGGACCAGCACCCCTGGCCCTCCCAGCACCGCCGGCCCCCGGCCCGGCCCCTGGCCCACACAGCACCGCCGGCCCTGGCCCGGCACCGCCAACAGCCAGCCCGGCCCGGCACCGCTGACCCCGCATGTCCCGATTTTCCCGGACATGTCCGGCTTTTTGGGATTTCCCCCCGGATGGGGATTTGGAGCCCAAAAAGCCGGACATGTCCGGGAAAATCCGGACGTATGGTAACCCTACACAAACAGGTCAATTTGGTTGTAACAAATGCAGGTTCTTTGGTTGAAAGTTCCTAGTTACACACACAGTCACTAGACTTGAGCAATAGAACTGCCTTTTTGTCAAATTGGTAAACAAACAGATTAAAAATACTATTCATATGTAGTTCCTGAAGCCAGCCACAGACTAACCTGTTCTGCCAGATCACACAGGTAATGAACTGCTGAGTACATAGGACAGGCCAGATTCCTGATAAGGGAGTGGTAAGCCACACAAGGGCCACATTTCACACAAAACATGAGTCCTGCAGCTCTACATGTGGTTTTATGGCTGGGCGTTGCACTAAGACAGAAAACTACACATGACATAGAAACACTTGCTCAAAAGGATGAGTTACTAGGTGGAACTTCCCAGATAAATTAGGGCAACACAGAAGGCTTAGGCATTTACTCAAACTCTCATCCAAAAAACATCTAACAATTACTAGCTGCTCAGATGAACACTTACACAGCCTGAAAATGCTGTGGTTTGTTGTTTTTTCCCCCTCAGCAGACTGAAGTTAGCCTATTCTTCCCGATATACGCATTCTAGTCAACATACTACTGCAACAACCCTTGCAAAACACATCTAAGTAATTTCTTGCCTATAGTAATTTTTTCAATGAAGTTTACAGCTAGAACTGAAACAGTTATAAAAGTACACCCACAATGCTATTATTTACAAGTTAGCTGCTGCTTTCTTTATTTGTTGAGTTAGGTTTCCATTGAACCGAAACTGGGGAAGGAGGAAAAGTCCCTCAGACAGTTGTCCTGGTGAAACTAAGTGGAATAGCCATGTCCCCACACATCTCCCTAGAAGGCAAATTTGTTTCTTCCCGAAGCAATCAGAAGTTCCCAACGTTCTGAGCACTGGTCCAGCTGATGCTCTTAACAAGTCAAGAATGCTACGAAGTTAAAATATAAGCAACATTTGGTCTTCCACCTTTTTAGATTTGCCTGTGAAAGCTAGTTAAAAACATTTTCTTTTCCATTTTGTCTAAGTCAAGACCACTTCTACCTGCTTGTGCAAGACCTAGAGCAGCAGTTCTCAAACTATGGGTCGGGACCCCAAAGTGCGTCAAAACCCATTTTAATGGGGTCGCCAGGGCTGGCAGACTTGTTGGAGCTCGGAGCTGAAGCCAAAGTCTGAGGCCCACTGCACAAGGCTTTGACGCCCCCCAGGGTGGCAGGGCTTTGGGGGTTTGGCCCCTTTACCCAGGGTTAGGGTGACCAGACGTCCCAATTTTATCGGGACTGTCCCGATATTTCCTTGTTTGTCTTGCGTCCCAACCGATGTGCGGCTGGGACACTGGACAAACAAGGAAATGCTCCGGAGCCCGGAAGTGCTCGCGCCCCGGGCCCCGACTCCTCCCCATCCTCCCCCCATTGGCTCCCTCCCCGAATCCCCACCTCTTCCCCAGGCTCACCATTCCTCCTCCCTCCACAAGTGCTGGAGGGAGGCCCCAGAGATGCAGGGGAAGCGCGGGGCCAGGGTGAGTGATAATCCGGCCTGGCCCCGAGCGCAGGCAGGACTCAGGTCAGGCGGCCGGGAGAGTAGGGGGGCGGCCTGTGGGGCCAGGCGGCGGCTGTTCTTCCCCAGGGGCAGTGGGACTTGGGAGCAGGCGCTGCTGCAGCTCCCATTGCCGCGGGGAGAGGAAGCGGCCGATGGCCAAGCTCGGCGGCTGTGGCTCTGGCGCCCGGGCCTGAACCCGGGCCTGCTGCGGGGACCCAGCAATGCGCACGTTGTGCCCAGCCCCTGGCCAGTCGCATCTGGGCTGCTGCCCAGCTGGTACTATCCCGCAGTGGCCCCGGGGCAGAGGCATCAGCAGCCCAGGCCCGTTCATTCCCCTGCGGGACCCAAGCGGGACGGGGGGGCTGGGGCCTGCTACCCCCACTCTGGGGCCGCCGCGGGATAGCCCCAGCTGGGCAGCAGCCCAGACGCGACTGGCCAGGGGCTGGGTGCAGCGTGCGCGCTGCTAAGTCCCCGCAGCAGGCCCAGGCTCGGGGGGTTCGGGCCCAGGCGCCAGAGCCGGGGCCACCGAGCTTGGCCATCAGCCACTTCCTCCCGCCGTGGCAGTGGGATCTGCAGCAGCACCTGCTCCTGAGTCCCGCTGCCCGGGGGGGGAGAACAGCCGCCGCCTGGCCCCGCAGGCCGCCCCCCTACTCTCCCTACCGCCCGACTGAGTCCTGCCTGCTCGGGGCCAGGCCGGACTCTCACTCACCCTGGCCCCGCGCTTCCCCTGCGTCTCCCGGGCCTCCCTCCAGCGCTTGTGGAGGAAGGGTGTGTGGGTTTTTTTGTTCTTGTTTTTTTGCCCCGCCCCCTCCCGCCAGGGCTCAGAATGAGTTGCACCAAGTCCTTCGCCAAAAATAGAGCGGTTGCAAGTTGAGCTAGCAGGGAAAGTGTTTGCTTGACTCATGTCTTTACAATTTGAAAGATCCTCAGGATAAGCAACATAAATGTGAAAAAACCAAGCCCACTACCCGCCAGAAATCCTTACATTGCAAATCAAAGCACAAACCTGTTTTATCCAAAAGATGGGTTTATATTTTATCTGTACTAATTCACAGAAGTTGGTTTAAGAGAAAAAAAACAGAAGGCTTTATAAAATGTTAATTGGCATCCACATACAGGCAAGAGGATCCTCTAATACTCAATAGAAACAATTTATTCTACAGATGTTTCTCAGCTTGCCCATTTTAAAAATAGTCTGCGGAGCAGTTTTCAATCTACTTTACTATTTATAATCCTGGGGTTTTTTAGAAACATGAAAAATGCATTCATATGTTTGGAGTTAATGGCGGGCCATTTGCAATTCTAGCCTGAAGCAAAAGAGCTAGGGTGATACAGGAAGCCACTGCATATTGTACATACAGTACAGGCATGCAAGATTTTTATACATCTTTCAAATGGGCTTCCCCTGTGCTTTCCAGAAGAAAGACCCAGCATTCTAGTAACGGCTGGCCAAAGGCAACAGAGATTGTTCCCTCCAGATCACAATGCCATTCCTTCAGCATGGTGGAAAAGTATCAGCCCAGAATAAAGCACAAGTGCTTTTTTGCCCCACAAGTTACACATTCTGCCTCTGCAATGCTCCTCGCTCCTGTCAGCTGGTGACTGCAATCATCCCTCAGATCTCTCAAGAGCACAAGCCCACCAGTGTTTAATGTTGAATATTTAACCAAGACTGTCCAGCTGTGCACCATTATCATAAACCTACCGTTTTCAAGCACCCCCACAGGAGGGTGGAAAGGAAAGAGAAAACCCCCCAAGTGTTAACAGCCTCCCACAAAGGTGGTCAGATGAGAAAGAAAGACCTGTCTTCCCCATTTTGGGGTTAACAATCAGAACAAAAAGACAAGTGACCAAAGTGATTAGAGGTATGAAAAAACTTCCATATGAGGAAACACTAAAAAACTGGGCCTGTTTAAATTTGAAGAGGAGATGAATGGGAGGATATATGAGATGTGTACAAAATAAAATAATAAATAGTATAGACATGGTAAAATCAGGCACTCCTATTTACCCAGTCAACATATGAGCAAAGATGCTCAATTAAACTGAAAGGCAATTTTAGAATGAAAACTTTTACACTATTAGCCTATGGAGATTATTGCCAAACTATAGCATTGAAGCTAAGAGCTTATCATAGTTCAAAAACTATTAGGCATTTATATAGATTAGGACATCTGCAATAACATCAGATAGAATTATAAGAGGGTCAGAAGTTCAGAAGGAATACAAACCCTGTTGCTTCACAGCATGCAGCCATCTCTGGAGGAGGAGGAGGAGGCTACCCCGATAGCTAGATCATTCAATTACTCACACTTCAGGCTTCTTACACTTTTCTCTGAAGCATTTAATACTGGCCACCTTTGCAGATAGGATCCCGTACTAGATGGAACATGGGTCTGACTTGATATGGCAGTTTTTACGTTACTAAGTATTTACATCTCTACTCGGCTCTAGCCTGGCAGTAACACAAACCTATATTCATTTAACTCAATATGGCCTTTCTAAATGTTGTATTACAAATAAAAAGTTGGTGGATATGCATTTTTGTTGTTGTTGAATTATCCTCAAAGCAGTATATGTGATCACTAATTCAGGAAAATAAACTATTGACCCCACCTCTGACATCCTGTACTGTACATGCACATGTAGAACATACGAAGGACACTCACATGAAATCTTTTCTTTAATGCTTAATAGTATTAAATAACTTGGCCCATTTCTGCATACCACCTGCAAACTACTAAAGTCACCAAGGAGCTCTATGCTAAATAATCCCAGTGATCCTTAGTTTGTGGCACTCTATGAGCCAGCAATATTATTTATTGATATTATTGTATGGTACCTTTTTGAACTGCAGATAGAATGAACAGAGCTATGCAGTTTGCAATACAATCAGTTATGATCTTAGGAATTACTGTTTTCTCCCTCCTTTTCACCCTCTAAACACAAGGTACTATATAATCCCAAATGTAACTGTACTGCTCACAAATTAGTTTAAGAATGTATTTTGTTTAAAAGCTTAAAAGGATCCAAGAACTACAGTGTTGATTTTAGGTGACATCCTGCACTAACATAAGTCATTAATTACAATATAATGGAGGTTCTTGGAAGTGATAAATACCCACATCAGATGGAATGTATCAAAGAGACCCCATTGTAGTATCAAGCGATTTGTTAGAAGCTGTGTTATATCCAGATAAGGAGGAATTTTAGAAAGCCAAACAGTTTACTGCTGCCGGAACTGCAGCACTGAATTCCTTCGGGGGCTCTGTACAGCTTCCAAGAAGAGAGTGGAGGGTGATGGAAAGTCTGTATGAAAAAAATGATTATAGCTTCTCTCTGCCAGGGTTGCCCTCAGCCCCCATCTGTGAACACATGCTTACTCATGCTGAAAGCCTGCAGCATATTACTGACGTCAGAATCATTCTGTATAGCTTCACTGCCAATTGTATCCAAAAGGATACACACATACAGAGTAACTTTGCTTTATTACAAGCTGAAGTGCCACATTTTTCAAGGATAGTATACACCTTTCCTTCAGTCTCCTATTGCTCTTAAAAGTGTGTGTTCTCAACCTATTGGTTTTTGACAGCCATGGGGATAGTCATGAGGTGTCACAGATAAATTTCAGAGGCTCACATCTTCCATCCATTCTTTTATGGATAGATAAAACAGGAAGTTTCAAAATTTTCCTCAACATAGGTCAGAGAAAGGAGAAGGTTGAGAACCCCTGCTCTACTGCAAAATGAAGATTGGGAGCAGTAATACTACATTGCCTACTCCTTCCCAGCCACCAATTTCTAGCAAAAAAATCAGTTCATTATTAATTGTCATTGTTACTTCTTGGCTCAAGATCCTAAAACACTGGATCATTAAGAGGATCACGACAGTCCTCTTAGCTACATAATAAACATCTCCACATTTAAAAAGAGTGGCTCGGAATTAATCTTTAAAATTTGATGAACTAGGATGATCCAGATGTTTGTTTCATTATAATCTATAATCTGGATTTTCACCCAGTAGCCATACACAGCAATCTCACCATCAGCACCCTGGTGACTTTATATAAAATTATGTGTGTTAACTATCCCCATGTGTGAGAGGCCGCTACTATTTCCCCCAACTCTTTCTCCAAAATGTTGACCTTGTCTAGTACTTTACAATTGAGTTAGAGGCATCTAATCTCTCTCTGCATCCCAAAGTTCACATATAGTTAGAGCCCTACCAAATCCATGGTCCATTTTGGTCAATTTCACAGTCATTGGATTTTTAAAATCATAAATTTCATTATTTCAGCTATTTAAATCTGAAATTTTACGGTGTTGTAATTGTAGGGGTTCTGACCCAAAGAAGGAGTTGCAGGGGGGGTTGCAAGGTTATTGTGAGGGGGCGGGGTTCGGTACGGCTACCCTTATTTCTGCGCTGCTGCTGCTGCTAGCGGCAATGCTGGGTAGCTGAAGAGCAGTGACTGCTGGCCGGGAGCCCAGCTCTGAAGGCAGAGCTACTTCTGCACTGCTGCTAGCGGTAAGTGTGGCAATACTATACCATATCACCCTTATTTCTGCACTGCTGCCTGTAGAGCTAGGCCCCCAGGCAGCCGCCACCACTCTCCGGCCACCCAGCTCTGAAGGCAGCAGCGCAGAAGTAAGGGTGGCATGGTACAGTATTGCCACCCTTACTTCTGCACTGCTCCTGGAGGGGCATTGCCTTCAGAGCTAGGTGTCCAGGCAACAGCCACTGCTCTCCAGCTACCCAGCTCTGAAGGCAGTGCAGGAGGGTGGCAATACTGCAACTTCCCTTAAAAACAAAAAGAAAACAAAAAACTTTCGCAACCCCCCTGCAACTCCCTTTTGGATCAGGACCCCAAATTTGAGAAACACTCATCTTGTCCATGAAATCTGTAGAGTATAGGGTAAAAGCACACAAGACCACATTTCACGGGGGAGAGACCAGATTTCATGATCCATGACACATTTTTCATGGCTGGGAATTTGGTAGGGCCCTATATATAGTAGAACCTGAAAGATACAATCACCAGAGTTATTGACTGACTGGTCAACTGGACACCATGTGGAATCAGAAGTAAGCAATCAGGCAGCAGCGGAGACACCAAAAAAACCCAAAACCCAGCAAATACTTCATTGTTCCTGAATTACATCTTAAAGGTAGGTACACCTGGGTTGCCTGTCCCCACCCCCAGCCCACCCATTATTTGCCATGTGGTGGGGGTGGGAGGCAGTCTCTTGCAGGTAGGAGGTGAAGATACTGAGATGGTTTCACAGGCACAGCTGTGAGCCCCTGAGTAGCAAGAGAAGGAGCAGCGCTGGGGTCTCAAGCCATGGGTGCAGTTTCTCCCCCTTTCCCCAGGTCAGCTGAGAGGGGGACAAGCTTGCATGGTCAGTCCCAGATGGGAAAGCAACTTCCCGATCTCCTGCTGGAACCTGGCCTAGAATCTTTGCTGCTGGAGCCCAAGCTCCTGCCTAACACTGCGCTCTGGAGGAGCAGCTCAGTTTTAAAGGGCCACAGCCCCAGGGTGCCTCAGTCATCACACTTGCAGCCACAGAACCAGCTGCTTGTCCTCACCCTCACTCACCAGGCAGCCATTTACTAGTAGGAAGTGCGAGGTGAAGACGCTGAAGTTTGCGGGCACAGCTGTGAGCCCCCGCTCCAAGCAGTCCACCCTGAGGAGCATCCCATAACATCTTGTTCAGAGTTACGAATGTTTCAGAGTTACGGACAACCTCCATTCGCAAGGTGTCTGTAACTCGGAGGTTCTACTGTATTTATCAAGCGGCAGCTTTATGCATAGGCAGCTGCATAGGGACCCACTCATCCAGTGGCTCTGCACATACATATGACCCATAGCTGAGTGAAACAGCCTTTGGCACAAGTGAGAAGAGATTGGACAGAGCCCTATATATCCTGCTTCAGAGAGGATACTCTGTATTTATATATTAATATTTTGTAAATACTCAAATATATCTGACCACTTCTTAAATCCGTATTTACTAGTGGGCAGAATGGATTAATGCTTCAGCTATACTGATGCAATTGGTACTTCCAGCAAGTTCCACAATACTCCAGAAATGGCTCCACTGACCTCTCTGGTCAAGGTTTTGCACTCCAGAGTGGATATGTATCACAAGTCAACTCTCAAATATTTACGTTTTAAATATATAATTTCTATACATAAAATTGTTATTTATAATGTGTATGTCTTAATCAGTACATATTTTAAATGTTTACATATTTAACTAGCAAAAGACAGATAAACAGCAGTGTGAAGTAATCTGAGACTGGTACTTACAAAGTAGTGCTACTAAGACTGCTGTGCATGGATGGGGTGCTCTGTGTGCACCCAGAACAAAATGGTTACCATGGACACTTTGAATCACACCAGAACAGGTTGCAATCATGCCACCCTCTAACAGAGGAAGCTTAAGAACTCAAGCCCTTTAAAAAACTATAGCAACAAGTGGAATGAGGAAAAAAAATAGATGCATCTTTTCTTAAGTGATAACAGCCTCAACAGATTCTTGTGTACCAGACACCCAAACCTTCTCTTGTGTGTGCACCATTGTTGGTGGAACTGATATGCCACCCAAATCCACTTTGTTCTTTGTTGAGTAGAACTCTGGCAGCAGTGCACGCTTCCAGTGTCATCAGTTAAAGTTAATTAATGTATACTTGGGTATGAGAAGAGATGGCTGAGGATGATGGCTGCTCAGCCAATCCAGAGCCACTCTCACAGCATAGTGCTTGCGTTTCTGGTTGGAAGAAGCTCTCTGCAGATATTTAGAGGCCTGCAGCTCTTAAAGAGTGATAAAAGTAATGAGGAAATCAAATCCCTGGGGCCCTTTCTAGGTCATGTATAGAAAAGAAGCTGTTATTCTCTGTCCTGAGGGCAGGTATTATATGAGTGCTATCAGCTCTGACCTACTTACGGCAGTTTTCTACATGGGGAACTCCAGAATTAAAGTGTTTGATGCACTGTGTTTCAGTTCAGGAAAACCAAATCTTGATGGATGACTTCATAAGGATTAGGTACTTCAAAAACAAAACCAAGCTGTTGTTCAACAGAACCCCTCCATAATCATCACCTAACACTTGCCCGCTGATTGTCATCCATAATGCCGTTTTAATATTCCATGTAGGGTGGATTGATTTAAAATTGGTGATTCAAAATCAGGAAGCAGGAAATGTTGATTTAAATAATCAACTTTGGTTGGCTGAATTCCTGGAGCTTTCATCACATGACAATCTTAATTCATGGAGACTCCAGGACAATCCTGGAGCATTGGCAACCCTATTTGCAACTCTTTTACACAAAATTTGCTTCTGGTTAGCATTTAATACTGGCCACCTTTGCAGATAGGATCCCGTACTAAATGGAACATGGGTCTGACTTGATATGGTTAGCAAAAACCAGCATAATACATTTTATCTCTACACACTAATTTAAGCAATGATCTAGCGTAATGTACACTCATCCAGATTCTTAATTTTTATTTTTATTAAGTTAGAAAATGGTAAATGACACTTATGTACTAGATTAATTTTTTTATTCAAGGTATGTGTCAAGCTGCATCTGGAGGACATTGGAATTCAATTAAAAATGCACAAAAATATTTTAAAAGAAAACTGCCTTAAGTGTGCTGAATACATAAGAAATAAAAGTTTTAACAAACATATTTTGCGTTTAAAACAGATTTATTAAACAAAGGAAATATCTGTAGTTAATTAATTGAACTAATGGTTTTCCTCTTCCAATCTATGAACAAAAACCATGTTGAGAGAATCACCTCTACTAGTTCTAAAATCTTGAAGGACAAGGTGACCAGAAACAAACTCCTTTTTCAACTCTCAATTGGTTTCTCAACTTTGAATGAATTAAGTCATTGCACTGAACTAATTCAATAACCTGAAACAGGCTTATGTTTTCAAACACTGGTTAGCATTTCAATAAACCCTAGTTCCAGTTTGCTTAGCTAGTGATGTGTACCAATTGAGTGGTTTGACTTTGCTTAAAATTTTGCCTTGAATATTTTTAATTTAATTTAAATTTTAAATAGATTAGACCATAATATAGGTTGGCTTAACTTCTAATTCTAAATACTTATTTTCAAAGAAAGATGAATTAAAATCAATTTTAAATATTTTTGTTAACTTTAATCTACCGTGGTTCAGTGATGCTTCATGATAAGAGGGATTGTTAAGAATGAACAAAAGTTGGGGGAGGAATGTTTTAAAACACAAAAACAAGCAAAGAGAGTATTCCTACTTGCAGGAAAGAGGAAGAGTGTCTACCATAGAGGACAAGCTGGCTGCCTTTTCGTAAGGAAGAAGGAGATGTGCTTACTTGTGTATCTGAAGTGATGGTGGGGGCACTGGCTGAGGGCTTGATACATATGTACACAAATAAGTCAATTAAAATTTGAAGTTAAGCTCAAACAACCTTCAGGCTATCCCTGTTCACAGAGCTGAGACAGAATTACAGAGGGCAGGATTTTGGCAGAGGACCAGGTGGGACAAAATTAAGTGTTATGCAAGCCCACCCAAAAAAAAGGATGGCTAAATCTTACTAATATGTTCAGTCCTCACAAAGGCGGGGACAGACCCAAGTGATGCTTATCTTGGGCATCATACCATGGATGCATCCTCTAATGCTGAGGCAGAGCACAGAGGAGGTAGAACCCAATTGCTACCTCACCAGAGTCTTGTAGCTCATGTCTTTCCCTGTCATTGCCTACCCTACCCAAGCCCAGAACTTGATACGCCAGTACTAGGAAAGTGATTAGAATCCTGCTCTCCACCAATTAGAAGCCAGTCTCACCACAAACTCAACATGCCAGGTAAGACGCATTCTTCAAAGCACTCTTCTTACCCCATATACCAGTTCAGGGACACCTGCTCACTTCAGAACCAGTGAAGAACAACCAGTAGGTAACCACTCTCTAGCCAATCATGCAAAATATCACATGACCAAACACAGACAACTGTTAGTATCACCCTGCCTGTCATCACTGCTGCTGTGAGTAACAACTGAAAGGTACGGCATTCAGCTAGAGAAGGCGTCATGGTATGCTGGGGACATCAAAGCAGCATTCTGAGTTGAGAAACACTCAGCCAGGACTGGGATGCTGAAGGACCGATGATTTACATTTTAAGAGAATTGTGCTAGACAAACTCACACAAAATGGATAAAAGCAAGCATATATCCTGAACTGGAAAATACAACCAACATATTAAAACATCTCAATCTTGTATTTATAGGAACGGTAGATCACCAAGAAGGGCATTCATACAAAACCATCATTAAGTTACAGTCCCCTTCCTTTAATTTCCCATACGTCCGATCTTCTGAGACTCCTCCCTTTCCTCCCACCCCAAAAACATTCAACTTCCCAATAAATATGAATGATTGGGTATAAACAAAATTTGAAAAATGGCAAGGGGTCATGATATAACAATGTATAGTCAATATAGAATATACTGCTGAAAACTTAATTCTGTAATAAGATATGTACTTAAGAACATAAGAACGGCAATACTGGGTCAGACCCCAGGTCTAGCTAGCCCAGTATCCTGTCTTCCAATAGTGGCCAATGCCAGGTGCCCCAGAGGGAATGAACAGAACAGGTAATCATCAAGTGATCCATCCCCTATCACTCATTCCCAGCTGCATGCCTTGACACTAACTGAAACGTTTTATTGTAAATGAGTTGTAATATCAGTAAGTTTATTCCTTAATTGAAAACATTGGCTCAGCACAAGAAATTTAACTCCTTTGCTGATGCATTCATGAAAGCAGTATTTCTGAAGTGCCAACATATCAGTGGCTCTAAAGCAGTTGAAGTAGAACCACAGAATCTCTCAACTGATTTACTGTCTACAATACTTAGGAAATGACAGCATTAACAAACAGACTTGTCTTGTATTTTGACTAGTAATTTTCCTTCACCAAGCCTAAAGATACTCAGATAAGGTTCCAGAAGTTTCATGCGCAGAGGAACACAATAATCAGTAAAGGAAAGCCTCTCATAACTCAGTGACTACCAGCCATTTTTAAAGGAGCTGAACTGACTACTGGTCAGTCCTTGACCCAAGGGAGGGTTAGCTGAGGAAGAATTTGGATCAGACTCCCTCACTCACCACCTCCCCCTCGAGATATTTGGAGGATTGTGGGCAGGAGAGAGAAAGCATGCTCGTTCTCTCGTCATAGGATTATTTTGTATACTATTTGTATGTGGCCATTTTAAGGAAAGAGGGATTGAACTGTAATCTGAAGACAATCCTTAGAAAAAGTGCACATATTTCCTGAAAGGGATGAAAGACGTCCAGTTTTCCACCTCAACAACAATACTACTCAAATATTAACTGAACTTGTTCAGTGTACTTTATTTCCAAATGTGTCTCCCATGTCCTGTACTTCATTAGTTGTCCTCTTTAGAGCTGCGGGTCTAGGGCTAGTAAATTCATTTTTCTCTCCCCTAATGCCTCCAGCTCTTCCCTGTCTTTCCAATATTCTTTGCCACCACTGAGCCAGTCACACTTAACAGAGTCTGCGTACTTTCCGGGAGTGGGGGGGGGGGAAAACAACCCTAAAAATTGAACATACAAAAAACCCCAATAGACAACAAAGAACCAACATGGTTGAAAGAAGTATACCTTCAAGTAGCATAGTATTAAGTTTCTCAGCTGTCACACAACTGCAGCCCTTTCCACCTCCTCTTAAAAATCCTAACTACCTTTGATGTTTTTAGATACATATTAAGAAAACCCAAATCTGTCTTTGGCCTTCTGGATTAACAAATGTCTGTACTATGAAGAAAATTTCTAATAATCCATCCAGGAGCTGGACACTGGGGTAGGATGGGAGAATCTTGGCTGGTGAAACCTGTAGCAAATACTTTGCACGTGTTTTGGGTACAGCAATCTATTGACACCAAACAGCAGCATAACTGGTCTAAGTCTACTGTAACAGGTCAACTGGTAGAAGTGTTTCCAGGGATTTGAATTATTCTTACTCAGCTCTTCTATCAATACAGTACAAGTGTGGTGCCCACCATCGTAAAAAGTCATGAATGGGTCCCGTCTGCTCCCTCTTAGTCCCACCCTGCCTACTTATTACAGTGAGCTTTCCTGTAAAAGGGAAGCTCCTGTAATTAATTCTGCATTACACCAAACTGATTGGCACACTAGTGCAGAGAATAAAATTAAACATGCCAGCTCCTAAGTGGAAACATGATTCATCAACAGGGGAAATTTTCAATTACTTTTTTATTAAACAACCTATATGGGTAGCTCTGTTTGCCTGTGCTGAGTAAAAGGGGCTGCTCACTTTGACAGTTATAGAGAAACCAGACACTACTTCACAGACAAGTGTGACTATTTCCATATGAACATTTACACCAAAAGTAAATCAAAATAATTAATTTTAACAGGGATTAAACTAGATCACTTGGAAATTGATTGAGGGGAAAGTAACTGATTTAATTGCTTTCAGTGAGCTAAATTTTCTAAATATAGAAACAAGACTGATGGACTATTGTTTAAATATTATTGATTATAGTAAATATTTCTGGATTTTCAAATTACAAAGCCAGATTTTCCATTTTAGGGGAGAGGGATAGCTCAGTGGTTTGACCATTGGCCTGTTAAACCCAGGGTTTTGAGTTCAATCCTTGAGGGGGCCACTTGGGGATCTGGGGCAAAATCAGTACTTGGTCCTGCTAGTGAAGGCAGGGGGCTGGACTCAATGGACCTTTCAAGGTCCCTTCCAGTTCTAGGAGATAGGATATCTCCATTTATTTATTTATTTTTAAACGACAAATCAGAAAGTTCAAACTCCAACTCCAGTTTATATTTAGAATTTTATATTTCTAATTTCCTTCCATGAAGTAGGAAAACAGAACCATCTTCCATCAAGAAAGTTAGTAAGTCTGAAGCTAACTAGTTCATACTGAACAGGTGTATCTGTCATTTAATTGTCAAACACAAAAAGGATCCCACTTTAATACAAAAAGAAGAACAGGAGTACTTGTGGCACCTTAGAGACTAACAAATTTATTAGAGCATAAGCTTTCGTGGACTACAGCCCACTTCTTCGGATGCATATAGAATGGAACATATATTGAGGAGATATATATACACACATACAGAGAGCATAAACAGGTGGGAGTTATCTTACCAACTCTGAGAGGCCAATTAATTAAGACAACTCCCACCTGTTTATGCTCTCTGTATGTGTGTATATATATCTCCTCAATATATGTTCCATTCTATATGCATCCGAAGAAGTGGGCTGTAGTCCACGAAAGCTTATGCTCTAATAAATTTGTTAGTCTCTAAGGTGCCACAAGTACTCCTGTTCCTCTTTTTGCGGATACAGACTAACACGGCTGCTACTCTGAAACCTGTCACTTTAATACAGACATCGATGTAAATTATCATGTGTTTCCATAAAACCACAATGATGCTTCATCATTGCAATTCCAAAAAGACATCACTAAATAATAGTGCATTCCATCATACAAAAATGTCAATCCAGAGTAATTCTGTTTTACATATGCTGCCAAATCAAATAAGTTAAGTTAAAATTACTGTGAACAGAACTGTTTATATGAGTGAAATATTATGTAGCAACTTCAATTCAAAGGACATGTGCATTGTATGAAGAGATAATCAAACGAAACAGAAATCCAATAAGGGAAAGGAAAGCTCATGTTACATTCCGAAAACAAAAACTGTTTACCCGTGTAGAAGAGCACTACCAGAAAAGCTGTATTCCCAGTTCTGGACTAGTTTAGATCATGATTGTCCATTTTTCCAGTGCTGCTTACCTGAGTAATTACTGAAGCAATGCTTCAGTTCTCTCCCAACCCAAGTTTGCCATGAATGAACTTGCAGTATGACTGGAGATACTAAAGATCCATCTTAAACGATGAACCCTATCTCCCTTGCCTGCCCACTCACTTTCATATTGGCTCAAACAGTTCTCCTATGATGAGTACAACATTGCTCTCTGGGGCTAGGCTTCTTAATATACAATACGTAGGAGTAAACATGAGCTATTAACGGACACCATCTTGGGCAAAAGTAGTATTTCTTGCCTCAAAGCAGCCAAGTGACCTCCAAACTAAAACTCCTGGCATTACATAATGAACGTCACAGATTAGTTAAACTAAATTCTGTACATTCAATCTACAGTGGCAGCACTCTCACTGCAGCCAACATAAGCATCGAGGTGTTCACCTAATGTTTTCTCCTATAGCCTTGCCCTCACTTACCTTCTTATAGATCAAGTACCTGGAAATGTCCCAAATATCATTCCCTCTGCTGTTTCAGCACTTCAATGATGTGTGACATTTATTAAGTTTAAGGGACAGCCGAACAAAACAGTACTGCATCATTTTTTTGCAAGTCAGTCATACAAGCACAACAACATATCTGGAAATTACAGCAGGAAGGTAACGTTCCTCCCTGTAGTTCTTGAATTTATTTATGAGTTTTTAGTAATACAGATTACTTGTATACAAGTCTTGCTCACAAGGATACAGACTAACTTGATTCCCTTGCAACCACCCAACTCGTTCCCATTTAATACCATATCACC
Source organism: Malaclemys terrapin pileata (assembly GCF_027887155.1). Lineage (NCBI taxonomy): Eukaryota > Metazoa > Chordata > Testudines > Emydidae > Malaclemys > Malaclemys terrapin. Next base: position 88,077,736 of record NC_071511.1, on the reverse strand, counting down.
AAATTGAAAGGAATAGGAATGCAGTTGTGTATTAATTACCAAAACTGCAAACTGCTAAAACAATTAAATCCAACAGAACTCCAGATATTACAGTTTGTACCATTAAAAAAAATAAATCTCTGACTAGGGCTAACACTCTTTTCAGCAACAAGCCCTTATGAGCTCATAGGATGTGTCTAGGCAGCTAGACACCTGCAGCTAGTCCATGCCAGCTGACTCAGGCTTGTGGGGTTTGGGTGGCTGCTTTAACTGCAGTGTAGATGTTGGGGATCCTCTGGAACCCTCACACCTCTCAGGGTCCTAGAGCCCAGGATCCAGCCCAAGCATCTACATGGCAATTAAACAGCCCCTTAGCCCGAGTCAGGTGGCACTGACTAGCTGTGGGTTTTTAATTGCAGTGTAGACATACCTGTAGTATAGCAGATGCCATTATGAATTTTGAACACACTATGGTCTGTCATGTGAAGAAACAATCTCTAACTTCTGCTTTTACTTCTGCAGAAAGCCAAGAGGATTTCGCAAACATGATAAATGAGAGCATTTCCACTCCAAAAAAGAAACAGGCTTTTTGCTGTGCAATATCAGCATTTTTCTGTTCACTGTCATCTAAGGAGAAAGCAAGTTACTCTTTCTTTCCCTCTCCCTCACCAAAAAAAAAAAAAAAAAAAAGAAAGAAAAAGTCCAGCCACTACAACCCAGGCAAGATTCTTACTGCTTAACATAAGCACCTTATAATAGGCTTATTCAAGTTCGATACACAGAATACGTTCCAGTTCTGTCTCAAACCAGAACACATGGCTGAGACATAAGAGATCAGACTGTACAGAGAGACCTTTAAATCATTTTTCCTCTCTTTAGTGTTTATTATCACAAACGATCTGTATATTGATTCATTCTCATCAGCAGTCCTCCAAACCCCAGAGGCAAACTTCTGGCCTCTGGATGGTTCTCTAGCATTAATATGGGATAGCTCAGTGGTTTGAGCATTGGCTGCTAACCCCCAGGTTGTGAGTTCAATCCTGGAGGGGGCCATTTAGGGAACGGGAGTAAAAATCTGTCTGGGGATTGGTCCTACTTTGAGCAGGAGGTTGGACTAGATGACCTCCTGAGGTCCCTTCCAACCCTGATATTCTATATAAACCACATGCATCTCTTGAGAAATTAGTTCTGACATTGCCCCTTTATTTCCCCCCCCCCGTTCTCTTAAAATCCTCATCTGTCATTATGACTACACCTGCACTCAAGAGCTAGGGGTGCGGTTCCCAGCTCATGTTGACCTTCCTGCACTAGCTGCTAAAAATAGTAGTGCAACCATGGCAGCATGGGCAGGGCAGCAGCAACATGGAGTAAGGCAGGTTTGTAGGGGGTGGGGTCCTGAGCCTGTGCCACCACTGCCGCTGCCTGTGCTACCGTGGAAAACACACCCCTAGCTCCAAGTGTAGACATAGCCTAAGAGAAGGCATTAGATATTTAAAGCTTTCCCATTTTTGGTGGTACTTTGCCAAGCAGAGTGCATTCCATTCTGAGTCAAACAGCAAATAAGAACGAGATTGTTCTGTTATGGGAAAAGCACTAAATAGGGTTCAGTGCTCCATTTAATAGGAATAATTTTAAAAATCCCTCTAAAAATAGTTTGTCAACAGATCTTTGAAATTCAAAATATACCTTGGATTCAGCCATTCTGATTAAAGCTCACTGTTTGCATTTTGACTGGTAGTATGAATATTTATTACTTTTGCTACTTTGCAGATTAGGAATAAGGAAAATGCACAATAGGAACTTTTTCTGGTAGCAGGAAGTGAGGATTTTAGCGAACACTTAATAGTATTTGTGAAATTACTATACGAGATACCAGGAGACAAAGGAAAAGACAAACAAAATCTCCATTTGAAGTTATCCCAGGAGAGCAACCATTTGTGAAAAAAGTGGAAGGAACCCTCTGCAACATTTCCACGAGTCATTAGCACATTGTCAGTTTTTCATTGAGTGTAATGAGATGGGAGAAGGTAAGAGATTTAAGTGCTGAATTTCTGTTTTACTCCATCTTGCTTCTTTTGGATTTCAAGTTTTTCTTAAGACCTAAGAAACCTCTCCGGAGTATGAGATTTGTTATTTTAGTTTTCAAGTTAAGATTCCCTTTATCAGTGTTACAAACACACCTACAGGCCCCAGTCATGGATAAGGGTTTGAACTGTACTATATATCATAAAAGCACATAGAACACCGACTCTGTACCAAAGAATTTACAGCATAAATGCAACACAAGAAAGAGGTGTACAACAAGATGGAGGGAACACAAGGAACAGAGATGAGACTGTCTGATAAGCAGAAGACACAGTACACCAACTTTTAGCAAACAAGCTTTAAGGGTAGAGATTGTGTCTCCTACCGAAACTAAATGAACCACAGTCTCCATTCTACCATCATCATATCAACAAGAAGCCAGAATGATGGCTGAAGAAGTTACAAATAAAAACAAAGACAACTGTTAAATTCTGTCTTAAAGAGCCTCACAATGGTGCAAGCTACCCACTCCCTTTTAAAATTAACATGATTATGGGGGTCATACTGCATTATCTAAACAAAAAACAAACACACACACACACCCCACCACATTGCTTACATTTTTTACACAGAAATAAACAGAAAAATTTTGGCTGGCTCAGAGACTTGGTGAATATTAGACTACCAGCCAGGAGAAAGAGGACAGGAGCAACATAGGACTTGCTCCTCTGGCCAGCATTTGAAAGATAGAGGATGGACTGGAAGTATTAGAGATAATACTCAGTGTCTGGAAGAGAGGATGCAGTTTGCACTGCTTCCTGGCAACTCCATGTGGCCATGTAACAAGAGACAAGCATTTGCCACATCCCAGCTCCAGGGTATGTGCAGACTTAGCCAAGATGATAAATTTGTGGTAGATATGGCAATTTCCCGCATACCCTTGGGAGACTTTACTGAGTTATGTTGGGGCCCATTGTATTACCTGCAAAGTTTATATATTATTGTGGGCTGGGATTGGATGTAACCTGTTGGGGGAGGGAGGAGGTGTGATGTATGGCCTGGGAGTTCAAAGGACTATATTGAAAATGTGCCAGGCAAGAATGGACTTTTGATACCGTAAGTATGAAGTGGATTTCATGAGGAACACCAAAGAAGTGGGATGTAGCCCACAAAAGCTTATGCTCAAATAAATGTGTTAGTCTCAGATGCCACAACTACTCCTGTTCTTTTTACCAAGGGAGAGGTTAATGTAAATTCCCCACCTCCAGATATGCAAAAACCTAGACTTTTGAAACTATGCTCTGAGGAGTGGGTCATTGTCTGCTGTCCAGTCTCTGGGAACAGGTAGTCAAAGCCAGAGTTATGAAAACAAAAGGCTGAACTGCCCAGCCTGGGTTCTAGTTCTGAATCTGAAACAGTTATGAACTTGCCACCATGGGGAAAACCCAGCTGTGAGTTTTGAAGGACTGACACCAACCAGAGCTTGAGACTGGAGTTGGGGGTGATCTCTGATAAGCTTTTCAGCATGCATAGGTTCTTTTATTGTTTTTAATATTGTTTCTCCAATATGTTTACCCTGTATTACAAGATGGCATGTACAAATGACTGTCATTCAGCATCGGGTTTTTAATGCCCATCAGGGATGCAAAAAGAACATCTGCTCACCTTCCCTGGAGGAATAGGTCCTGCAATTGTTTGTTACACAGGAAGTCTGCATAGCACTGGTTCCAAAGCAAGTACAGCACACAAAAGTCAGTCTGCCAAGTCTCAGCTAAAAGTGCTCTCAGAAAAGTGACAGTTATGTCATTGTCCATGATGAAAACTCATAAGCTCAAAAACGTTAAGACTCAAATAGCTTATTTAAGCATATTTTAAACACCTCCTTTCCAATAACCATACCACCTCAGCTTTATTTAAGTGTGTGACTGACCTCCCCAGACCACTTCAAGCCTTGCACTAATCCTAGAGAAGCACTACTACAGACATACTGCATTTAACAAATGACGCTATTCTGTCAGTCTAAGGCTTAGCAATTGTACCTGTGTATAGAAGTACACCCAAAGTCCTCCTTAAATGGAGCACACAATTGCAATCCCCAAATCAAATTCAAAATTGTCATTATCCAACTTATTGGCTTTATAAGGCTGGGAATTACCTCGCTGCATGGCAGTCCCTGCCCCTCCATAAGGGCTAATTCAAGTGATCTACCAAGATAAGCTCAAATACTCTGAATTTCTGCTCGCCCACTTATCAAGGTATAGCTATGCTACTTGAATTATTCCTAAAAGCTGCCACAGAAATTTAAGGACATCATAATTCACCCTCTTCATGAAGAGGGGGAAGGTACTTTATATTTTACAAGAGGCAGCAAGCCAATGTGAGATCATCTACTATTGGAGAATTATTTCATGTCATACTGGAACACTATATGTTTCCATCTTTATTAATAGGATGCAATATGAGACAACAACATGGGGAAAGTAAAGGGCTGCCAAAACTTTAACAGGAAAAAAGGATGAGCAACTTTCTTCTCAATGCTAAGGACTGATATGTCCTAGAGGGCCTAAAAACATTTAGTTTGCTGAAAAACCATGTAGCTAAACACTGTTTAATATTCCAGCAATACCCAAGGTGGTTTATTCGCCAAAAAATATTCCTATAATTATAACAGTTACTCCATACACTCCTACATTACCATCTTTCAGTATCAGAAATAGAACAATCATTCAGGTAGGTGAACCAGCCCAAACATAGTGCTTTCTGTCTTATGAAGTTTCTAGACCTAAAATGAGAGTGCTGCAAAAGCAGCATTCAGCTTGGTGGAAGGCAGTGAGGAGTAATGGAGGGAGAGATGCTGAACAAAACACCCAGAGAGGTGGTGACTGGAACATAGGGGAAACTAAAGAGGAATAATCATGGGAGGGAGCAATCCAAGGATGGACAGTTTAGGGAGGTGCAATTCCTTTCAGGTTTGGGTGCACAACACTATCATATAGCCCTTGAACATGGTCTGGACAGAGATATTAGAGCAGGGGTGGGCAAACTACTGCCCACCAGCCGTTTTAAGCCAGCCCTCGAGTGCCCACTGGGGGCTCCAGCCAAGGGAGCAGGGTCGGGGGCCACTCCACACGGCTCCCGGAAGCCGCAGCATGGCCCCTCTCCAGCGCTTCAATGGGAGCTGCAGGGGCAGTGCCTGCGGACGGGGCAGCGAGCAGAGCTGCCTGGCCGTGGCTCCGCATAGGAGCTGGAGAAGGGACATGCTGTTGGTTCCAGGAGCCGCTTGAGATATGCGCTGCCTGGAGGCTGCCCCCCTGAGCCTCTCCCCATGCCCCAACCCCCTGCCCCAGCCCTGATCCTCCTCCCACCCTCCAACCCCTTGATCCCAGCCTGGAACACCCTCCTGCACCCCAAACCTCTCATCTCCAGCCCCACCCCAGAGCCTGCACCCCCAGCCCAAACCTGCATCCCTTCCCACACCCTAACTCCCCTGCCCCCGCCCTGATCCCCCTCCTGCCCCTCGAACCTCTCGGTCCCAGCCCAGAGCTCCCTCCTACACCCCAAACTCCTCATCCCCAACCCCACCCCAGCGACCGCACACCCAGAGCCCTCACCCCACTCCCTCTCCCTAGCCCAGAGCCCCATCCTGCACCCTGAATTCCTCATTTCTGGCCCCACCCCGGAGCTTGCACCCTCAACCAGAGCCCTCACACTCACACCCCAACCCCAATTTTCTGAGCATTCATGGCCCGCCATACAATTTATATTCCCAGATGTGGCCCTCGGGCCAAAAAGTTTGCCCACCCTTGCAATAGAATGACAAGACTGAACTGAATCTCCATTAGACGAAACTTAAAGAAGAAAATGACCTGGAGCCATTCCCATTTTTGTCCAGGCGCCCCCAACCAACCTAACCAAGGTCAGCCAGGAGTACCTACGGGATGACAACTAGCAGTCGTATCGCACCATCTGATGTCCGCAAGGCAAGGCAAGGGGATGCTGCTGTGTAGCACTGCAGTACCGCGTCTACCAGCAGCACCCAGGAGACATACGCTGACCGTGAGCTGAGTGGGCTCCATGCTTTCTGTGGTAAATTGTCTGCACAGGTAACCCAGGAAAAAAGGCGAGAAACTATTTTTTGCCGTTGCTTTCACGGAGGGAGGGGAGCCTGACGACATGTACCCAGAACCACCTGCGACAATGTTTTTCCCCCATCAGGCATTGGGAGCTCAACCCAGAATTCCAATGGGTGGTGGAGACTGTGGGAACTGTGGGATAGCTACCACAGTGCAACACTCCAAAAGTCGACACTAGCTTTGGTACTGTGGACGCACACCGCCGACTTAATGCGTTTAGTGGGGACACACACAATTGACTGTATCAAATCGATTTCTAAAAAAACTGACTTCTATTAAATCGACCTAATTTTGTAGTGTAGACATACCCTTAGAGACTCTCTCCTACCCTCTATTGGTATTTTTTTGCCAGAAGCTTTTGGAATCTCAAACCAATATGGGGGCAAACAGACCATGGATAAGGCAAAAAACTGCACACTCAAAATGGATGTTTCCAGCCTGACAGAGAGTTCATAATCTGACACAGAATTCATAAATTATACAGATCCTCCAAATCATTACACACGCAGCCAATTATGTTTGGCAGCACTTAGAGGTTACAGGGCAATGCTGACTAGCTCCAAGGAGTGTCCATTTTCAGTTCACCTTAGCCAGGAATGGCCAAGATGCAAGGAATTAGACAAGGGACACAGCTTTCATTTGCGGGAAAGAGGGCAGGACAGCTTTCTGATGCCAAACAGTTCAGCTATCTCAGGAAGTGCAGCAGAAAAGTGAATTTCTGATGCAGATAATTTTTTCTGCATTAGCAACATTTAGCTGCTCCAATTGTCAGAAATGGGTCATTCTTCTAATGTAGACCAGTAAAGAGGTCTCTAGAGACAGTCCAACACCAGAACCTATCTGGAGATATTATAGAAGTGTTGGGTTAAGGATTTTAGCTTGGTGGACCAATTGTGGTCACAGTATGCTCACCCCAAGATGAAAAGAGACAAAGAACTGGGATGAGCTCTACAGTATTATTACAACTCATCTGACAGTCAAGCTTCTTAAGAAAGGTCTTAACTACTCTTGATTTGAAATTGGAGTTATGATATGGGATATTCCAGGAGAGTAGGGCTCAGACGAGCTGAGTAAATTGTGATCTTTGGGGATAAGCTACTTCAGCCTTGGGCGCGGGGGGGGAGGGGAGAAGAGAACGTAGACAAGAGGAGTCCTTCCCTGAGAGTCTGGCAAGCCAAGCAGTGCCACAGATTATTCCTGCAGGTAGTCATTAGTAGAGAGTTTTAATATTTTCACAAAAATTCCAAATCCACACAATCCAGGGAAACTATTAGAACCCTGCTAAGCAACAATGTTTGAATGGTTATTGCTACAATTGTTTCAGCCATGGAATGGACAGCATCATTGGGCACATGCTGTACCTAAACCTATCAGTTCAATGCAAAACAAAGGAAAGCTTCTAGAATAAGAACATTTAAACTCTTTCTAGGAACAAAGAGATTATCACCAGACTTTGGTTTTGACGGATACACTTACCATTACATTGATAATGAATATGTACGAGCAATACTGAACAACCTGCACTGAAATCCTAGAGCAGGGGTCCCCAACGTGGTGCCTGTGGGCGCCATGGTACCCGCTGGGGCACCTAAGTGCGCCCGTGTACTGGCCGGCGGACGAGCATCCGCCGAAATGCCACTGACAAGCAGCGTCATCCAGAGGCGTCGCTGCCAAAATCCCGCTGATTTTCGGCGGCATTTCGGCAGCGATGCCTCTGGATGACACTGCTTGTCGGCGGCAACACCTATTGACATTGCCGCTTGTTGGCGGATGCTCGTCCGCCGCCACGGTACTCCATGGCTCGTTGTCTGGCACCCGCCAGACAAAAAAGGTTGGGGACCACTGTCCTAGAGGTACTCAGAGTGCTGATGAACATAAGTAACCATAGTCTTTCCTCTAAAACTTGAAAAGAAAAAAGAAATCAAACTTTGAATATATTATATATATAGGAAGCCCATCCGCAATTTTGTTGCATTACTAGAAGTGTTAGATTAGGGACAGTTTCAATAATTTCTTCTTGTTTTATTTGTTTTAAAAAGTCAATGGGCAATTACTACTGTATTATGTACAGAACCCCTTGAGTTAACCACCAGCTGAACACTGCATAGACGGAGAATATGAATTAAAGGAATCCAGCCCAACTCTATTTGCCTCAATGCCAGGTAAGAATTCACCACACTGTTTCTCCCCCTCCCCCCCCATCTCTATTATAGGAGGAAACCATGAAGATTAGGCATTCAAAACCAGTATGCAGCACAAATGTAGATTATATTTTAAGAAATTTACAAATATTTTCAAACCTGAGTGATTTTATATACTAATTTACTTCTGTATACTGCTTCTTCACACAAGACAGCTCTTCAACCACATTCCTGCATCACGTAACCATTAAAATCTTACCCTCCACACCCATACCACTCTGTAGAAGTCAGCTGCAACATAGAATCAAATCATAGGTTTCACTGCATGTTCCCTTGCTTCACAATAATCCTTATTTTCAGAAGCAACCATTTAGAAAGAATTTTCTCTGACATTACTCAGTAGGCTTTATCGAAGGCAGGCTATCTAAACAGCAGACAAGCAGCAAGCCCTGGCCATAATAGCCAATAGTTGCTGAAAGATAAAGACCTTGATAAATTAATTGTTAAGATCTTACATCTTATTACCACCCATCAAATTCCTCAGACCAATAGCATCAACCCTAATGGCTACTATAATGGCCAATACCTGCAAAAAAGTGAAGTACCTGACTCATTCACACTCCACTCCTATGGTTTAAAATGGCACTGGTTTATACAGCAGGTTTTGTAATACTATACCATATGTTGTAACATTCTACCTCAAGCCATTCAATAGGACATTGTCAGGCTTTTCCTCTCCCTCTCCTATTACTTCCAGTCCTTCCTTCCCACTTCTTCTGAGCAACTCTTCCCATCTCTCCCTCTCTGTATCTGTCACATAACTTACCTCTATCTCAACTTTTCAATCACTTTCCTCACCAATTTTGACCCTGGCTTTCCACATCTCCACGCTCATCCTGGGCTGATTATCGATTATCCATCATCACCCCAAACCTTTTTCAGTCACTACTTTCCAGGACAGAATCCCCCATCCTGCAAGTATGGCCTACATTTTTTGATCCTAGATGTATGACTTTACATTTGGCCATATTAAAATGTATTTTGTTTGCTTGTGCCCAGTTTACCAAGTAATTCAGATCACTCTGTCCGCTTAATTATTTACCCAATCTGTAGATCATTTGGAAACTTTCAGTTCTGCATGCTCTCTCTCCTCCCTTCTCAAAAAACATCCATTGACCTCACTTACCTCCCAGGTCTTCACTTTTAAGATTAAGTGAGCCATAGACAACTGCTGTCTTAAGTTGTTTAGCTCCAATTCTATTTTCTGTTCTCTCTACTCTGTCTTCCACCTTTTTCATTCCATTGAATTTGTTCTCTTCAAAAATATAACCAAGTCTATGTAGCAAAAAATGTTGGGTCCAGGGCTCCACCGTTATCCTCCTTAACCTCTCTACTGCTTTTGACCTGGCTGTAAATTCATTCCTGACATCTTATCTACCTTGCTCTTGTGTGATACTAACCTCTACTACAGGGGCAGGCAAACTTTTTGGCCTGAGGGCCACAGCAGTTTCGGAAATTGTATGGAGGGCCAATTAGGGGAAGCTGTGCCTCCCCAAACAGCCAGGCATGGCCAAACCCCTGGCCCCTATCCATGAGCCCCCACCCCCAGCTTCTTGTCCTGATGCTGCCCCAGGACCCCTGCCCCATCCACACACACCCCACTCCCTGTCCCCTGACCGCCCCTGGAACCTCTGTCCCTGACTGCCCCCCGCCACCCTATCCAACCCCCCTCCTTCCTGACTGCCCCATCCAACTCCCCTGTTCCCCGCCCTCTGACCGCCCCAACCCCTATGCACACCCCCACCCCCTGCCCACCACCCTGAACTCCCCTGCCCTCTATCCAACCCCCCCACTCCCTGCCCCCTTACCATGCTGCCTGGAGCACCGGTGGCTGGTGGCCACCCAGCTGGAGACACACACACTGTGCAGCACAGAGCACCGGGTCAGGCCCCAGCTCTGCAGCTGCGCTGCCCCAGGAGCTCACAGCCCCTGCCGCCCAGAGCATTGGGCCAGGAGCTTAGGGGCCAGGCAGGAGGGTCCTGCGGGCTGGATGTGGCCTGCGGGCCATAGTTTGCCCACCCCTGCTCTACTAACTATTCAGAAGACTCTACTCTTGGTCTCTCCCAATGTTCTTGGGGGTACTACAGAACTCTCTGCCCTAGGAGTGCCATTCTACACCCTCTTTGGGTCATCTCATCCACAAAATCATTAGCTGTCTTGAAAGCCCACTCCTATCATATCTTCAAGGAATTTATCAACTGAAAATAGCAACCATGAGCTCTAACTGGGAGCTTATATATTCTATAAAAATCTCAAACTTTATGTTACCGAGACTCAACCAACCACCATAACAACTGTCCGAAGAAGTGGGCTGTAGTCCACGAAAGCTTATGCTCTAATAAATTTGTTAGTCTCTAAGGTGCCACAAGTACTCCTGTTCTTTTTGCGGATACAGACTAACACGGCTGCTACTCTGAAACGTGTATATACTGAACACCTTCTTCCTCCTCTGCCTGAAGATTATAAACTCACTGGGGAGGGATCTGGCATACTTTTCTGTTTGGAGAGCACATACTCAGGACTGGATTAATGCAAGGATGTTGGGAGGCTACAACCCAGGGCCTCAGATTTCAAGAGGCTCCCCAAAATGTATAATTTATTGCACTGTTTTTCAATTGGCAGCCCTTAGCCCAGATCTGGCCCACATGGGACTTCTATTTGGCTGATCACTGGCCATCAGCTGTTCCTTCATGCCACCGAAGCAGCAACAGCCAATCAGAGCTCCTCAGGAAGCAACGCAGCTCTTTCCACAGCCCCTCAGGAGCCAACCTATTCTCACAGGAAGGGAGGGGGGAGGAGTGGTCCCTGCTCACAAGAGGAGAGGAGGAGGAACAAAGAGAGCTCTGCAGCTCATGGTAGCTTCACTCCCTCTTCCCTCCTCCCTTCCTATGAACAGGAATGGCTCCTCCACTCCTCTCCCTCCCTCCCTGTAACACCCAGCCTAAGACAAGGTGCGGGGGCGTGATGAACAACTCCTGAAGCTACCTACCCCTCCTCTGCCTGCACAGGAGAACCAACTGCAAAGCCTCCCCCCAGCCTGGGAGGGGGGAGGTGAAGAACCCAATAAGAGAGGAGGTGACGGGGGGGAATAAAGCTGACGGGGGGCTGAGCAGATGGAGGGGGCTAAAAGGCAGAACTGATGGGGACTGGCCAGATGCACTTCAGTTTATTTTTCCTTCTGTTTACTTTCATGCCATTAATTTAATGTAGAAACTTTTTCATTTACATTCTGACACACTGAAACTGGACTGTGTCAATACATTTCAACTTAGTGGTACACTTTTAATCAGGTGCTTAATCAGATACAGTAACTCCTCACTTAAAGTCATCCCGGTTAACGTTGTTTCATTATGTTGCTGATCAATTAGGGAACACACTCACTTAAAGTTGTGCAATGCTCCACTTTTACATTGTTTGGCGGTCTGCTTTCTCCACAGCTGGCAGCCTCTCTACAGCCCCCCCAGCACCTCCCACCCGCCGACAGACCCCACAGATCAGCACCTTCCCCCTCTTCCCCTGCCACCTGCCCGCGGCAATCAGCTAGCTTGTGGCTTTTGGAGGCAGGAGGGAGGAGCGAGGACTCGGCGCGCAGGCTCCTCCTCCCTCCCCTGCCTCCCGAATGCCGCAAGCCAGCTGATTGCCCCGGGCAGGAGAGAGGAGCGAGGACAGGGGAGGAGCCAGGACGCAGCATGGGAAGTAAAGGTGGAGGAGGTTGGGGGGGGGCGGAAAAAGAGAGGCGGGTCAATGGTGGGGGCTTGGGGGAAGGGGAGGAGTGGGCAGGCTGAGGGTTCAGCCCCCCATCCCTGGTGCTTGCAGAGTAGGGGAAGCTGCCCTGGAACCTAACCCACCCTATTTACATTAATTCTTACGGGGAAATTGGATTCACTTAACATCCTTTCACTTAAAGTAGCACTTTTCAGGAACATAAGTGCAACGTTAAATGAGGAGTTACTGTACTTACACAACGTGAAGAAATCAGTAATTGGTGTGCTCCACTAGTTTTACTTGATTGTGTGCTGTGCAATACTTTTCCAAAAAATAGACAATGCAAGCAAGTGTCAACATTTCAGGCAGTAACAAAGGGAAATTAGAGGTCCATTCTTCTCATGAGTTTAACTTCTAATTTTAATTTAATATGACAACAGAATTAAAGCAGCATGCTATGGCATTACAGTTCATTTGTATAATTTTGTTTGCAAGATTTTGTTGGACTATTGCCTATCAGCATGCTTAACCTTTTATTTTGAGATTAATAAATCTAATCTGGTACACTTGGTCTTGAAAGGCTGTGACCCCTAACTGGTGTCAGACTCACTTAGGGTGACCAGACAGCAAGTGTGAAAAATCGGGACAGGAGGTGGAGGGTAATAGGAGCCTATTTAAGAAAAAGACCCAAAAATCAGGACTGTCCCTATAAAATTGGGACATTTGGTCACCCTAGGCCCTCTAGAGAGCAAACATCTGAAGAGCCCTTTGGCCCTAGAGTGTGCTCTGTGTCTTATCAGGCCTGTCAGAAAATGTAATTGAATATCACTGGTATAGGTAATTAGGCAATTAAAGCACAGCATCACTATGTGTATTACTACCAGGTAAGAGCCAAAATTAAAATGGTTGTGTTCATTTCAACTTTCATTCAGCTTTACAATTGGTATATCATATTTTAAAACCAGAAACGAAATAACAGGTAATTTAACAGAGTGTTGGCATTGGGCCTGGGCGATGGTAAAAGAGCAATTGGAAGGAACTGAATATGCAGAGAAGGACTTCCACAACAGCCCCGGTCCCTATCAAACTTAATCCAGTCCTACACATCATATTATTGGTCCTATTGGAAATACTCATGACACTAGTCTGTAACTCCTCACAGCAAGGATTCTAGTTGATTGGTACACCGATCAGCTGTACCACACCACATACACCTCTATCCCGATATAACGCTGTCCTCGAGAGCCAAAAAAATCTTACTGTGTTATAGGTGAAATCGCATTATATCGATCTTGCTTTGATCCACCAGAGTGCGCAGCCCTCCTCCCCCCGAGCACTGCTTTACCACATTATATCTGAATTCGTGTTATATTAGGTCGCGTTATATCGGGGTAGAGGTGTATTTGTGGCGCTTTGTACTCTTCTTACAATTCTCAACCCTACAACTTTTTGTGACTTTATAATATTGCCCATTAGATTATGGCAGTAATATCATATACACCATTTTTTATATCACAGACTGGATCCACATACACTGTAAAAGTCCAAACTCACTGCAACATTAAGGAGGACCTGTGAAGAAGACCCTAAAACCCATTTAATTCTCCATTGTGCCAACTGCCCCAAACCAACCAGGATGAAGGGACATAGGAATTTAATGCATAAGTGAAAGGCATGCTTCAGGGCCCACAGGCAGAGTTGCCAAAACCACACAATATATCCAAATAACATCACAACTACAGAGAAAAAAATCCACTACAAACACCGAGCCAGCCAAAAGTATTCAGGCAACGTCCTCCCTCTCCTCTACAATTACAGAGGAGAGGATTCTGAAAGCTTCGTTTTTATTCTATGCCCTCTGGGCCTGCTCATAACTCCAGCAATAGTCTGGCAGCTGGGATGTCACAATGAGACATTGTGGAGTATCACAGATGAGCATATGGAACCCAGACAGGTGGTGGGATTTTGTTTGTTTTTAAACTTGTTTGTGGGTTGAATGCTACTCCGAGCCTGGTTAGTAGGAACATTCAGCACATAGATTTCAGTCATCTTTGCAATAAATTCACCTTAAAAAAAAAAAAAAAAAAAAAAAACTTAGCAGGAAATACAATTTCAACAAATTGCCCTTCTGGAGCCAGAGTAACAAGGAGAGATTTGATATTTAAACAACAAATAAATGGTCATGCCACACAAGTAGCTTCATCTTACCCAATTTGGGCTTTGTAAATACAAGATTTTACAGCATCTTAACTATGTGGTAAGCACAGTGTTGTGTGTGTTTTATGCAGGACCAAGTACACTTAATACTTCACTTATCAAATAAAAAATATTAATAGAAATATGATATATTTGGACAGAGAAATGCATTAACTACTAGAGCTATATCAATTTTTGGAATCAAGCGAGCAGGAATATTCATTAATACAACCCAGTCTCTCCCTGCTCTGATGACTCATGCCCCAAACCAAAGCTTATGAGAGGAGCTGGTCTTACAAACAAATACCATACAAAGCTAGAGGAAAGCTGCAATACTTAAAAAAAAACAAAGCTTCAATACTTTGAAAACATATTCTTAATTTTTTTGTATGTCACTTAAAATTTATAATTAATGCTCCATAAGGTGTTCCAGCTCAGAATCGGACATTCTTACGAATAGAAGTCATGCATTAATTACAACTTTCCACTAAAGCAGCAAATCCACAGGTATCATTATAGACAGATTTATAACAAAACTGTGGTAAGGGAAGAACTGCAAGAAGATGTCACAGTTGAGTATTCTGTACACTCAGTCTGAACTGAGGAATACCACGGTATTTTCAGCAATTCTTTCTTACTCATTTGTGTAGAAATAACCCTTGAAAAATGAAACTTCCTTCCATCCAATTTATTTTTTAGCTCTCACACACTGATTTATTACATATTATACACACTGGTGTGCTGTTAGTAATTTGTTTTCAAATAAAGACAAATATACTTAATAGGCTTTTTCAAACAGACATAAGCAAAATTTGTTTTTTTACAAAAATCTTGACAAAGTCTCTAAACAAAGTCCACTAATTTGCTTATAGCACTAATGTACCCATTTTTCTGACCCATTCCCAAGGTCAGTAAAGAGAAAAACTCCATTTGGCATTTGTATTTTATCAAACACTCTCCCTTCTACCCCCGAAAAGCTCATCTATTTGTGAATTACCTGTCCTTAACTGATGACCCAACTAGCATGCTGCGAGGATCAAACTCACATACTAATATAATATGTACTTGAGCAACAGAATAGAAGTCAGAGCGATTGCCGGGAGTCCTCCAAATAGAGACTGCCACCTACTGTATACACAGGACGATTGCTCAAAGATGTCTAATTTAATCTTGAAAGGAAAATAAGGAAACAAAAAATTGCTGTCTGTATGTTCTCCCCTCGTTGTGTTTATGATTTTATCCCAACTTTAGTATGTTTGTGTGTTACTCAATATATATCAGAGAAAACTCAATATACCTCCTTTAAAACCAGGAAAAAATTAATTACACAAAAATCTAAAAGTTAAACTAAACCTCCCCCACTATTGGTTATAGTTACCAATAACATTTACAAACAGTGGGTTTCAAACTTTTTTTTACTGGCGACCGCTTTCACACAGCAAGCCTCTGAATGTGATCCCCCCTAATAAATTAAACACACTTTTTAGTATATTTAACACCATTATAAATGTTGAAGGCAATCGGGGTCTGGGGTGGAGGTTGACAACTCATGACCCCCCATGTAATAACCTCATGACCCTCTGAGGGGTCCCAACCCCCAGTTTGAGAACCCCTGATTTAGATGTGCTAATACTTCTATGAAGACATCACCAGATTCATACCAATTAAAAGCTACTTCATATTCCAAGGCCAGTTTGAGACTGTTCATCCAGGAACTGATTGCTAACAGTGTATAATCGAATATCTCACTAGATTAGGATGCCACAGAGACTACTACTTCTCTTTCAGCTTGATTACAGATCTCAAAAATGTCCCTTGTATACATCTGACAATAAGCTTTCCTTAAAGAGCTATTTTGTAGTTCTACCATTTGTTTAAATATATTGTAAACTTCCTAAACCCAGTGTAAACTAGTATCATTCTGAAAACTAGAAATGAAGAAAATACGGCATTCATTTTTTAAAATCCTATATGTCATTTGACAAACGAGTTGTCTGCCATCTGTCTTATCACAATACTTACTAACCTGTCACTTAACAACTGTACAAAGATTTCCTATTCAGATAGCTGTATGCAGATTATTTGCCACTTATCCAAATAATAAGTCTGCGGGTGGAGGGAAAGGTAAGTTTGACAGTGTTTGCTCAACAATGATGGCAGAGAAGTAGTGTAAATAGCAGTACTGAAAAGCAGGAGGGATCATGTACCAAATTTTCAAGCAGTAACTTGCAAGTGTAAGATGGGATCGAAAAAAGTTACACTTTTTCAGCTATAAGGTACAAGATCCTCTTTTTTTTTTTTTAAATAAATACTTCTACTTTGGCTCATACTTTCTTAGTTTCTTATCTGTACATCATTACATTTGAATTTAGCCTTCATTTTAAATAGTGATCTGTAGAGGAAGATACAAATGCAGACCCTATACAATCAAGGTACTTTTAATTCAAATTTCACATGAATTAGCCATCACTACAGCAGAGAGCAGATATGCAATAACATAATGCTAAGAATGTTGAACAGTTGCTTTACTGAGCTGTAAGAGCACACTCTTGGCTTGCACACCCTTCCACCTTCAGACCTTGCATATGTTTTATTAATTTTATTTGCTCAGCTTAATTAAAACATTGGTTGGTTTTCTAGTCCCAACAAAAATTATAGACAGGGGTTTAGAAGATTTTTAAAACAATGGATATTAGTAAATGAAAGGATTTTGTTGGGACATTTAAAAATGGAACACAGTTTATATAATATTAGAAAACAAAATAAAGTTCAGCACAACTATGGGAAAGCTCATGTCAATATTAAGGATACATAAAAAAAATTCTGCAACACAACTGAGATACTTTTACCTTTAGAAACTCAATGCTGTCTATACTATTCTTTGTTGCCATATGCAAAAAGGGAGATCAATTCAGCATCAACTTTGACACTACTGCATGACTCATCCTAGCCTTGATTATTCCCTCATGCACAACCTACACACTACCTTCCTCATTCCTATCCCCAAGGATCATTTTTCTGCCCTGTGTTCAGCAGATTAAGCATTACAGACAAATACATATTTAAGAGGAAGTGTCACTTGAACCAACCAGCCTGTATTAGCTTGCTTTCAGTATACAACTTTGCTCTGAGGGAAGGCGGGACACCAGCTTCTTACAAATATGCTACATTACTGGCTAGGGGCCAACGCGTACGGATGTGGACAATCCCGAATTGATATTCTTCTCACCGCCAAGAAGGAAGCCCCAATACCACTCCTCAGCACTTCTAAATGCAATTAGAACAAAAGCAGGCCCGTGTCACTTTATGGTTACCCCCCCTCCCCTATACTAGCTCACGGGATCTCTCCACAGAAAAAGGTTAATACCATTATCAGCCCTAACCAGAAGGAGCTCTCATCATCACGAGAGGGTCCCCCCGGCGCCTCCCGAACCTTTCCCCTCTGCCAGGCAATAGGAGCCCGGGAATCAAGGTCCACCCGGGAACCCACTGACAGGAGAGGAGATGAAATGGACAGTGCAGGGCTTCTCCCCAGTCACTGCAGTAGCACCTCCTCCCACAGCCCCGGCATCCCTGCACCCGGCATCTCACCCGTCAGACACACGCCTAAAGCACCCGGGGCCCTTCTCGGGATCCCGCCGGGGAAGCCCAAGCGGGCGGAGCAGGGCTGCCCGCGGGGCTCGGGACAGGGCAGAGCCCCCGGGAAGTGCCCGTGTGTCTATGGGAGCTGCCCGCCCCGCCCGCCGAGGGACCCGAGCTCCCCTGCCTGCCGCGCCGGCTCCGCGAGAGGCGGAACGTGGCCGGGCTGCTCCCCCGGAGCCCGCTGCCGGTGCGGAGCTGCTGCTGCCGCACGGGGAGAAAGCGACTGCGGCGGTCCACCGGGGCTGTTGCGGTCCCGGCGCTCCCGCCTTCCCGATGTCCTGCCCGCACATCCCCCAGCCGCTCCTGCAGCACCTGAAGGGCACAGCCCCGCCGCCTGCCGCGCTCACCGTCCTGTGCTGCTGGCGGTGCCTGCCCAGCCCGGGGAAGCAGCCGGCGGCTGTCAGCGCCCCTCCGCCACCGCTCCGCGAGAGGAGAAGCAGCAGCGATCTCCTCACGGCAGCCGCCATCTCTCAAGTGGAAGCAGCCCGAGCGGCCCCCGCCCCACTCAGGCAGGCTGCACCGCTGGGCTGCCAGGGGCCGGGGCGGGCGTGCAACCACCAGCCAATCACCGGGCTCCCCCCGAGCTGGGGCGGGGCTAATGTTCCTCTCGCTCCCTTCTGCGAGTAAGCTGATGTAAGGCGGGACTATAGGGTGTCAATCAGCGGGGACGGTTAGCAAGCGGTGGCCGCGAGGCCGGAAACAGCGCGGGGAGTTCAACAGAGAGGGGGAGGGGCAGGACGGTGACATTCCTCGGGGGCGGGCTTGTAGGGCAGCGGGTAGGGTACAATGGGTTTGTAAT
The DNA here is from genome assembly GCF_027887155.1 of Malaclemys terrapin pileata. Lineage (NCBI taxonomy): Eukaryota > Metazoa > Chordata > Testudines > Emydidae > Malaclemys > Malaclemys terrapin. Next base: position 88,059,056 of record NC_071511.1, on the reverse strand, counting down.
TAGGGTTGCCAATTTTGGTTGGATATATTCCTGGAGATTTAAAATTCCTGGCGACTCCAGGCCAATCATGGAGGATTGGCAACCCTATCTGTAATAGACTGGAAAAGGACCCTGGGATACCTGGAAATCTCTTGGACCCCAGCTAGGGGGACCAGGTGTCTGGTTCTCGACTGGAACACTTGGTCAAAAAGGGACCCTGGTGGCTCTGGTCAGCGCCACCAACCGGGCCGTTAAGGTCGGATCGGCGGTGCTGCGGAGCCAAGGCAGCCTAGTCCCTACCTGTCCTGGCACCACGCTGCGCCCTGGAAGCAGCCAGCAGGTCCAGCTCCTTGGCGGCGGGGGAGCCACGGGGCTCCGTGCGCTGCTCCTGCCCTGAGCACCGGCTCCGCACTCCCATTGGCTAGGAACCAGTCAATGGGAGCTGGGGGGGCGGTGCCTGCAGCAGTTTGAGCAGCGTGCGGAGCCTCCTGCCCACCTCCACCCCGCCTACTAGTGTCGGACCTGCTGGCCGCTTCCAAGGCGAGCGCACCGCGGTGTCAGGACAGGCAGTCAGCCTGCCTTAGCCCCGCTGCACTGCTAACTGGGAGCTCCCCGTGGTAAGCCCATGCCCCAACCCCCTGCCCCAGCCCTGAGGCTCCCCAAACCTGGAGCCGCCTCCTGCACCCAGGGCCGGCAGGGCCCGATTTGAATACCCGGCGGTGGTCTGGGTCTTCGGCGGTGCGGGGGTCCGCTCCGGGTCTTCCGCGGCACTGAAGGACCCCCCCGCTGCCAAAGTGCTGCCGGATGAGTAAAAAAAATTTAAAAGGCTCTTAAGGTGCGGGGCCCCAATTCCGAGGAATCAGGGGAATCAGCCTAAAGCCAGCCCTGCCTGCACCCCAAACCCCTCATACCTAGCCCAGAGCCTGCCCCCCAGCCCAGAGCACTCACACACCCCCAGACCCCAACCCCCAGCTCTGAGCCCCCCCAAACCTGGAGCCCCCTCCTGCATCCCAACCCCCTCATTCTCACCCCAGAGCCCTCACCCCCTCCTGCACCCCAACCCCTGCCTCAACCCGCAGCCCTCTCCCACACTCTGAATCCCTTGGCCCCACCCCCCAGCCCGGAGCCCCCTCCTACACCCCAAACTCCTGGGATCCCTGTAAACCTATATACCCCTGGTGCCCTCTGCCAGCTGGCATCAAGAGGTTCTTGGGTCAAGAGACTTTGAAATGATTTGCAATCGAATAATGCAAATCCTATCCTCAATATTATTTCTAGGCTCCTTTTCAAGACCATGGAGTGGAGAAGGCTGTTACTAAGCTCTTCTTCTTTTACACACACAGACACACAGAGCTGGGGGAGGACACCACCAAGAGCATTTTCAGCTCAGCCTCCTTCCAGACTTTGGAATGAGAGAGTGCCAGAAGGTTCTTCACTCCTACCCCAGTTCTCTAACGTCCAAAGGCATTTCTGCGGAGAAGTTCTCCAATCCTCATAAGCCACCATGATTAGCCTACTTTGATCATCTTTTTTCTCTACCCACAAGCCTGAGAGAGGTCTCGGGAAAAGGCATTGGAACAATACTCTTCTCAAAGGCCATAGTAGCTTTTTCCTATTCCTTGTGCCAGTTCCTGCAGTGCATACTGGGATGTTCCTATGTGGTGCTGGCACCAGCAAAGAGAAGCAGCAGGTGCTGGTTTCTAAGCAGAGGCAGCTGCAGGCATTCCTTGGGGAGGCAAGAGGGCTGTGAGGCCTTTATCTGTGCAAAATGTAAAGAGAAAGGTCTCTCATTAAACCCACACAACTTTAAAAACTATTTTTAAAAGCAATGTCTGGCTGGGCCAATGGGCTTCCTAGGGGATTTCTAGGAACACATGGAGGGGAGGAGGAGGGGGGCATGGCACAGGATAAAAGGTACTGCAAGGGGGCTAAACAGCTGGGAAAGGGCCCCTCCAGCATGGAGGGGTATAGGAGAGAGGGGTACAACACAGGGTGACAGACTGTATGTCTGGGCAAAGGCTCAACCTGGTCAGGGTAACGGTAGAGCACAGGGGAGGCTACACAATAGGACCTGTGCTTCAACTGCAAGGGGAGGAGGGGGAAAGCTACGATACGATCATATTCAGGCCTGTGTCTGGAAGGCCAGATTTGTCATGACATAGACATGAAATGTAATGATGACTTTCAAATGCTGAAATCATAAACAGTAGCATCATGTCATGATGACATATGAGTACACCACAACTCAAGCACATGAAATGTCTGTGTGTCTGCATGATGCCACAATAGGACATAAGGACATCACATTTCAGAGTTGTGAATTCTCAACATAACTTCACTCCATTACCACATGGAGTGATGATGTTGCAGCTCAGAGCAATACAGATGCAAACCAGCTTATCACACTTGCACTTGATATCATGAACTCATACCTTGAAGCACAAAAGTTCAGTGCATAACATCACAGATGAATGTGTTGTCACAGTGTAGTAGAAATGCACCATCATTGGACACATCAAAGCTCAAAATGATGAAATCATGACATAGCTACATCACAAAGCCATATAACAGCATCACCGCTCAAATGAAGTCAACAGTATCACTGTGACATGAGGACATCACATGAATGGATGTAATGATGTAGCTTGAGTGATGAAATTACACTAGCATTGTGCCATCAAAGTACACCTCTACCCTGATATAACGTGACCCGATATAACACAAATTCTGACATAACGTGGTAAAGCAGTGCTCCGGGGGGAGGAGGGGAGGGCTGCGCACTCTGGTGGATCAAAGCAAGTTCGATATAACACGGTTTTACCTACAACGCGGTAAGATTTTTTGGCTCCCAAGGACAGCGTTATATCGGGGTAGAGGTGTAGTGAAATCACAATATTGTGTCATTACCTGGTGGTAGAACCAGATGACAACAGAGATCAATATGATGAATTGGGAATGCAATACAATTGCACAACCATGTGATGTTACAATGTCATAGACTGATGAGGCAATAAAGTCAAAGGGCAACAGTATCATGACATAGTCTAACAATATCATAGCTTAATATGATGAGATCATAACACAGCATCATTGTGACAAGTAATATTGTAGCTTAAAGCATGAAGTTATCATGCAACATGACATTGCAAATAAAAATTAAATCGCAACATAACATCAATGCATTTTGCAGAGTATTGCTTTGCTGTGTGCAAATATTGTGACTTCATCTCAGAGTTGCAATGCAGCAGCATCAGGGTATGACATGACATCACAACTCAGAGCAATAAAGTCAAAATGTAACATCATTTTGTTGTTAGACAACATGCTGCTACAGAGGCTTACAGCTATTCTTCAGTGATCTTGTGAGACCTGCAGAATGCAAAACAATTCCATTGAAACTGGAAATTGGAATATTCCTGCAAAATTTGGAATGGATAGCAACATCAGGGTTTTGATGGGGGGGAGATATATGTAAATATATTAATTAAATCTTGCTATGAATGAAGATTTTGATGTATGTGGGGTTAATATGATGAAATGTGTAAGAAATTCCTTGAAAGGTCATTTACTTTGATTATTTTTCTTAGAAGGGACTTCCTGTCTTTGGGTTATTACAGTAACTCTGATAGTTCCTTTTTTAATTCTGGAAAAGGAATATTCTGGAAAGCAAATAAGAGCATTAATTTTGATTTTGTATGTGGCCCCAGAATTGCTGTATTAAGCGATGGGCGTTCAAAAATCATTTTTTTTAATGTACAAGTAGTTCCCACACATACCAATATTCTTATGGCTCTGAATAAAATAAAGCATTTGACTCAAAAGCAGCTGGGATCATGTATTTTTTGAAGTCCAAAGCACAAGATGATTGGTTTCCTGATGAAAATTTATTAGAGTGTTCGTTCTGCATGGACGATTTATTGTAAAACTCTGGAATTTCTCTCAGTCTGTTTATGCGAGATGCCAGGAGCTGGATCACAACAACATCAGCTGCAGGCAGCTTATTGCTATGTTTTGAAATCTGCCATGGTGCTGGACAACTACCTTTCTGATTTCTCCCCACTCCATCCTTACTCCCAGTTTTAATATGCCTTTCACTGTATGTTAATTTTTTTCCCATTTAAAGTCACTTTATGTTCACAGAGTGCACATAAGCTTTTTTTGTATACTTTGGCACAGCCATAAACAGCTATTAGTCTATGAATGAGTATTAAGACTTTCAGCATCCTTACTTCCACTTCCTAACCACATGAACACACCAGATTGGGCTTTCGTGAACTAGTACCACCTGGAACAGACTTTCCTCAACAATTAAGTTCTGTACTGGGCTTCATATGATACAGAAATATAGAACTAGGCTTCCCTCAACTTGAAGTAGTCAGAATGGGCATTTTTTAAACCAGAACCTCTGATTTTTTTTTTTACCTCATGTGTAAAAAGTAAATGACAGAGGGATAGTTGGATAAAGTATAGCCCTTTTGAAGTGAATTATAGGAAAATGGTTAAAGGTGTTAAGGCTGCTGTGATCTTCAAAAAATTACTGGATTTTATAGATTCCAGATATTATTTAGGGCTGTTGTGCAAGACAGACAACTGTTAAAAATACAGACCAGAACTTGTTGGTGAATGACATAGATAAGGTTTTGCTTTTACATCCCTCCAGTCTCTGTGCCATCATCTCTCTGAATCCTACTACTTTCACAGGCTCTCTAGGTCCCAGTACTATTACAGTCTTTCCAGGTCTGGCTGCTACAGTCCTCTTTATGTTTGTTTTTTTCTACCCTTTACCTTTGGTCTCTGGTGCTGCTGCTTTCTCTGTCCTCTCGCCTATTTGACAACTGCTTTTTTTTTCCAATATAATTCTTCTTCTAAACTTCTCTAAACAATATAATTTATTTTTTACATAATGTGCTTCACAGACTGATTTACAGAGAGAGATTAATCTCAGTTTCTTCAGAGTTTTTCACTGAATTCTTCTTCAGGGCCCTATTCTATATGAGCAATCCCTACTGCTTTTATGGCTCCTGGACTCAATTCTCTTTCTCGATGGGAAAGAAAGGTGGATTCTCCATCATTTGATATCTTTAAATCAAGGCTGATTGTCTTTCTAAAATAGATGCTGTTGCTCATACTGAAAGTATGGGTTTGATGCAGAAATTACAGGGGAAGGTTCTATGGCCTGTGTTATGTGGGATGCCAGACTAGTCCTATTCATAATGGGCCCTTCTCACCTTAAAATCTATGAAAAGTGAGGATTTCACATTCAGACTCTACCTTGGGGTCCCAGTTACAGAAGCACAGGACTTGAAAAACATTGTTTTTGTATGACCTCAGAACATCCACCGCCCACAACAGCTGGAAATCCCACGCTGAGCCTGTTGATGCTCCTCAGTGCTCCTAGCCCAGTCCTCATGCTGGCTGGAACTGCTCCTTTACAAAAATAAAATCATGGTGTCAACAGATACCCTAGAGATAAGTGATTTTGCAGGGTCCAAATTTCAAATGTGGACATCTAAAAAGTATGTCCATATCCCACTCTTAGATTGGTACTTGGATATTTAAATGCCTGATTTTGCAAGTTCTAGACAATCTATTGCAGCACCCACATCTGGAAGTTGGGTTTTAACTCTAATATAAAAAATAAATTTCAACAACTGTTTTTTAAATGTTTTCAATATAACAAAGAGAAAATATTGAAAAATAACATAGGAATTTGCTATCACAGCTGCCTGATGCTATAAATTAGAACACAAGTAATTCACCTCCCACTTGAATGCACAACAAGCATGAGACTTTTATTATTTTTACTCTAAGAAAAGATCTGATTTATAAACACCTAAGATAGTGGTTAACATAATTGAATTTATCTTGCAACATTATTTAAAGTCTCCTTCCTTTTTTCCTGCATTTAGATATATCTTGATATTGCATTACTGGATTCTAATTTGTAACATTAGCGTGGACTAACTTCTGGTTAGTATCAGTAAAATAGCAGCTCTTACTTAGAGACTTAACATCATAATAATGGAAGTATTAAAGATCACAGGTTGCATAGGCCCAAAATGTAGACCCAGTGCTACTACCTACTCGTCCCTGGGATAAATACCCCCCTGTGGTGCCACTGTCCCCTTTGGCATAGAAAGGTGCAAATTGAATCATTCTCTGAAAAGCACTTGTTCCTCGAGAAAAGAAAGCAAGGTCAAAGAAATACAATAAGTAATCTTTTGAAGAGGACTTAGCTCGAAGAGAAATGCACAGAATTCAGTACAACAACAGATGGGTAAAATCCATAAAGATTGGCAATAAGAGTATGTGGATGAATCCTGGATACCATCAGAAACAAAGAACTGGCTGTGAAAATATTTAACTTGAGAGAAAATTGTTACCTCAGAGTTCTAATTTTCAAGTACATTTCTATATGGGTTTTTATCTTTTTTGACAAATTTATTTAACACGGTCCTAAGGATTATTATTCTGACACAAGGGACCACTGCATATAATAAGCAGCCTTTGCAAATAAGTATTTGGACCTGTCTTTTACCAGTCATGTTTTGCTCACTGTGTCCGGCCTCTTTTTGCATAGAAAACTGACAGAAGCACAGAATGGGCTTTAAAATAATGATAATATTTTGCATATACATAGGCCCTGGTTCTGTAGTTGACTCCATGTGAACAGACTTGCACACAAGCACAGCCCTAGAGTTTCACTCACACAGAGTCAGTGGCAGGACTGGGTCCATAATACTTTTCTTCTAGAAATCTCAGAGCACTTTAAACCCATTATTTGATTAATATTCACAATATCCCTGTTGTGAGGTAAAAAGTGTTAGACCAAATTTTTTTTACAGATATGTTAAACTGAGAATAATGACATGCCCAAAGTCAAAATGACACACACAGCAAATTAATGATGGAGCCAGCTAAGTCCTGGTTCCTAGTCTAAGGTACTAGCAAGTACATCCTACCTCATATGACCTACTCATCCCATTTGTTATTAAAGAGAGACTTAAAGAGACTTGATTCTACATCTTTTCACTGTTCTAGAATAGTGTTGAACAGCAGCCTGGAATGTGATTCCAGTGTTTTGTCTATCCCGTTTACTATAAGACATAACTATGACAATCTGATTCTATGGTGGCATCCAGATGTACCACTGGAAAGATAATAATTATGGATCAGAATTCAAATAACCTAGATAGTAAATCTGTATGAAGAATAAATTGTTGATGCCCTTTACTGATACTTTTGAAAGGTTTCCTCACTAGATATACTGTTGAATATAAACAGAAGTTTTACAGAACACTTCACTGGTGTATTTGAAGAACCATCCTCCTGGAAAATATTCATTGTGGTTCAGGAGCTGTTCAGAAATCCTTCCCAGTGATAACTCTGTCATTATGAAATGGCAGTTTCATTAGAACTCCAGTTCAATAATGAAGTCCCTTTTCATTCTAGATTCCCCAAATGCCTCTTTTATCTACATTTTTGTTCAATAATTGCTTTCTCAAAGGGGGTTTCAAAAGTACTCTCTCTCTCTCTCTCTCTCACAGTTCTAGTTCATTAAAGACTGTCATAGTTCCCAGTTCTTGGACCTTCAAATATGTACTATACATCACAAGATCATTCCTCAGTAATTTCAAATTCCCATATAACTGTGTTCTCATAATCTTTATTCAGCAAAGACTTCCTCAGTTTCCTCAGTGTTCTGCAAATCCCCATCCAGCTCTGGTTCCCATGCCTTCCTTGAGTCACCCTGAGACAGGGCCCAATTTGCTAGTTCCACCCAGCTGCAGCAGTTTAGTAATGTCTTCCTGAGGTACGTCCATGTCCTCAGATACCTCTCTGGAGTCCTGCAATGCCTATTCAGGCACAGTCAAAAACATGGCCAATTAAAATTTTAAATGTAATGCCCTGATTTTTTGGCATTTTGGTATTTGGCATTCCTACAGTCATTGACAGGAAATGCAACTGCTTTTGGAAGAGCTGAACTGAGTGTGACAGGAACGGACTTCACAGCAGGAAAGAAGTTGGAAAAAAGATGGACAGCCTGATACCATGCAAAGGCTAAGAGGCTAGAAAAAAAGCACAAGATGAGAAAGGGATGAAAAGACCAATAATTAATTAACACATGTATACTGTGCTTTAGGATAGTCATTAAAGTTCATAGAAATGGAAATAAAACTGCCAAACAGTGAGATCAATAAGATATTAAATTAAAAAAGACATTTCCAATGCTTGGCACCAAAGGGTTTATCCAGAGAGGGGGGCTCACTGTTTGACACTGGATAAATCACCTAAACCCTAGTTCCATTTCCTGTGGACCACCTCTCTTCCCATTCATGATCACATCCACATGGTTCTCTCTCTCCCCATTCATGATCACATAATGCCTCTAGCAATTACACAATTGCTCATATGGAAAAAAATAATATTAAGAAAGCATTTATGAATTTTGGCTGCTTTTAGTATGATAAGTGTTTTGTCTGTTTTTAAACTTAATTACACTGCTTTTACTCTTCACTTCATCTACCTCTCCCGTCTACTCTGTTTCTCTCAGCTGGAAATTAGGGGACAGCCAACAATATCTGATGAGCCACCCCACACAGACCACCCACAACTGTTCCAATATCTAATAGTCCCATCTTAAACTTCTGGAATCTCTACTTTCGGGCCTGAGCCATGGGACGTGTGGGCTGAAATATATGGCAGAATGCAGGTAAAACAGAGCCAGAGACATATAATTCTCCCGCAAAGGAGTTCAGACACAAATTTAACTAAAGCATTCTTTTTGTAACGAGTATCATCAGCATGGAAGCATGTCCTCTGGAATGGTGGCCGAAGCATGAAGGGGCATATGAATTTTTAGCATATCTGGCACATAAATACCTTGCAATGCCAGCTATAAAAGTGCCATGCAAACACCTGTTCTCACTTTCTGGTGACATTGTAAATAAGAAGTGGGCAGCATTATCTCCCATAAATGTAAACAAACTTGTTTATCTTAGCGATTGGCTGAACAAGAAGTAGGACTGAGTGGACTTGTAGGCTCTAAAGGTTTGCATTGTTTTGTTTTTGAGTGCAGTTATGTAACAAAAAAAAAATCTATATTTGTAAGTTGCATTTTCACCATAAAGAGATTGCACTACAGTACTTGTATGAGGTGAACTGAAAAATAGCATTTCTTTTGTTTATCATTTTTACAGTGCAAATATTTGTAATAAAAATAATAATATAAAGTGAGCACTGTACACTTGTATTCTGTGTTGTAATAGAAATCAATATATTTGAAAATATATAAAAACTTCCAAAAATATTTAAGAAATTTCAATTGGTATTCTATTGTTTAACAGTGCAATGAAAACTGTGATTAATTTTTTAAATCACGGTTAATTTTTCTGAGTTAATTGCGTGAATTAACTGCGATTAATCGATAGCCCTAATAATTTCCTGAATTAATAAATAATCTCTGCAGGCAGCTGTGCAAAGTTTCTGTGAACTCTCCTGAGCCAATCATAAAGTGAACCCCTAGTGACACGGCTTTATAGCATTTATGTGCTCCTATGTCCATGTGCCTAATATGCTGGCTGGCTTATCCACTGTGTGCATTCAGCATATATTGCTTCCTAATAGGTCTTTTCCATCTTTGTCTTGTAAGATGCTATGATAACAAGGCAAGGTGATAGAGCAGAACATATTGTAACCTATTCATATCCTACCCATAAGGCTGCAAGTAACCATAAGATTCCTGACATAAGAACCAGAATATGTACAAGAAAATTAAAAAAGGATTTGCAGGCCACCTCTAAGAACACAGGTTATGTAACTCATTTGTGGGCAAGTAAAAGCCATTGGATTTGGTGTTATATGCCTCAATTGGAGACTGAATGACTTCAATCACCAGAGAAGTTCAATTCTCACTCAGGAATGCACAGCTTGAAGTGTCAGTGTGACAGGATGTAACATAAGAATAAGGGGAATAGCTCAGTGTGTTTTCTAGTCATTACAGACATAGATGTGACATAAGTGACAGCCAGTCAGAAAACACCAATTGTGCCTAGTGTCAAAAGCCATTCTAGAACTTTACATAAAGAAAGATAGCAGGAAAACTTCCATTTAATTACAACCTCTGTGTTTATTTGTTTTATATCATTTTTTGCCAGTGATCTTATTTATGCCATTCTACAGTTTCTACAGAACTCATCACTGCACAGATCTATCCACTTCAGTTTCCTTCGGTGCTTTCATTTATCTAAAATCTTGGAATTGTATTTTTTCCCCATTTGCAAATGGGTCATCTGGCAGTTTGCATGGGAAGCAGACACTTTGACAGGGTCACATGAAAAGTAATTAATTCTAAAAATAGGGATTGTCCAAAACTACTAAAAGAACAGAAAACTACATAAAGATATCAGATAAACTGTAACACTCTTCCTCCCTCTCTCGTGTACTCTCCTAGTTCATAGATTTACCCCAAAATATAGCCCTTCTGAAACCATTAGTGGACACAATGGAATAATACAACAGAAAAAAAATTACGAAGTCATTCAGTTTAATTTGGTTCAACTCATTTGAGAGGTCACTTTATACAAATTTTTACTGATTTTTCACCCATATCATGTTTTGAGGTGCGGGGGGTTTAATACATTCTAACAGTATTATTGGCTCTGTTTTATGGCATAACTCAATCAACAGAAAATAATAATGCTGCTGTTTGCTTTCCATGGTAGGCTTTTTCAAAGTGTAAGCACTCACAGAGCCCAACAGGAACAGATGGCGTTATTGCATTCTGTATTTATTCCTCTGCAACACTCTTTTGCCAACTTGTAGTATTGTTTGTTGGTTATGGCAGTGCAATACTTTCTCTGTAAGATGAATGATAATTAAGCATCATACGCTGTGACAAAGTGGGAATTTTCTGTAATATTTTTATGACGCCTATGCTTGCCTCAGTTTCCCTCTGTACTTTGCATTGCTACCCAATTGGTGCAAAAGGGTTAACACTGCTCCTGGAAAAGCACAGGAGACATGAGAGATGTGTGTGTCACCTAGCTGTCTGAGTGGAATGAAAGGGTCCTTAAAGAACTGATTGAAACTGATCCACATCAACAGAGGATCAGGAAAGAGAATGAGAACCTCCAATGACTGAACAATCAACATAACAGATCCCAGCAGGTGGAACATGTGAACTTAGCTGGAGAACAAAGGGGGAACTCAGGTGGCTGGAGTAAGGTCTGTCTGCCCTTTTGAGGGACATGGCAGCTCTTATCTGGGTGTAAGGACAAAGGGAAGAAGATAGAGCCAGAAAGGGATCCATAACAACTTGGCTGGCTCATTGCACTGGCTTGGCCAGGATAGACTATGGCTTAACCTTTGCCACTCTTTGCTAACCCAAGAGCTTTCAGCTTCTGTATGCCAGGTGACTAATACATCCTACTCTGTTTTGAAAAGGTTGCTTGCTATCTTGCAAATACTCAATGAGAACATTGTGCCCTGAAGGTGCATAGTACAAACCTCCCACAGGAGTCTGGCTCAGCTGGGTTTGCTGCAGGGAGCCACAGAGAGAGATAGGGCCCAGTCTCTGAGTCATGGAGGCCATGGTCCTGCCCTGTGGAACTGTGTGAGTCCCTGGGGCCTGTCTAGGGTGACCAGAGGTCCCGATTTTATAGGGACAGTCCGATATTTGGGTCTTTTTCTTATATAGGTTCCTATTACCCCCTGCCCCCTGTCGTGATTTTTCACACTTGCTGTCTGGTCACCCTAGGCCCGGCCCACTAAAGGGCTCACTCCTAGGAGACTAGTTACAAGCTAGGGCATAGACCACACCTTGTGGATCTGTGACAGACATAGCAAGAAGTGTGGTTATACCAGATACTTACATACCTTGAGTGCATTGGGAGGCGCATGGCTCAAAACCAAGCACCTTTAACCATCCAAGAGGTATCAGTTATAACTGCATCTCTCCAAGGTTGTTGTTATTTGTATTAAATATTTTGAAACATTTCTGTAATCATTTAGTTAATGAGTCTTAACACACATGGTTACAACTAGAGCTGGCTGAATACTGGAAAAATGTACATGTAAATAATGATTTGAGCAGAAAAGTGCCAAAATTTGCAGTGAATATTATTTGCAATAAATTATTCAACCAGCTCTTCTTATAATAGATTCATGGACAGTCAGAACCTTCAGCACTCAGATTCCATCTTTCATAATACTTTATTACATTCAATGAGTTTTGTCACATTGTATTCCACAGCATAGCATACATAATATAAATAAGAACAAGCAAACAAGCTGTTTATAGCATATAGAGTGATTATTATCTGTATCTTGCCTGATTGGTGATTGTAATATCCTAAAATAAAGTTATAGTCACCAAGTGGACTCATTAAAATGACACTTGAAGAGAGTGGACACATCCTACTTACTCTATAGCTATGAGCACAAAATCTTCAACAAGTATGAACCCTCACTGGCACTTAATATGTTACAATAATAGGCATCCTAGAACTAGCACATATGGAAAGATATGATTGCAGAGATTGTCAAGGAACCCAGCCATGGGGGAATGTGGCAGGCTCAGCCGAGGCTAATTGCTCCTCTCCAGAGGAAGCAACAGGAGCTATAAAAAGGCAGAACAGTTGAATGTCTCTCCCTATGGATTTGGACTGAACTGAAAGCCTGACTCACACTTGGACAAAAGAGGATGCTGGTTGAATGAAACTCTTTTGTTTATTTCGATTAGGTCTATGAACCCAGACTGCTTAGTTGTTTCTGCACCTGGCCTTAACTTACATGGCAGATAATAAATGACTCCTTGTATATTTGCCAGGAGTTACATTTTCAGTGCATTGTACAGTGATCTCACTCTGCCACACCAATGATTATCAATAGAGGTCTAAAACCCCTTGTACAAAGTGTCTTCTGAATCTTCATTGCTAATTAATTGAATTTCAGGGCCAAATCTTTATTACTGTCCTCCCTGCAAAGCAATTTAGGTGCAAAACAGCAATGTCTTCTGCCCTGCTTCACATAGCATAACCAGAAAAAACAAAACTCCAAACTAAGGTGTTCCCAGAAACTGTGAGGAGCTGTGATGTACAAAGCAGAAAAGACACAGCTTTATTGTCAGATATCAACATATTGAGATTTAATTGCTGGCACTCAATACAATAAACACTTTTTTTGTCCCCTGGGGGTTTTAGTGTTTGTATCATAGCCTTGATGTTCAACATACAGGAAGGATAAAGTATCTACATATATATATGTAAGCAACAGATAACTGATATTAACATAATAGATTTGGTGAATCTTTGTTGCTGCTATTTAGTACTCAAATAAGCACCTAAAGATTAAGTACAAGTAGGAGGAGGAAAAAGGGGGTAAGAGAGAAGGGGAAGAGCAAATGAAGAGAGAGAGAGAGAGAGAGAAAGCCAGGAGGATAAAAAAGAGGAAAGTGGAAAAGTAGAGAGAGAAGTAACAGTTATTCCTTACTCCTTGGGGAATTCTGCACCACTGCACATGTGCAGAATTCATGTTCCCCGCAGATTTTTTTCTCCACAGAAAATACATTCTGCCAGAGAGGTGTTGCAGTTATATCTTTCACCCACCAGGGACTGCTATGGCTCCAGAACAGAGGCATCCGACTCACCAGCTGTAACAATCAGCAGTCAATAGAGAGAAGAAGAAGCTATGTTCCTCATGGTACCCTGCCCACAGGGCCAAGTGAGAAGGTATGGTATATGGGGGGGGGGACAGACAGAGGGGGTCACATAGACTGGTATTCAGAAGGGCTAGTGAGGGGAATAGACTGGGGCAGGGACTGAATGGGAGTGGGGGTGCAGGGCCACATGAGGATGGGGCAATGGGGGTGCATGGCCACATGGGGGTGGAGGGTGGCTGACTGGGAGTGCAGGGACACATGGGAATGGGGTGGCTGAGTGGGGGTGCAGGCCCACATGGGAAAGGGGGCGGGAGGTGCATGGGGTAGGGAGTGGCTGAGTGGGGATGCAGGGACACATAGGGATGGGGAGGAGAGGTGGCTGAGTGGGGGTGCAGGGATACTTGGGGATGAGGTGCATTTGGATGGGGATACAGGGACACATGGGGATGGGGGAAGGGGGTGCAGGAACACACAGGGACAGGGGTAGATGTGCCTGACTGAATGGGAGAGTCTAGGGATCAGCCAGAGTCAACATAAGGAGGCTTCCCAACTCCCTAACAATCTCTCTCCACCCAAAAAGACTGTTCCATACTTCTCCCACCCACACCCAACAACCCTCCATGTTCACTCCCAGGCTCCTTCCCAGCAATAATTTTCCTTTCCCTCTGCTCCTCCATTATCTCTGACTCCCCCAAGTCTTTGCACTGCTTCTGAGGGGTGTGGGAAATATGTTTCTGTATTGTAGTTTAAATGAATTGTTACTCAAAGTTCTGTATTAATATGCCTAGTAAGGAATCAATTTGTCAAAAAACATTTCCTGAATCTTTTTTGTTGGGTATATTGTAACAGACATTCTTGTTGACAGGTATTTTGAAATAAATTACCAACATAATTGAAACTGGAGTGATTATATTGTGTTTTTTTAACAAATAAAGTATGCAGAATTAAAGTAGTGTAGGAGAGCCACAGACTCGGCTGATAATTGGCTCATAGGCTTCCAGATAAAGGACATTTCTGTAGCTGACACTATCTGCAAAAGAAACAGGTGATATTTATACTGTTAAAAAGGAAAGACTATTTAGAAAAAGAACAATTGGCTGATTTATTTCTATAGAAAAATAAATCAATAGATAAATTACATATTTATTAGGGTTACCATATTTCAGCAAGAAAAAAAGAGGACGGGAGGAGCCCCGCCCTAGCCCCGCCCCTGCCCCTCCCACTTCCCGCCCCCCCAGAACCCCCAACCCTCCCCCCGTTCCTTGTCCCCTGACTGCCCCCTCCTGGGACCCCTGCCCCTAACTGCCCCCCAGGACTCCACTCCCTATCTAAGCCTCCCTGCCTCTTGACCCCTGACTGCCCCAACCCTTATCCACACCCCCATCCCCAGACAGACCCCTGGGACTCCCACGCCCCATCCAACCACTCCCCACCCCCTGACAGCCCCCCCCAGAACTCCCAACCCATCTAAACCCCTCTGCTCCCTGTCCCCTGACTGCTCCGATCCATCTCCCCACCCCTGCCACCTGACAGCCCCCCCCAGAACTCCCAAACACTCCCCCCCTGCTCCTTGTCCCCTGACTGCCCCCTCCTGGGACCCCTGCTCCTAACTGCCCTCCAGAACCCCACCCCCTACCTAAGACTCCCTGTTCCTTGTCCCCTAACTGCCCCCTCCTAAGACCCCCCCCAACTGCCCCCCAGGACCCTACCCCCTACCTGTACCCTGACTGCCCAAAACTTTCTCCACTCCCCCCAAAAAGCCCCCCCCGTTTCTTGACTGCCCCCTCCAGAACCTCCCTGCCCCTTCTCCTGCCCCCCCTTACCCTGCTGCTCAGAACAGGGTGTTGGGCTCTGTGCGAGCCGGACACGTGGCTGAGCTCCCCAGCACAACAAAACCCGGTCCCTGGCCCTGCACAACAAAACCCGGTCTGGCCCTGCACAGTGCTGCCGGACTGGGCTGCAAGGGAGCTGCCGGCTCAGAATGCAGGGCGGATCCGGCTCCTCTACAGCTGCTCCGGAGTCCAGCCCGGGACTTCCCTGCAGCCCTCCCAGCCGCTCGCTCTGCTCTGCGGGGGGGAAATCCCGGACATTGTGAGTGCTTTACAAATTCCCCCCGGACGCTATTTTTAGCACACAAAAGGAGGACATGTCCGGGTAAATCCGGACGAATGGTAACCCTAATATTTATGGCACTAAAGATTTTAATCACCTGGGGTCAGATCTTAGCAATCCACTGTCAGCTATCCTCATGCAAACACTGAAAGCTGCATTATGCTCACAATACATGTCTTTCTTAGCCTTCTAGCTCATCGTGATGAATGTCTTCACTCCTCATCTTGTGTCACAACATACTTCTCTCATGTATTACTGAAACTCAAAATTCACCTTTTCAATGTTATTTAGGTATAGCTAAAAATCACAATTGTTACCAAAGAAAGTAGTTCTTAAGAATTCAGTTGGTTAACAGAAAGCAAACTGCTCCCACACAATTTGTGATTAGCAGTTAAACAGAACTCTGTTTATTTTGTTAGCAACACCAATTGTCTTCTCAGTGAAGACCATTTATTAATACAGATCCACTGCTGCAAGTGATGGTAATCTGGAAAACACAAACCAACAAAAAATGAGGATGCTCTCATTTGAAGCTGACATTTCTCATTCTGTCTTTAATGTGTACAGATATTTTCCACACATCTGGTAAAGGTTTATCTCATGCTGTAAAAATTTAAAATCCTGCAGCAACTAGAAATGACCAGTTCTCAGAATTACAGAAGTAATAGAAGGGAAAAAAATAGAATAGATCAGAAATCCCGTTCCCTGCCACAATTGCAGATTATAACCCCCCACATAGGGGACCTACCTGACATCAAGCTGATACTACACTGGATTTTGTATGCTTAAGTCACAACCTTAACATGATTAAACCATGATAGGACTCTTGAAGTTATTAAAATGTGCTTATTTAACAATCTCTATATCTTTTTGTTTTTTTCACATTTCAGTAAAATAGATAATGTGTGATTACAAGAGTAATCATCAGCAAGCTTAAATATCCACATCACTGATAGCATTGTAGATAAAGAAGGAAGGAAGCCTCTCTCACTTCCTCATTAGTTCACCATCTAATCTATAAATACAGACTGCCCTGTTATGCTTCTTAATTTCTCCATATTAGCCTTATGACTGAATTATTTTCCTTGTGTGTATACATATGTATTTAGTGGTTGTGAAAGGCAGTAGACTGAGCACCCTGGAGAATATTTATTTATTCATTTATTTATTTTGATTTATTCAGACATATGATAAAAGCATGCCTATCCATAGATCTAATGCACTCTTGACAATATTTAAATGGACAATCATTGATCCACACAAGAGACAAAATATGGATAGCAACAGTGCCCATATTCCCTTGCCAAGGTGTCTGCAGGGATGCTGTTCTGGAGGGACCACCTCTAGGACAGAGAAGGATATTTCAGTCTAACGTCTATTCAGTCTTTGGCCCGTTCTCAAAGGGTATGTCTACACTACGGGATTAATCCGAATTTAGATAATTCGGATTTGAGAAACAGGTTGTATAAAGTCGAAATGAGTGCGGCCACACTAGCACAGTAATTCGGTGGTGTGCGTCCAAGTACCGGGGCTAGCGTCGATTTCTGCACCGTTGCACTGTGGGTAGCAATTCCATAGCTATCCCATAGTTCCCGCAGTCTCCTGCGCCCATTGGGATTGTGGGTTAAGATCCCAGTGCCTGATGGGACAAAAAACATCGTCGCAGGTGGTTCTGGGTACAGCCTCACTCCCTCCCTCCCTCCCTCCCTGCATGAAAGCAACGGACGGCAGACAACCATTTTCGCGCCTTTTTTCCTGGGTGGGTGAACACTGCAGACTCCATACCACGGCAAGCATGGAGCCCGCTGAGGTCAAGACAGCACTCATGAATATTGCAAACACCTCGCGCGTTCTTGTGGAGTTTATGCTCAGCCAGGACCAGAAAAACGAGGCGAGGAGGCAGCGGCGGCGGCAGCGCAGCGACAAGCATGATGAGGACATGGACACGGACACGGACACAGAATTCAGTGAAACCACAGGCCCCAGTGCTTTGGAGATCATGTTGTTAATGGGGCAGATTCTATCCATGGAACGCCGATTCTGGGCAAGGGAAACAAGCACAGACTGGTGGGACCGCATAGTGTTGCAGGTCTGGGACGATTCCCAGTGGCTGCGGAACTTTCGCATGCGTAAGGGCACTTTCATGGAACTTTGTGACTTGCTTTCCCCTGCCCTGAAATGCCAGAATACCAAGATGAGAGCAGCCCTAACAGTTGAGAAGCGCGTGGCGATAGCCCTGTGGAAGCTTGCAACGCCAGACAGCTACCGGTCAGTCGGGAATCAATTTGGAGTGGGCAAATCTACGGTGGGGGCTGCTGTGATGCAAGTAGCCAAAGCAATCACTCAGGTGCTGCTACGAAAGTTAGTGACTCTGGGAAATGTGCAGGCTATAGTGGATGGTTTTGCTGCAATGGGATTCCCTAACTGTGGTGGGGCAATAGACGGAACCCATATCCCTATCTTGGCACCGGAGCACCAAGCCACCGAGTACATAAACCGCAAGGGGTACTTTTCAATGGTGCTGCAAGCACTTGTGGATCACAAGGGACGTTTCACCAACATCAACGCGGGCTGGGCGGGAAGGGTTCATGACGCTCGCGTCTTCAGGAACACTACTCTGTTTAAAGGGCTGCAGCAAGGGACTTACTTTCCGGACCAGAAAATAACCGTTGGGGATGTTGAAATGCCCATAGTTATTCTTGGGGACCCAGCCTACCCCTTAATGCCATGGCTTATGAAGCCATACACAGGCAGCCTGGACAGGAGTCAGGAGCTGTTTAACTACAGGCTAAGCAAGTGCAGAATGGTGGTAGAATGTGCATTTGGCCGTTTAAAAGGTCGCTGGCGTTCATTATTGACTCGCTCTGACCTCAGCCAAAGAAATCTCCCCATTGTTATTTCTGCTTGCTGTGTGCTCCACAATCTCTGTGAAAGTAAGGGGGAAACCTTTATGGCGGGGTGGGAGGCTGAGGCAAATCGCCTGGCTGCTGATTACGCGCAGCCAGACACCAGGGCGATTAGAAGATCACACCATGAAGCGCTGTGCATCAGAGAAGCTTTGAAAACCAGTTTCATGGCTGGCCAGGCTACCGTGTGAAATATCTGTTTGTTTCTCCTTCATGAAAACCCTCCCCCTTTACTGACTGATTTTCTGTAAGGAACCCACCCTGCCCCTTCCCCCAGCTTTCTTTCAAACCAAATAAAGTCACTATCATTTAAAAATCATTTATTCTTTATTAATAGATTAGAAAAAGAGGGAGGGAACCCGGGTGGTATTTGGGAGGAGGATTGCTGGGAAGGAAAAAGCCACAAAGAAAAGGTTAAAAAAATGACAGCCTTTTGCTTGGGCTGTCTACTGGGGTGGAATGGGAAGGTGTACGGAGCCTCCCCCCCCCGCGTTCTTACACGTCTGGGTGAGGAGGATACGGAACATGGGGAGGGGGGAGGGTGGAACAGGGGCTGAAGCGGCAGTCTATTTTCCAGCAGCCGTTCCTGAACCTCCACCAGACGCCGGAGTAGCCCCAGCGTTGCATCCTTCATCCTCTGGTCTTCCTGCCGCCATCTCTCATCTCGATCGTCTCTCCTCTCCTCACGTTGGTCCCTCCTCTCCTCACGTTGGTCCCTCCTCTCCTCACGTTCACTGACTTCTTTCCTATACTTTGAAACTGTTTCCTTCCACTCATTCAGATGAGCTCTGTCACTCCTGCTGGATTGCATAATTTCAGAAAACATGTCCTCCCGCGTCTTCTTCTTACGACGCCTTATCTGTGATAACCTTCGGGATGGAGGAGGGAGGCTTGAGGAATTTGCAGCTGCTGTAGGGAGGGGAAAAAAGAGAGAATTGTTTTAAAAGCTACATTTTGCAGAACAATGCTTATACTCTTTCACGGTGACCAACACTGTTCACATTACATAGCACATGTGATTTCTGTGCAAGGTCGCATTTTGCCTCTTAATGCTGAGTGCTTGTGGCTTTGCTGCTAGAGATCACAGGTCTGGGCAACAGAATTCGGCTTGCATGCGGCCATGGTAAGCCATTGTTTTACAGCTTCTGCACCCTCCTTTCCCACATACCAAGAATAGCCTGTAGAGTGCTGCAGAAGCCTGGCCAATCTCAGCCAGTTGGGGGGGGGGCAGTGTGGGGGGGGCTTGTCTGGGCCCCTTCAGGCAAGTAGAGTGCTGCGGTTTTTCTGTTAACATTCAGCAGCACCAGAAAACAAACTAACCCCCCCCCCCCGCCATGAATTCTCTGGGATGATCACGGTACCCCTCCCCCCACCGCATGGCTGGTATCAGGGAAGATCCCTGCAGGCACCAAACTACCCCCCCCCCCCGCCGCCGACCCCCCTCCCTCGCCATGAATTCTCTGGGATGATCACGGTACCCTCCCCCCACCGCGTGGCTGGTAACAGGGAAGAACCCTGCTAGCCAAACGCGGAAAACTTCAGGGCCAATTTCCCATCTGCGCTTGGCTAACTGCAGGGAAGGATTTATTTTCCGCCACAGGCAAACAGCCCAGTAGGAACGGCCACCTCTGTCCCCTTAATTAAGTTCCCGTATTTCAACCAGGTTACCAGGAGTGATATCACTCTCCTGAGGATTACACAACAAGATAAAGAACGGATGTTGCTTGAATGCCAGCAAACACCGGGACCATACGCTGCTAGGCTTTGTCAGGCAATGATACCAGATTACTTGCTGCAAGCATGGCGTGGTCAAGTGTCCTACCATGGAGGAGGGAATAAGGATGCACTGCCCAGAAACCTTCTGGCAAGGCTTTCGGAGTACCTCCAGGAGAGCTTCATGGAGATGTCCCTGGAGGATTTCCGCTCCATCCCCAGACACGTTAACAGACTTTTCCAGTAGCTACAGACTTTTCCAGTAGCTGAACTGACCGCGAATGCAAAGTCAGGCAAAGTAATCATTAAAAACCGTTTGCTTTTAAAACAAGTTTTATATTTTAAAAGGTAAACTCACCTGAGGTCCCTTCCATGGGGTCAGAGTCTTGGGTACTGGCTTGGGAGGCTTGGGAGGGTACTTCAGTCAGGGTGAGAAAAAGATCCTGGCTGTTGGGGAGAATGGAGTGCTGTGTGCTCTCTGCAAGCTCATCCTCCTCCTCCTCCTCCTCTACCCCATCGGCAGAATCCTCAGGCGTCGAGACTATCCCCGACCCAGAATCCACGAACAAAGGTGGGGTAGTGGTGGCAGCCCCCCCTAGAATTGCATGCAGCTCGGCGTAGTAGCGGCATGTCCGCGGCTCTGACCCGGAGCGACCGTTTGCCTCCTTTGTTTTTTGATAGGCTTGTCTGAGCTCCTTGACCTTCACGCGGCACTGCTCAGAGTCCCTATTGTGGCCTCTCTCCATCATGCCCTTGGAAATTTTTTCAAAAGTTTTTGCATTTCGTCTTTTAGAACGAAGTTCTGCAAGCACTGAATCCTCTCCCCATACAGCGATCAGATCCAGTACCTCCCTCACGGTCCATGCTGGTGCTCTTTTTCGATTATCAGCCTGCATGGTTACCTGTGCTGATGAGGTATCTGTGGTCACCTGTGCTCTCCACGCTGGGCAAACAGGAAATGAAGTTCAAATGTTCGCGGGGCTTTTCCTGTCTACCTGGCCAGTGCATCCGAGTTCGGATTGCTGTCCAGAGCGGTCACAATGATGCACTGTGGGATAGCTCCCGGAGGCCAATACCATCGAATTGCGGCCACACTAACCCTAATTCGAATTGCTAAAATCGATTTTGGCGCTACTCCGCTCGTTGGGGTGGAGTACAGAAATCGATTTAAAGGGCCCTTTACATCGAATTAAATGGCGTCGTTGTGTGGACGGTTACAGGGTTAATTCGAATTAAAGCTGATAAATCCGAATTAAAGTCGTAGTGTAGACCAGGCCAAAGACTACCAACATACTGTGTAGCATTTGTGGATAAAATTGGTATGAAAGAAGCTATATAAAATAAAGCTGAGATGGACTGGCTTTCTTAAATTATCCATTACAGGTGCCAACTTGTCCAAAAATGTTGTCAGAGAGTTTGTCATAAGTTTGTCCACTCACTTCAAGACTGGAAAATCTGTCACCAGGTCAGTCAAATATTTATTTGTAGTGCATTAGGAGCCTGATTCAACTGCTATTGAAGTCAACAAGAATCTTTCCTTTGACCTCAGCAGGAACTGATTCGGCCATTATAGCTGATGCCATGTATTTAAAATACTTTTTTGTTTAGAACAAAAGTAAGTAATACATTTTTATATGTACTGTGATAGTTCTTGGGGTACCCAGGACTGTGAGTCACCTTCCTACTCCCTGCCCTCAGCATGAGGGAGTCTTGCTTGTCATAACTGGGTATCAGCTCCCTAATACCACCAGCCTGCTAGCCACTGAAGTGCTCTCCTCTGGGCTATGTCAGGCCTGACTTAAGGTTAAGCCTTACAGGTTAACAACAGGTGCACTGCAGTACTTTAATCCCTTTGAAGTGTTCCCCTTTGTTACCCAGCCCCTGAGACTGGCTACTCACAAAAATCCCAGATCCTCTCCCCGCAAAGGTGCAGTGTACTCCAGTTTATTAATTTTACCTTAAATCAGAGGTGGGCAAACTACGGCCTGTGGGCCACATCTGGCTCCGTGGGACCCTCCTGCTCGGCCCCTGAGCTGCTGTTCCAGGAGGCTACCCCTGACTCCTCCCCTGCTGTTCCCTCTCCCCCGCGGCCTCAGCTCGCTCCGTCACCAATGCAATGCTCTGGCCGATGGGGCTGCAAGCTCCTGGGGCAGCGCAGCTGCAGAGCCCAGCCTGACCCAGTACTCCAGGCAGCGTGGTAAGGGAGCAGGGGTGTTGGATAGAGGGCATGGGAGTTTGGGGTGGTGGTCAGGGGGTGGGGGGGTGGATAGGGGTTGGGGCGGTCAGAGGGAAGGGAACAGGGGGGTTGAATGGGAGCAGGGAGTTCGGGGGGGGCAGTCAGGAATGAGAGGAGGGGTTGGATGGGGCGGCGGGGGGCAGTCAGGGGCAGGGGTTCTGGGGGCGGTCAGGGGATAGGGAACAGGGGGGTTGGATGGGGAAGGAGTCCCGGGGGGGCGGATAGGGGGTGCGGGCCAGGCCACGACCCCCTCCCCTAACCGGCCCTCCATACAATTTCTGAAACCCGATGGAGCCCTCAGGCCAAAAAGTTTGCCCACCCCTGCCTTAAAGCATTGCTCCTGTAAAATCACACAGCATTGGGACAAATAAAAAACAGAAGTAGGTTTATTTAAGAAAGAATGGAGTGTTAACAAGAAACAAGAGAAAGTGGTGGAAATGAATGGTTACAATACAAAACATAATAATAAAAAGCAAATCTAGGTGTGCATTTATTAATAGTTACCTTTCCTATTTAATAAAGTGGGTTTCCCTCCCAAAGTTCAGTCTGTTGCAGATTTGGCTGGCTTCATGGGAACCAAAATCCAATTTTTCATGAGAACATATCCGCTCCCCAAGTTGTCTCCTCAGTGAAAGGAAGCAGAGGGTCTTTCCCCTTCCTCTGTTATACTGAAACAGACTTTTGTATTTATTCATAAGCAGGGTGATTGTCTGTTGTAATGTTCCTTTTTTATCTTCAAGTGGTTTCGATTGTTTGCAATTGTTTCTGCTAGTTTTCTATTGATAGTTTTGGGATGGAGCAAGGCTAGACAATTGAGCCTTTCATGACATCAATGGCTAACCAGTACAGGGTGAAAACTCCTACCTGCCTGAATGAGTCATCACTGAGATCTATTATCCCCTCATGACTAACATTTATTCCAAATCCACAAAGCCTACTTTCAATATAAATATCTTATTACTTAAATATTATCTGTATATTTATCTCACAATAATTATGAATCTTGACAAATTACAAGCTATCTGTCAATAACTTATATGTTACTCTTTATGGATAAATATCTTGCAAGACATGTGTGGTATAATGAGTATGTCAGGTCTGAGGTAAGAGTTGTTTGCAAAAGAACAGGAGCCTCTGTGTCACATGTACTTTCCCAAACTTTACAGTAACTGTTCTTCACACTAAGCACAGTTCAATTTTACTAAGAAGAGAGCAGCTCTGTACTTTGTACTAGCTTCTGTAGAGATTTTTCTCCATAGTCTCATACAGAAGGGCATGTTTGCATACTATGACCAAGTGAATGTGCTTCTGCTATGTGTTAAATATATTTGGAGTCCAATTCTGTAAAATATTATATTGCTTCAGAGAAATAAAACTTGCCTTATAATAAAGAACAGTACCTGGCTTCAATTAGTATTGGCTGAATATTTAGGCTTTGTAGGCCTATTCCCACTTCCCCTCAAACTTTCCTCCGCACTCCTCTACCATTTAGATATGAGCTTGAGGATTCTGAGTATTTTGCAAAGCTTGGCAGCATCCACACTAGGGTGACCAGACAGTAAGTGGGAAAAATTGGGACAGGGGGTAGGGGGAATAGGAGCCTATATATATATATAAAAGCCCCAAATATCCGGACTGTCCCTATAAAGGACATCTGGTCACCCTAATCCACACATACAAACCTCCTGAAGGAAGATTTCTTATCTACAGGAGGGGATTGTCTCTCCTGCTGAAAACCCAAGGAAGAGGAAATTTGTGGAGAGTCTCTGGGTGGTGTGGTTTGTCCCCACCTCCCTTCTCCATCTGAACAATGGAGAATAGTTCAGAAGCCCCAGATACGCTGCAGATGCCATGAGAGTCACATGGATTTTAGGGGATCCACAAACAGCACAGTTCCATTTACTGTAGTACCTCAGAGTTATGAACATTTTGGGAATGGAGGTTGTTCGTAAATCTGAAATGTTCGTAACTCTGAATGAAACATTATGGTTGTTCTTTCAAAAGTTTACAGTTGAACATTGACTTAAGACAGCTTTGAAACTTTACTATGCAGAAGAAAAATGCTGCTTTTCACCATCTCAATTTAAATGAAACAAGCACAGAAACAGTTACCTTGTCAAATCTTTTTTTTAAACTTTTCCTTTATTTTTTTAGTAGTTTTCGTTTAACACAGTACTGTGCTGTATTTGCTTTTTTTTTTTGCAGGGAAGGGGGCGGTGTCTCTGCTGCTGCCTGATTGCATTCTTCCAGTTCCAAATGAGGTGTGTGGTTGACCGGTCCGTTTGTAACTCTGAGGTTCTACTGTACATGAAGACCCTGTGGCTCTGCACCAACTCCAGGGATCCCAGCATTATCTTTGGTTCCCTGGCAGTATGACTCCATTGATAGATACAATTTTCCCTCTGTCCGATGTTCCTGAAATTCTCTTTCACCGTGTGAAGGAGGCACTACCTAAAAGTTAAAACAGCCTCTGACGGAAGTAACTTTTTAGTGAATTTAGTGCTGGTTTCTGGGAAAGAAGGTCACTCCTGGATCCTGCCTTTGACTTACACTTGGCACACTGACTCCCCATGTTGGAGGTCCTAGACAACCCTTTGCAGATCCACAGTTGAGAGGGGCGGTGTCACAGAGATAGCTTATCATCCACACACAGAAGGCAGCCTCTGGATCCCAGGGGAACAATCCCCCTGTGATTATAGTTTCCACTGGATGCAGTGCAATAAAATCCCTTGAGAACAAGGATATTCTGATAAGAAAACATTGGCTCGTCTGTAATGGAAAGTTAGTTCTTAGAAATTCTTCTGTCCTGGGCTAATACTGGACTTGGAGAGTAACACCTTTGTTGTCAAATTAAGTCTCAACAATACTTCTCTCCCTTCCCACCCCCAGTGCACAAACCCAAGAGGAAGTGTGGACCGTCTACAGATATAGATAACCAGAAGGGCCCAATCCTTAGCTAGTGTCAAATTGATGTAACAGCATTGAATTAGAATCATAGAATCATAGAATATCAGAGTTGGAAGGGACCTCAAGAGGTCATCTAGTCCAACCCCCTGCTCAAAGCAGGACCAATTCCCAGCTAAATCATCCCAGCAAGGGCTTTGTCAAGCCGGGCCTTAAAAACCTCCAAGGAAGGAGATTCCACCACCTCCCTAGGTAACGCATTCCAGTGTTTCACCACCCTCCTAGTGAAATAGTTTTTCCTGATATCCAACCTGGACCTCCCCCACTGCAACTTGAGACCATTGCTCCTTGTTCTATCATCTGCCACCACTGAGAACAGCCGAGCTCCATCCTCTTTGGAACCCCCCTTCAGGTAGTTGAAGGCTGCTATCAAATCCCCCCTCATTCTTCTCTTCTGGAGACTAAACAATCCCAGTTCCCTCAGCCTCTCCTCATAAGTCATGTGCTCCAGACCCCTAATCATTTTTGTTGCCCTCCGCTGGACTCTTTCCAATTTCTCCACACATCTTCTTGTAGTGTGGGGCCCAAAACTGGACACAGTATTCCAGATGAGGCCTCACCAATGTCGAATAAAGGGGAACGATCACGTTCCTCAATCTGCTGGCAATGCCCCTACTTATACAGCCCAAAATGCCGTTAGCCTTCTTGGCAACAAGGGCACACTGTTGACTCATATCCAGCTTCTCGTCCACTGTGACCCCTAGGTCCTTTTCTGCAGAACTGCTACCTAGCCATTCGGTCCCTAGTCTGTAGCAGTGCATGGGATTCTTCCGTCCTAAGTGCAGGACTCTGCACTTGTCCTTGTTGAACCTCATCAGGTTTTTTTCGGCCCAATCCTCTAATTTGTCTAGGTCCCTCTGTATCCGATCCCTACCCTCTAGTGTATCTACCATGCCTCCTAGTTTAGTGTCATCTGCAAACTTGCTGAGAGTGCAGTCCACACCATCCTCCAGATCATTAATAAAGATATTAAACAAAACCGGCCCCAGGACCGACCCTTGGGGCACTCCGCTTGAAACCGGCTGCCAACTAGACATGGAGCCATTGATCACTACACGTTGAGCCCGACGATCTAGCCAGCTTTCTATCCACCTTACAGTCCATTCATCCAGCCCATACTTCTTTAACTTGGCGGCAAGAATACTGTGGGAGACCGTATCAAAAGCTTTGCTAAAGTCAAGGAATAACACATCCACTGCTTTCCCCTCATCCACAGAGCCAGTTATCTCATCATAGAAGGCAATTAGGTTAGTCAGGCACGACTTCCCCTTCGTGAATCCATGCTGACTGTTCCTGATCACTTTTCTCTCCTCTAAATGTTTCATAATTGATTCCTTGAGGACCTGCTCCATGATTTTTCCAGGGACTGAGGTGAGGCTGACTGGCCTGTAGTTTCCCGGATCCTCCTTCTTCCCTTTTTTAAAGATGGGCACTACATTAGCCTTTTTCCAGTCATCTGGGACCTCCCCCGATCGCCATGAGTTTTCAAAAATAATGGCTAATGGCTCTGCAATCTCACCCGTCAACTCCTTTAGCACCCTCGGATGCAGCGCATCCGGCCCCATGGACTTGTGCACGTCCAGTTTTTCTAAATAGTCCCGAACCACTTCTTTCTCCACAGAGGGTTGGTCACCTTCTCCCCATGCTGTACTGCCCAGTGCAGCAATCTGGGAGCTGACCTTGTGCGTGAAGACAGAGGCAAAAAAATCATTGAGTACATTAGCTTTTTCCACATCCTCGGTCACTAGGTTGCCTCCCTCATTCAGTAAGGGGCCCATACTTTCCTTGATTTTCTTCTTGTTGCTAACATACCTGAAGAAACCCTTCTTGTTACTCTTAACATCTCTTGCTAACTGCAACTCCAAGTGTGATTTGGCCTTAAATGGAGCTACATCGCTTTACACCAGTTTTAGATCTGGATCTTAACTTTTTACCACCTCATTGCTTATGTCCAATTTCTGGGACTGCCTCCCAATAATGGGTTGGTCATAGTGGGTATTACTACAGCTGGACAACACAAGAAGTTTCTCAGGGAAACTGGTTTGAAACACTATTGCTCTGTTTGGATTCAAAAGTTACCATGCAAGTCAATCACCCAGCTAGTTTTATTCCATTTGACATACCCAGAAAAACATCTGGAAAATGAATCCCCTTAGCCCCTACTCTTTGTTGATATTCTTTTTAACAGTAACTTTTTGAGCTGTTTAAATGAACTTTAACATCAATTATTAATTTTGCTGAAAAGCATGCCTTTCCAGCGGATTTTTAATACAGATGCATCCCAATTTTCTGAATAGTTTGAGCAACATCAAATTAATTTGGATAACTGGGAATTCCTACAATCAGGAGTCAATCTACTGGAAGAACCCTGGTATTTGTTGGTTAGGGATGTTATATGCTGAGGTATGTATACCAGCGTTCAAGTAACTGAGATCCCACTATGTCTTAGTTTGCTTTATTTAAAATAAGTGGATGCTATACATATTTTGGAACTTTTGAAATAATCCAATTATTGACTGAGTTACACAGTTAAGAGATGGAGGATCAGAGCCTCAGCTGGGGTAAATCAGCATAACTCCACTGAAGTCAAAGGAGCTATACCAATTAACAACAGCAGAGTACCAGACCAAGCACCTTTAAGGTGTATTGTGCAATGATCAAATATGACAGATAACAGATAAATCTGACTAGTCAATGAGAGCACTGAGCTATGCTGTTATCAGCTATAACCAGGCAGCGCTGACCTTCCTGAACACTCAAGACCCCCAGTTCATTCAAAATAGAATGATCTAAAAGCAGTAACAAATGTCACACGTTGTGCAGCTGTTCAGGAATCCCTCCACTTCTAATCTGGTTGGCCATGGTGCGAGGCTTATTGCACTAGTGGCATGTGAGTATCCTGGCCCATGTTTTCTGGCTTACATTGACTGTATCTTTAGGGATTTTTTTTTTAAACACACATTATAAGTACAGTTGACAGCAATGGCTCCTTTCAGAGCAGTTCTGACCTATTGTGCAGCTACAATACAATGATTTTTCAAAAGCTTATATACTCAATAGATTGCTTTATTTTCCCAGAGGGATATGCAATATCTTGAAACTGCACAGGATCCTTAATCTCTGAACTTTGATTTCTATTGAAAATTGACTTTGCACATGTCTTTATGACATAAGAACTGTATGAAACCTGTTATTTAAGTCCTGCCATTGCATAAACATCCACTTACACCCTTTCAAGAGAGTGCAGCATATCTTGTCATACACAGCCCTACAGAAAGTTTTACCAAACTAGGGTGACAGCAGTTGCTTTTCAAAGTTAATAATCTTATCCATTTTTTGTTTGATTTAAATTGACTGAATTATATTTATGCCCTTAATAAGTACATTTTAAAATTGAAATTATTTTAAAGTTGAAAAATACAAACATAAGAAGCATTTGAAAGCAAGGCTGGTATGGCTAAAATTAGCTCCCACCCCACCCCAACAATGAATTATCTGTTTGGATCACAGATGCAAATTTGCACATGATTCAGCATGCATGTCATATTTTCCCTTCACTGTGTCATACCATTCCTGTGACCATGCAAGTCACTGAGGGCTCAATCTTCAGAAGCATCTAATAAGCGCTGGGTGAAGCAGCAGAGGGAGAAGCTTATAAAGGAGTCTTTTGCTGCTCCCCTATCTTGGGGCTGGTTCTGTACTGCCCTTGTCCCTCATGCTGGCATAGTTTAGAGCAGCGCTTCTTTAACCTATGGCAGCTAGCTTTGGCCTGTAGAGGCTGGTGTGCTAGCTGGAGATTATCAGTGCACAGCAGCACTCTGATTTTGCCCCATTCTTCCTGGCTTCCTACACTATAGGCTGGAATGGGGATGGTGTAAGAACTCACTATTCCAGCTCTAGACAACTTAGAGATTTCCTTTAACTGGGGTAACCCCTCATCTGGCTGATTATGTCAACTTTCTGGCCCCTTTGTTCTACCAGAGTGATGTAAAGAGGCCACAGCTGGGACAAGGATGTGGCCATCTAAGTGCAAGATAGTTGTAAATGTCACTATATTTGTTTCTCGGCTCTAACCATTCCATAATATCCCTACCTGAGAAACTATTTCTCCCCTCTCTATTTTCTTTTTGGTTTGCATAATAATTTGCTACAACAAATAGACAACATGCTATTTACATTCATCTGGAATTTCAAGATCTGTATGTAGCTTCCCACCTCTACCTAGGACTTTCACAAATAAATAACTCTTCCCAATGAGATAATTGCCATTGTTCTAGAAGATGTCTCTTTTAGAATCTAAGGAATTCTCGCAGTCCAACTTTTATGCACTTTCATCCTTCAAGGCATCATGTTGTGGTGAATATCCTTTTGGCAGAGAGTTGGATGCAACTCCTACCGCAGCCCATTAATATGGTTATGGAATCAACTAGACAGGCAGCTGCATCATGATGGGTTCTGTCTACAAAGGGCTAACTAGTGGTGTAAAGGACCGATCTGAGTCTCAATTTCCGATCCCCTACACAGCAGTGAACTACATCAGAGGTTCTCAAACTTTAGCACCCTAAGGACCCCCATTTTGATTTAATTTTTTTCACATACCCTCAGGCTGCTCGCTCAGCTCCAGGCCCCACCCCCACTCCAGCCCTTTCTCCAGGGCCCCACCCCTGCCCCACTACTCCCCCTCCCCTGAGCGCGCCCTGTCCCTGCTTCCCCTCTCCCTCCCAGTGCCTCCTGAACAGGCTGTTCCCTAGCATGCAGGAGGTGCTGGGAGGGAGGGGAAGGGGTTGAGGGAGGGAGTGGGAGGAGTTGATCAGCAGGGCCCGTGGACCCTCTGGAGTACCATCACGGACCCCCAAGGGTCTGCAGACCCCAGTTGGAGAAATGCTGAACTATATTATTCTCGGGTTTCAGTAAATTTAATCTGAACTAGGTTGCATCCTTCATTTTGAGAGTGTGAAAAGGATTTTCAGGCACCAAGGAAGATAGTTTGAATTTTCATTTTTAAGTAGGAAAATGACCTACTGACACTGACAGTGACTCTGTCCTTTGTGTGGAACCATAAAAACAAATATATTAAATGGGGGGATGTAAACTGGTGAGAAATATGTACAATATTTATTCCAGAACTGAGATTCTTCAATGTCACATTTTTGACCTGTGTACCTACAGTTCATCTATAATCTCCTGAAAAGGACAATCTCAGGGTGTAAAGTGGAGAAATGCTCACATCTTTGTATGTGCTTTCAAGCTGTGAAAGTGCAAGGAAGTGTTGCTGAGTGGTTAGAGCAGGAGACTATGGTGTATTTGTGGATCTGCCTCTAACTTGATACAATATATTTTTAATATAACATTAGTGCCTAGAGACCCCAATTGGAGACTGAGGCGTCATTGTGCTCGATGCCATATACTCTTTTTATAAAAATACAACCCGTGTCCCAAAAACATAGTTTTAGCATCTGGGGAGAGGCAACAGGGGAAGAGAACAGATAGACAGAGGGAGGATGAGGTAACGGAGAAACAATCATGTTTGGTAGCAGCAATCTAGGAACATCAGCTGCTAACCATTGACTTGAACTGCAGTTGTGGGTGCCCAGCATTTCTTAAACATCAGACCCAACCTACTTCAAATGGGCATCCAAAATCAGTGGCCACTTTTGAAAATGTCAGCCTTTGTGTCTCTCTACTTCACTTTTTTTATCTGCAAAATGAAGTTACAGTACTAAATCTGAGCTACTTCACAAGTGTGTAGTGAAGCTTAATTACTGTAATGCCGGGAAAGAGAGGTCAAAGTCCTCAGATAAAAGCTGCTACATAAGGGCAAAGTATCATTGTTACTGCAGCTCTGGGAGGTGATATGGTGATAATATAAATCCTCATGGAGAGGTGAATAAAACAATTCAAGAAATTTCTTCAGTAAGAGAGAAGTCATATATTTCAATATGTCTCTATTTCACTGAAGAATGCATTCAAAAATGGCTTTTGCTTACTTTATATTGTCATTATTTTTCATTGAGTTCCCATTCTCACAAACAATTAGTGCTATGTCATAACAGAATATTCTGTATATAGATGCTCAATATATGTTACTGTTTGTAATTAGAAAACCTCTACAGAGACAGATTTCTCTGGCCACAGTATTTTGTATTTTATTCAGACCAGTAAATAGTGGTATAAACATAGCTATCTCACCTACATTGCAAACAGAGTTCTTCTTACTTCTGTTTGTCACTGTTTCTCTAAGGGTATGTCTACACTACGGGATTAATCCGAATTTAGATAATTCGGATTTGAGAAACAGGTTGTATAAAGTCGAAATGAGTGCGGCCACACTAGCACAGTAATTCGGTGGTGTGCGTCCAAGTACCGGGGCTAGCGTCGATTTCTGCACCGTTGCACTGTGGGTAGCAATTCCATAGCTATCCCATAGTTCCCGCAGTCTCCTGCGCCCATTGGGATTGTGGGTTAAGATCCCAGTGCCTGATGGGACAAAAAACATCGTCGCAGGTGGTTCTGGGTACAGCCTCACTCCCTCCCTCCCTCCCTCCCTGCATGAAAGCAACGGACGGCAGACAACCATTTTCGCGCCTTTTTTCCTGGGTGGGTGAACACTGCAGACTCCATACCACGGCAAGCATGGAGCCCGCTGAGGTCAAGACAGCACTCATGAATATTGCAAACACCTCGCGCGTTCTTGTGGAGTTTATGCTCAGCCAGGACCAGAAAAACGAGGCGAGGAGGCAGCGGCGGCGGCAGCGCAGCGACAAGCATGATGAGGACATGGACACGGACACAGAATTCAGTGAAACCACAGGCCCCGGTGCTTTGGAGATCATGTTGTTAATGGGGCAGATTCTATCCATGGAACGCCGATTCTGGGCAAGGGAAACAAGCACAGACTGGTGGGACCGCATAGTGTTGCAGGTCTGGGACGATTCCCAGTGGCTGCGGAACTTTCGCATGCGTAAGGGCACTTTCATGGAACTTTGTGACTTGCTTTCCCCTGCCCTGAAACGCCAGAATACCAAGATGAGAGCAGCCCTCACAGTTGAGAAGCGCGTGGCGATAGCCCTGTGGAAGCTTGCAACGCCAGACAGCTACCGGTCAGTCGGGAATCAATTTGGAGTGGGCAAATCTACGGTGGGGGCTGCTGTGATGCAAGTAGCCAAAGCAATCACTCAGGTGCTGCTACGAAAGTTAGTGACTCTGGGAAATGTGCAGGCTATAGTGGATGGTTTTGCTGCAATGGGATTCCCTAACTGTGGTGGGGCAATAGACGGAACCCATATCCCTATCTTGGCACCGGAGCACCAAGCCACCGAGTACATAAACCGCAAGGGGTACTTTTCAATGGTGCTGCAAGCACTTGTGGATCACAAGGGACGTTTCACCAACATCAACGCGGGCTGGGCGGGAAGGGTTCATGACGCTCGCGTCTTCAGGAACACTACTCTGTTTAAAGGGCTGCAGCAAGGGACTTACTTTCCGGACCAGAAAATAACCGTTGGGGATGTTGAAATGCCCATAGTTATTCTTGGGGACCCAGCCTACCCCTTAATGCCATGGCTTATGAAGCCATACACAGGCAGCCTGGACAGGAGTCAGGAGCTGTTTAACTACAGGCTAAGCAAGTGCAGAATGGTGGTAGAATGTGCATTTGGCCGTTTAAAAGGTCGCTGGCGTTCATTATTGACTCGCTCTGACCTCAGCCAAAGAAATCTCCCCATTGTTATTTCTGCTTGCTGTGTGCTCCACAATCTCTGTGAAAGTAAGGGGGAGACCTTTATGGCGGGGTGGGAGGCTGAGGCAAATCGCCTGGCTGCTGATTACGCGCAGCCAGACACCAGGGCGATTAGAAGATCACACCATGAAGCGCTGTGCATCAGAGAAGCTTTGAAAACCAGTTTCATGGCTGGCCAGGCTACCGTGTGAAATATCTGTTTGTTTCTCCTTCATGAAAACCCTCCCCCTTTACTGACTGATTTTCTGTAAGGAACCCACCCTGCCCCTTCCCCCAGCTTTCTTTCAAACCAAATAAAGTCACTATCATTTAAAAAT